>NC_140589.1:576585354-577157854 GCF_964204655.1 Triturus cristatus | reverse complement strand
GGACTGTTCCCATGAGGCACAGGGTCAGACTGATTTGCATATGGCCATGTCTGAACTGGGGTGGCAGAGTGGGCTAAAGAACGGTGATGGATCAAACCCAGATCTGTTGACTGGGTGTGAGTGTTTCATTGGTTCTGATGCTCCGTCCATCACCACCCCCTTTTGTACCGAAGTGGGTATCAGGCAGCTAGGTGGAAGTGTCAGGCTGCCATGTGATCTGCGTGAGTAGTGTTTGATGGGTCTGAGGACCAGTGTGATTCGCTTATTGTGGTTTTGGTGCAGCGTCATGGTGTGTAATTGGGTGTTTTGTAAACTGCCGTTGCACTGAGAACTCTGCAGTTGTGTACAATATATTGCATTTGGGGTGCTGCATTAATTACAACAATATGTTATGCTGTGAAGTTTTGTTAATACACACAGATTTCAGAAGCGCAGTCACGATGCTTCGGTGATTTAAATGGGCAGATACTGAGTGCTTGAACTGCTTCAATTTGAACAAGCATTGGTCTCGCCTTTGGGACCTTATAAGGATTTAGTTATGCAGCACAATCTCATTGGTACAACAGCATCAACTGTTGCATGGCTAAACACTTATAAGGCCCCAAAGGCGAGACCTATTGGCTATGCCAATGCTTGTTATCAAGAAGGGATTGCTAAACTGCTTCCTGACCCCAGACCAGGGATTTGCACCTCTCCAAAATTTCTGCAGCGCGGTTTTCAACCCAGTGCTCAGTTTTGTCAAAGAGAGGAGAAAGACTCTGAAGAAGAGGTGGGGGAGGGAGAAGGGTGAGAGGAGAGCAGATTGATTATAGAGGGGTTAGAATGAGAAAGAAAGAGGGGAGGGAATGAAGAATTACGGTTAAGGCCTTGCACTTTGGTACCCAGTTTATCTCTTAAGTCTCAAGTCTCATTGCACAATCTTGCCAGTCTACCAAAATGTATGGAGCAGGAAAGAGGTAGAGGAGAGATAAAGGGATAAAGGGATAATATGAATGAGTTCAATATTAACAGGTGTATCACCTGAAATAACTGCAGTTCTTCACAGGGGCACGAAGGATCCATTCACTGTTTACCTTCTCCATCCTAGGATTCCAGCCTCTGCCTAAGCAATCAACCAAGCTGAATGTCAATCCTACATCCCCTTCCAGCCCTCTAATATGATGGGTGGAAGGTGTTGGGAGGTAATGTGGAAGAAAGTATGTGTGCCCACTCTGCATGTTAGGAGTTACATCGTGACTTTGTCCTTCAACCCTTTGTTTCCTGGGATGCAATAAACAAGTTAGCTTGATAATCATCTATGCGAAATCTGTCTTGTAGAGTGGAACACCAATTGCTTCTTCCTGTTGTACCTGCCTCAGATGAATTTGCGTGTGCACATTCCCGGAAGATTGTCCTGTTTCAGAAAGGGAAGAGGATTGCAGAAGCACCTACAAATACCAAACGCCTTCTGTGGCTGTCCCTGTAGCTGCTTCACTGAATTTTGACAGTAACTTATTTCTAGTGGAGACTTAATCTTTGACAGTCCCTTTTCTGTTAATTTCTTAAGGCTTGGGTTTGCCAAACTAAGACACATACAGTTTTTTGGAGATTCTTAAGGAGTAATTTAGTTTACGCTCCAAGCAGCCTAAACACTGTTGTCCTGAGATATTCTCAAACTGATTGCGCATTGTTAGCCTTAGTTAATTTTGCAGTGCACAACTCTACTGACTCACTCTACGGTATGCATGCAAAACAATCCACTCCAAAAGCTCTGGTGTTGAAACTTTCATTATGAACATGGATTATGTTCTGCTCATGAAATTAACTGTTTTATTTTCTCTATTCTTGTAGGTACTGACTTTAAAAAACAGATCTTCCAAAACCTGAAGCTGCTGTTGTTCACATGACTTGGGTAAGTCTCTGTATTGTCATAGGTTAGCCTGTGCCTCTTTTTTAAAATACAGAATTTTATTATATATTGTCCTTTAATTTCTTCTGTTGGAAAGCGGTAAGCACATGCAGGGCTGGGGTTTATATAGCAAGTCCCAAACATGGCTGTCTGCATCACACTAGAAGAACTCTTGTGATGTATACTTTCCCAAGGGTCAGTGATTGTCATGGGGCTTGGGGCTTGTCTTCAGAGTGTCTTTATTGACCCAGCGGGAAGGCATGAAGTTCTTCCTCGTCACAGAGATGACTTGGTTTGTTGTTGGATGGTCTTCTGTACCCTACACGACATTCCTGAATATTGCAGGTTCCCAAGCCGCATCTGTCTGCATGTGTCTATTGTACCCTAATTACCTCAGCGTTTTACCCTATGGCTAACTGTGTTGTGGTAATGTTATCTTTAGAAGGTTGCTGTGTAATATTGTTCTCAGGTTTGTTTTCCACTTTAATCCTACTCCCTTCTTCAGATGGCACATGGTGAGCGTGCGTGACTTCCTCTGAAAAACCTTTAAGAGACCTTGGTAGAAATTAGCAAAACCTCCGAATTTTGCACTTCATGAATAGTGCAGGGAATTGGCCAATCTGCTAATCATCCAGTTTATTGGTGCACTAGATGGTGGGGATGCTGCTTGCCGATAGGAATGGCAAATTCAATTATTGCCAAAATACATATTTGGGTAGTCTTTCAAGTACTGTTTTCCTTTTTATAGAGCATAGATTTGATTTCATGGAATGGATGCAACTGGTTCTTATCTATAGGACAATAAATGTATGAAGTGGCGGAAGCATTTTTGGTTGCTTCTTACTAAGTATCCCCAGAAATGCATGAGAATATTTGACTTCAATAATAGCCTCTGGATTTTTTGAGATCACAGTTGTCAATGCTTGCTGAAAACCCTAGAACAGGGTTATTTTTTTTGCCTTATTGGTAGTCCTTAACAGATGTATATATTACAGAGTTTATCAGTTAGAACTATGGGCTGTTAATCAAATCAAAATTGTGTGTTTTCCAAAATGCCCTCTCTACCAGGCAGGCACAAGAAGTGTAATGCGCTTTTTCCTGATATAAACAATGTTTCATCTGCTTCAAGAACATTATCAATGGCTATTTTCTTTAGCCCGAGGAGACTCCTATATTTAACCATACCAAAATCTTCAGAGGTTCTGATAGTCTGGTATCTGTCTGATCTGTGAGACTCAAAAATGTATTCCCGTTTTGAGCCCTGAGAGAATGGCCGAATAGTTTGAGAGCTCCAGAATAAAGGGGCTTTCTTACGCTACCAATTCCCTGTTTAACGGGAAAATGGAAAGTTAGACTATCGAAGTCTCTCAGAGCGAATCTAGGAGGGTGCACCTCTGATCTCCGCTGACTACTGCCCATGTTTGGCCCACCCACCTCGGAACACTTCGCATACTCTGTGCGCCTGGAATGGAATCAAATGGTGACGGAAGATGCAACCTCCACATCCCTGATGAGTCCGTGATTGCGCAAAAGAAGAACATTCTCTTTTACTTGGTTGGTCTAGAATTGATCAGAATCTTCCATAAAGGGGAAATCCCTATTGTTTGACGAGCCTGCAGATCTCCAAGCATTAATATTTAACCAGCAAAAATCGGAGATGATCAAGTAAATCTTTCAACAGGTCTTTTCGTCTCAGTCCAGCTGGTACTTCCAGATTGGACTCATGCAAGATACATTTTTTGTGAACTCTCTAAGACTACGTAAGATTCTCTGCAGGATTTTCACTTTCTGCTCCATGAGATTTTGGGGTATCCATTATAAAAGGGCAGTCTATGATAGAGCTGTCCACTGGTGTCTCTTAAGGAATGTGACTTCCAAAGCTTTCTCCGTATGACAAATTGCCAGAGGCCCGCTAACTTACTGACGTGTTTTTCACCAATATACCACACTCCTTTTGCAGTACTGGAGCCTCGAATCACAAACCACAAGGCCTCCACAACCTGATCCGCAAAACCTCTAAACCGCAAATCACAAAGCATAAGTCGCAAACAACTACTTTAATGCCGCTACATCTACATCCCCTCCCTCACATCTCAATGACCTCACATGATACACATAGACCTATAATCATTTTATATGGCTCTGTGTTCCCTGCTCCGGTTGGAAATCGCATACTAACAGTGATCTTCTGCATTTATATATTCCATACTAAAGAGGAGAACTTCCATCAGAACTAACCGTCACTAAATATATATTTCTAATAGTAAATATTTTACTAAATACTGACTGTAAACCAACAGAAGATTAGTAACTCTCTCTCTCCTTACGTTGAGTTGAATTACCCTCACTGGCCATCATCCTCTATAGGCCACACTAATACTCCCACCACATACTCTCTTATTGAATACATGTTGCAAGTCCTCATCTGCTTCCATTTAAGCTACTTCAAACCATTAACTGAGGCTATTTTTTCACACACTTTCCTTCTCTCCTGCATTGTTATACCAATTGTTATACAAATGTTTGGGTGAAGTTCTATAATGCTTATGTGGTTCCTGTATGTTAACGACCTGATTATGCTTACATAGTATTTAGCCACCACATCGACAAACAATTCGTATGCTTTTCAGTTTATTTCATCATGCAACGTACTAGCTGTCTTCCAATTCATCCCTTGTCCATCTTTGAGCTCTCTGTGCGGTTCTGTGAATCCCACTGCTCTGCATTATCGTATGGTTTGGGGGTGGGTTGTTTTTCAGTTGTCTCCTCTCTCTTTCCCCCCTCATGACGCCATTCTGTGAACATGGCTACTGTCTCAAACCATGTGCTGATGCCCTCTATCTCCTGCAACCCCACATCACACCATGACCATATTAGCATCAGGTGTTCTCTGAGTCTCCTGAAGACCTATAGATCTCTCTCCAGGATCCACAATACCTAACAACACTATCAAAATTCTCTCCCTTAACACAAAGGGGTCAAACCACCCAGCTAAAAGAAGAAAGCTAATAAAATACTGTCATAAACTTAAGGGAGCTATTCTCTTACTTCAAGAAAATAGAATAGGTACTTCAGAGACACGCAATCACTGTAAAATTGGTTCTCAGACTTTGCATACTCTTCGGCACCAAAAAGAAAAATTGAGTTATCATGCTCTTCTCGAAGGCCACAACCCTCAGGGTGATTAAAAACTCGTATGATTCTGAGGGTAGATCGGTTATCTCCCAAGTATCCATAGACCACCAAGCGGTTTTCATTGTAAACATTTATGCTTTCATTTCTGACCCCCACCCCTCATTTTGGATCCACTTAAACAAATAATTAAATGAAATCCCTAATGGGGCAAACATCATACTTGGACATTACTTCAATCTCCACATGGACCTAACACTGGACAGATTGTACCTCTGCAACATCAATCCAGGGAAATACCACAAACCGATGAACAATCTATGTACAACCAAAAAACTGACCGACATCTGGAGTTATTTTATCCCATAGGTAGCGAGTTTACATTCTATTCCCACCTGCACAAATCCCACTCATGACCAATTACATTTTAGCCAATAACACCTTTACTCCATCCTGTTCCAATCCCAAAATAGAGCCAGTCATCATCTCGGTCCATGTATTTATTTCTTTAGATATTAGCCTCTCATATTCCCAGAGTGCTGGTAAGATTTGGCATCTATATGAAGAAATAATGAATGACCTACTATGCTGGGAAGAAATTTCTTTTAAAATCTCAAACTATTTTGCAGAGAATTCCTCCCTGTTACTTTCACCAGAAACAATTTGGGAAGCAATGATAGCCATAATCCGCGGCCTCATAATTAGCATAACGTTGAATAAAAATAGGAAGGCCAACAAGAGATTGGAGAATCTGGAGTCTGAGGTGAAACACTACGAGCGCCTCCTAATCTCAAACTTAAAACCCTGAAATATGAGTACAATAAGCTAGTCCGAGAGAAGCACATGTCTGGTTAAACACAAACAAAGCTAGGCAGATTTGTGAGTTTAATAAGGCAGGAAAACTCCTGGCTAATTACTTCCATGTGAAAATCAAAAACTTCTCGATTGCTGCAATGAAAAATAAATTAGGGAAAATAGAGACCGACAGTAAACAAATAATCCAATGCTTCTCTGAATGTTAGAAAGAACTCTACAACCTAGTCATACAGCCTGAAAATACAGACCGCAAAAACTACTTTTAAAAACATCAAACTCCCAAAGATAAGTGATGCCGACCAACTCGTACTAAATAAACCAATGGATAAAAAAACAAGAAACAGCAAAAGCTTTTAAATCACTTAAAAAAGGGAAAGCACAAGGACCAGACTGCTTCTCATTAAGTTTTTTTTAAAACCTTTGTACCCCAAATAGTCACCCATCTGCAAACCCTTTTTGATGACTACTTTACATCTGGTAAGACGGGCCCAAACTTCACAGAGGCAACAATTATAGTTATTCCGAAATAAAATAGAAATCTTCTAGAGACAAAAATGTTAATGGCCCATTTCTATACTTAATGTAGACTGCTAAATCTATGCAAAAATCCTAGCATCAAGACTAGAAAAACTGCTTCCGTAGATAAATCATTCCTCCGAAATAGGCTTCATCAAGGGGAGGCTAGCTTCAGGTAACATCAGATTCTCTGCACATGTACTGGTGAAAGCTCCCCTCATTCAATCAGAATCTATGGCCATGGCCCTAGACCTGGAAAATGCATTTGATAAGGTTTCTTGCCCTTACCTAGGTCTGCTTTCTGCAATTTCAATCTGGGCCCTTCCTTTGAACATGTGGTCTTTGGCCTATATGATAACCCTTCTGTCAGAACTAAAGTAAATGGTTCCCTCACAGCCAAATCTAAGATCTCCGGAGGAACCAGACAGAGCTGCCTCTTATCTCCTTTACTCTTTCTCCTTGCCTTTAAACCCCTACAAATTGACATATGCCAGGATAAACATATCAAAAGTATTCCCTTCAGCTCCAAACCCCAGAAAGTTGCTCCCCACCCGGACAATGTCCTCATCTCAGAAGCAGCAGACACCGCTGTAGCTGAAATTTTAAATCTGATCAACTCCTATGCCAAGGCCTCTGGTTACACACTGAACAAACGGAGCTCTTCCCCTTAAATCCTCTATGTACCCCTACAATTCTCAACAATAACACTCTCAAATGGCAAAAAACTTCATCTTAAATATTTGTGCCTACAATTTAGTCAGACTCCATGCGAATCAAGCTCACAAACAAGCTTAAAAAAAAAAGTATATGGCCTCCTGGAAACGTGGTCTCCTAAACACATCATGTGGTGGAGAAGGCTAGAATGCACTAAGATGACAATAGCTTCCCCAAGGAAATTTTATCAAAAGCATGTTCTCTCTACAAATCTTTTCAACGCACTGGACAAGCTTATTATACAATTTGTTTGGTGGAATAAATAACCCCAGGTTCTCAACAAAACCATTTTAGACTAAATAAAGAGAAAGATGGGGTATGACTTTCTGACTTTAGCAAAGACCAGTCAGAATAATTAATCAAACAATTCATACACTGGACACAGTTCAGTCATAAGTCCACCTCCCATATGGGCATACATAGAAAAAGAACTGATGCTACCATTGATGCCACCTGCCTTTATCTCCATGACAATATTCAGAGCTCTACATTCTTTGAACATTATTAAAGATACAATAGAGGCCCTAAAGCAATTTGACGATAAATGCACAGTTAAAGTAAAATATTCCTCCTGCGCTTCATTATGAGACAACCCCTTAATCAAATTAATGGCAAAACACCACATTGGCAGACATGAATGAACCACAATATACTTTATATAAAAGATCTAATAAACGGAGACAACCCACAAACCTGTCTCCTTTGCGTCAATACAACAAAAATTAAATACCACCGGTGGGGAATTCTGTAACTTCCTCAAACCTAGAGAAGCCATTAATAGAAATCGCAAAAGGAACAAATGATGGATGGAATGCTGAACAATGCAAACATTCACCCCCAGTCACAAAGGTCTGCTTTTAATTCATCGTTCTTTTGCTCACCACGCCACCCCAGTTTGGACCCAGCCATATGCAAATCAGTCTTGACCCTGCTCCTCATGGGAACAGTCCAGCCCGAACTGCCAAGCCAGGTCCTCCTTGGACTGGAAATGAGCATCCAAGGACAGGTTTCAGAGCATCACCCCTCATCAGCCAGGCTAGCTTGAATACAGTGGCGCAGTGAGCACGGGACCCACGTCTGGGCATACCTTTCCCACTCATGGCGACAAAAGCAGAAGGAACAAATGATGGACAAAATGCTGAACAATGCAAACATTCACCCCCAGTCATAAAGATCTGGGTTTAATTCATTGTTCTTTTGCTCACCACGCCAACCCAGTTTGGACCCATCCATATGCAAATCAGTTTTTTTTTTTTTGTTTTTTTTAATTATGTTTTTAAAAAATCTTTTTATTAACATAGCTCATAGTACCATAAAACAATAGACCATGTCCAAGAAGCCAAATAGAAAATTCCATTGTGGTGAATAAATACAAGCACATCAGTACACATGTGGGATATTCGATTACAAAATTTCTCACCCGATTCCTTCCCCGACCCTCTATTTCCGCCATGGCCCCCAGATCTTTTTCCATTTCTTGATGCAACCCCTGCTCTTGTATATGGTTTCCTCAGCTCTTTGGCACCAATTTAGGTCCCTCCTCCACTTGTCCCAATGCGGGGGCGTCTGGGAACCCCACCCCCGGTGATGTTTCTTTTCGCCACCCCCACGGTCAGAGCCAGATAAAGTTCAACATGCCTCGTTCCCCCTTAATCATCAATAGCAGCCACTTCGGGTCCATCGGAACCTCGTCACCCACAACTGCGGACATAGTGTCCGTAACCTTGGTCCAGAAAGGAACCACTTCAGGGCACTCCCATAGTATGTGGTTGAAGGTGCCCTCTCCCTGGCAGCCCCTCATGCAAAGGGCTGATTGACTCCTGCCCCACGCGTATAGATGTGTGCGAGGGTAATACACACAATGTAGAATTTTCAATTGGACCAGCCTAAACCTGGGGAGGATTGCTATATCGCGCGGGCTCTGTATGGTGTCTTGCCAGTCATCATCATCATCATCATCGTCGTTGTCGTCATCAGCGTCGTCCCCCTCCCCTACCCCTACCCCTCCCTCCCTCCCTCCCTCCCTCCCCCCCTTCCTCCCTTCCTCCCTCCCTCCTTCTTCTTCAATGGTGGATGTGAGCTTTTCCGATATGGGGTCCAGTAGAAGCCTGTCTTCCAGGGGGGAATATTCCTGGATAGAGACATCTCTACTAATATGTGATCGTATGACGTGTGTGAGGCGTATGTAGTGATAGCGTTGTGAGTCATGCAGGTCATATTCCTTCTTGAGGTAGGCAAAGGGGCAGGGAGCAGTTCCCTTCCTGACGTCACCTAAGTAGTCAATGCCAATCAGCCTCCACCACCTAAAGCCGGTCAAACCCTTCACCTCTCTCAGCTGATCACCAATCCATAGTGGGCTTCTAACTGTCAATTTGTCCGTCCACCTCAGGAACTTATTCGCCTCCCTCCAACATTGAACTACCACTCTTGTGTATAGGCCACTCTCTTCGCTGCCTTTGGGCAGAGAGCAGGTGCTCAGTTTCTCCCTGACATGACAAACCTGTCTATTCTGTAGGCCGGTTCAGAGTTATCTGTGTATACCCAGTCATTAACAACTTGGAGCTGCGAGGCCCAGTAATATAACCTGACATCAGGGAGCGCCAGGCCCCCGTCATATAACCCTCTAGTGAGCTTGTGGAGCGCTATTCTAGGAGTCCCACCATTCCAAAGCAGCGTTTGCACTGCCTGCGAGATGTGTGTAAATCCCCAGGGGGGCAAGATACGGAGTATTTTGTAGGATGTATAGTAGCCTCGGCACAGCAAGCATCTTAAATGGTGCCACCCGGCCCATGAGGGAGAGAGGTAGTGAACGCCAGTGACTCGCGTCCGTCCCGAGGCGAGCCAACTGGGGCTCAAGGTTCCTAGCGGAAAATTCCTCAGTATCTCGCGTGATATATACCCCCAAGTACTTGAACCTGGCAATGGCTATGGTGGCTGGGCATCTTGTGGGGATCCGTGGGGTGGGCCCGACAAGGGAAAGATTACCGACTTTACCCAATTAATGGTGTAGACCGAGTAGCTGCCAAAGAGCTCGAAGAGGTATAATGCCTGCGCAATCGAGTGGTATGGTTGCGCCATGTACAGCCCTATATCATCGGCGTAAAAGGAAATACGCTCTTCCCATTCATCCGTCAATGCCAGGCCCCAGAAAGACCCATCTCTCCTAATCCAGTGAGCCAGCGGCTCCAGGACCAGGACAAAAAGGAGGGGAGACAGGGGGCAGTCCTGCCTGGTACCCCCTACTAAGAGGGAACACCCTGAACATAGCACCGTTGACCCAGACCCAAGCTACAGGTTGTTCGTATGGAAGACGCACCCAGCTGCAGAAGATTGGTCCGAAACAGAGTTTCTGGAGCACCATAAATAAATAGGACCACTCAATACTATCGAAAGCCATGGATGCGTCTAATGCCATTAGCACTGTCTGTGCATCTCCCAAATCCTCAGTCATGTAAAGTACGCTGTATAAGCGTCGCAAGTTGTGGCGGGTGCTCCTGCAAGGCATAAACCCAGACTGGTCAACATACACCAGGTCAGGAAGAATAGATACCAGCCTATTTGCTAGGGCCTTGGCCAGAACCTTGGCCTCTACGTTGATAAGTGAAATGGGGCGGTACGAAGAGCATTGGTCTGCCAGCTTCCCAGCTTTATGAATGACCACAATCGTGGCTTCGCGTTGATCTGGGGGGGAGCCTGCCCACCTCCCGCGCATCTGAATACATCTGGATAAGGGGGTTGATCATAACGTTTGCCTGCCTCTTATGAATCTCTATTGGAAGCCCGTTGGGTCCAGACGCTTTCCCGGACTGAAGCGAGTTGAGGGCCTTCCCAATTTCCTCCCCCGTAAGATCTGCGTCCAGGGGCTTATTCTGTTCCTGGGACACCTTGGGCAGCGCAGAATCCTGCAGGAATTCAGCGCAATCACCCTCCGTCCTGGTGCACACCGGGGAATACACCTTTTCGAAGTGAGAAGTGAACGCCTCCGCTATGTCCAAACTGTTGGATACTGTGGAACCCGACGCGTCCATCACCTCAGCCACCCAGGAGCGCTCCCGGTCACGTCGCTCATATCAAGCCAACAACTTTAGGGACTTATCCCCAACGTCATATAGTCGGTGTTGTGTGGCAAGTGCGTATGCCTGTGCCTCCCCCTCAGCTAACGCTCGGAGGTCCCTCTGTTTGAGTATCAGTCTTGGGCGGAGGTCACCTGAGGAGGCCACGCTGGCGTCACGCTCCATCTGGACTATTTCATCTTCCAGTTGACTGATCTGCAGGGATTCCTCTTTCCTCTGGGCCCCAATCAGTGTTCTTAGCACTGTTTTGAATGCTTTCCATAACGTAACATGAGCAGCTATGGAGCCCCTGTTTTCCTCGAAATAGAGACGGGAACCGTCCTGGAGTTTGTCCCTGCCCATCCCCGGACCGGTCACGGTCCGCATTTATGACTGCATTCGTATCACCCCCCCAACAGCAGGAGCCCCTGGGGAAGATCTGGCAAGAAAGAGCCCAGTCGTGGGAAAACTGAGGAGTGTAGGCCTGGTGGGACATAGCATGAGCAAAAGACTTCTGTGAGGCCCTCCCATTTCACTGCAGCCACAGTAAAACACCCCGCGTCGTCTGATCATGTGCCCAACGGGTCTGCGGGCAGGGCATTGCGGATCAGGATGCCCACCCCCGTGAACCTGATGTGAACCCCGAATGAGCGATAATTTTATAGCCAAATCGGTCTAAGGCCTTGGACCTATTCCCACGCAGTTGGGTCTCCTAAATAAAAACTACATTGGGAGAATGTCGTTTGAGGTGCTGCATTACTAGTGTTCTCTTAATCTTGTTGCCCAGCCCATTCATATTCCACGTCCATATTGTAAACTTAGCTTGTGTTCTGGTTGAGGGCAAAGAGGTTGATCATGATCGGACATGCGTTTGAACCCACTGTGCCATCTGGCAGGTTACCACACGCATCGGGTCTAGACTGGTCTAGAGCAAAACTTACACACCCCTGAAACAATAGCCCCCTTCAATTAACACCCACCTCCCTGCCTCCCTGCTCGATGGGTCCCCAACCTCCCACCGTTAAAACCTGCAGAGTGCCTGTCTCCCCACTATATCCCCAGTCAACATATACGAGGAAACTTGAACATGCAGTCAGGTGGAAGAGTAATACTGTAGTAACGAATGTTCCACCCACATTTTGATTATATTAGGGCAGTTCACCGCACCATCCCCTAGTCCCGCCCCCTCCCAATTTTACTTCCAGTGCATCCAATACACCCCCATGGGCCCGAAACAACCCAAAACATTACAAGAAAGTGCCATATAGACACTGTGCGGAGCTCCTCATAACCAAGTAACCTTCCCAAACAGCGGAGCGCAGGTGGTTTCCGAAATACCAAAAAACGGAGAAGAGGAAAAACCCATTCAATCTAAGTAACCCTCCCGCGACCGGTCACGTTATGACTCTCTGTTCATGGCCCTGGCTGCCGGCCAAGGGTCTCTTGTCACTCCCAGTGTCTTGTCCACTTGAGTCGTTGATCCGGCCTGTGCGCCCTTCCTTTCCTTCCCACTGTTCTCCAACCTTCCAACCAGTCACTGGCTTGCTCCGGCGATTCAAATAAGTAGGCCTTGCTACCATCCAAGATCTTGAGGCGGGCGGGGAAGAGCATCATGTACTTCACCCCTTGTTCCCTGAGGGCTCTCTTCACCCCCTCGAAGGACCGACGCTGGCGCTGGACATGTAGGGTGAAGTCTGGAAAGGACCGTATCGTGGCGTTCTCAATATGGAGGTCTCCTGTTGTCCGCACCGCCTGTAGGATGGCATCCCGGTCTCTAAATTTTAGAATGCGGGCGATGATGGTATGCGGGGGGCCCCTGGCTTAGGTTTCCCCCCAAACGCACGGTGGGCCCGCTTGACGGAGAAGAAGTTGGACAGGCATTTGGGTTTCAGGTGGTTCAATACTAGATCTTCTATGGACCAATCGGTGGAGGGCCCCTCCATTCCTTCCGGAACCCCTACTACGCAAATGTTGTTTCGCCTGGCCCGCCCCTCCTGATCATCGAGCCTGGCGTAGATGTCGGTCAGATTTTTGGTAAGGGCAGCCACTTGTTCCTCCAGCCTTTTTGTTTTCGATTGAAGACTCCCGATGCCCGTTTCCGCCACCGCTACCTTATAAGACATCTTTCTGAAGTCTGCTCTTAGCAGGTTGACCTCCTCTGTCACCGAATCTAGCTTGGGCTCCAGGGTTCCCCGGAGGTCCCGAATGGCTGTCATTATGTCTCCCAGAGAGGGGTCAGGACCATTAACTGCTGGATCTTCCTGGTGGCTCCCACCCGGAGCTCCGTCATCCTTCCCCATGGCCACTGTGTATTTGTCGATCTGGTTCAACTGTCCCGAGCCCAGTGGTCTATTGCGGCCCATTTCCCAAGGTGCGTCACCCCTGTCTAAGCCCAGACAAGGTGAGTCGGGGGCGGGAGGCCCCCCTCAATGACCTCGTTACTTGCAGAGGGGGAGCTGGGCACCCTACAAACCCCCTGGGCACGGTATGGCGCATAAGGCAGCACGCAAGGGGTGGTCAGACACAGTCCGTCTCCACAGGGCTTGGTCTCACTCTACTACGGGTCCCCTCTGACGGTGCTCGGTGTGGCCCGTAGTTCAGACGCGCAGGCCCAGGGGCTGTCGCTTTGTTTGCACTGCCCGCTCACATGCTCAGTCTTAGGTAATCCTCTTTGCCCAGGTGAGCGCTTCTCTCCACACCAATGGGGGGGGCCACGCTCTAACCCCCAGGGCGGTGCAGTAGACTCACTCAGCGGGCCTTCAGCCCCACCGTTGAGCCGGATAATTGCCCTGGCAGGTGTTTGAACTTTGGCCGGCTTCGCTGCCTCCCCTCCCCCAGCGCGCCAAATCCCGCAAGCGGCCTCGCCGCGGCCAAGCCACACTCACCGGCCGCCTCTACCAGCACAAGGCCCAGTCCCGCTACCTCCTTCTGTAACTCTGGACTCTGATCGCAGGCTGTAGCTGACGCCCTCTCAGGGACCGGGAGGCGCCATCTTGGCCTTGTCTGCGGGAACGACGAAGGTGGCTGTTTTGCGGGCAGAACACTTGTCGGCGGCTGCCGCAAGTTCGCTCAGCCCACCGCCATGTATCCGTGCGTCAGAACTGTGGGAATTTCCAGGAACTGCCGTTGGATAATGCCGGATTTCGGGTAAGATTGCTGACCGCTAGCGGAGCTCTAGCAGCAAACGGCCATCTTCTGCTGCTGCAGGCCTCGCCCCCCATGCAAATCAGTCTTGACCCTGCTCCTCATGGGAACAGTCCAGTCCGAACTGCCAAGCCAGGTCCTCCCTGGACTGGAAACAAGCATCCCTGGGACTGGTTTCGGGGCATTGCTCCTAATCAGTCAGGCTAACTTGAATACAGTGGCAAAGTGAGCACGGGACCCATGTCCGGACATTTGTCGCCCTAAGTGGGAATGGTTGGCCCAGTCTAATATCCTCTCAAGACCATCAAGCCTCAAAATTGTACAGACTTCTACAGAGGGATGACCCCACAACTAACCTCCAAACTTGGGAGAAAGGCCTGTATCTTGCCTCGAACTTGCCATTGACATTCCTACTGAGTGTACCTGGGCTGTCATATGGAAATTCGTAACCAAACTAAAAATGTCACCCACCATTGTACAACTAAAATATTGGTTGAAACACAGATTCTTCTGGACCTCTGTTAATTACTTTAAATCAAGTCTGATGGACTCTGATAAATGTTGTAGCTGTTCAGATGAAACTGGAGCTCTTAATCACATTTTATTTACTGGTAAACATCTCCGCCCCTTTTGGGAAGGAATCCAAGAGACCATTGATGCTATCTTTCAATGCAACATTAACCTATACCCAGTCCTCATTGCGCTGAGCCCTTGGATTGTTACTCCTCCTCTTCTACTAAGTGGCTTAGTGCTCCTTTTACTAAACATAATACTTACTTTGGGTGCCAAAACGATACTCTGTGACTGTAAAAGCTACAAAGCCATGAGTATGTTTCCTTATAGGCTCAGACAATACTCTCTTCAACAAGGAACATAACCATAATGTCTCCAGACAATCTAGGTCACCCATATACACACATCTGCAGAAATGAAAAAACCCCGGGTCCTCAACTATGCAGCACATACACAATGACACATCCCCTTTCCATCTGTTTCCCTCAAATTGATCACCGCTCAACCCCAGAGACTCGCCTCTCTCACACCCCAATAGCATGGACTATTCAAGCTTCCCCTGCCTCATTTCTGTCCTCGCCACCACTATCCCCTCCTCTTCCTATTCCGAGTCTTTTTGCTCTCTTCTTTCTCCTTCACAGCAGAGCTCACACCTATTACTGGGAAGCTTGTTTGGGCTACTCTCTTTCATAACAGCTCTTTTGGAAACAAAGCTCAAAACTCTTGTGAAGCTTTATAGAGTTATGCACTTTTCAATGCTTCCTAACCAACACAATGTATAATGTCACTGAAAGTATGTATTGGCTCATGCTGTACTCTAAAGCTGTACTTTTACTGTTGAAAATCCCTAAAAAACATTTGGAAATTAAAACCGTATTCCCCATTTCCCATTATGGATACATATAGGATGAAATTTTCCATACAAGAGAGTAGCCTGTTGGCCATATTGTGTGTAGACCTTAGCAGGAAGACTTGTCCCCTGCTGCTGCGCTCTTCTGCTTCCCTTCTTCATTTTCTTAACTCATTTGGTGCACTCTTATAGCAAATTTACCTTTTCTGCATGGCCACCCGAGTTTTTTTGCCACTGAGCTCCATCTGGGTTGCAGTTTAAATGCACTACAGAGCTGTGCCATATAGGGAAAGCCTATTTTTATACATTGATATATGCCCCAAAGTATGCATTGAATGCCCCTAGGGCAGGGTGTTAAAATGTAAAACTAGAGTACACTATATGTTGGGATTAGTGTGCTCTCACAGTGAAAACCAACCCAAAACTGGTTCACTGTGTAATCCTTGCTAGAGTTTATTTCCTGAAAGGGCCTAGATGTAAATAAAACCTTTATTTCCTGTCTCCTCGTTTTCGGATGTGCTAAAAAAAAAGTTACTTGCTACCTACTACTCAGACTCTGGTTTAATGGTGAAATCTGATTTTTGATAATTTAAGGGGAAAATATATTTTGTAAACATTTACTTTAGGCTGCCCAAGACAGAACCTGCTTAAAATCAGTGCTGCCACTCATGACACTTCCAGAGCTGGATTATACATCATTGTCTGTGAGAGTTAATGTCTCTGAGGGCAAACACAAGCCTCTGAACCTAGGAAGAGCAAATTGATGTTCTCTGGTGATAACCAAGCAGGGATTAGCTAT
The DNA here is from genome assembly GCF_964204655.1 of Triturus cristatus. NCBI lineage: Eukaryota > Metazoa > Chordata > Amphibia > Caudata > Salamandridae > Triturus > Triturus cristatus. The sequence goes on along the minus strand of NC_140589.1, from coordinate 577,141,430 downwards.
GAAACTGTTGGCAGAACGGAGGGCTGCTTTAGCCCTACCTCTTCTGAATTGGATATGCCAGGTAGGACCTCTCACATTTTTTCCTTGGATCTTATCATACTGGCAGGCTACAGTAGCAGCAAGGGAGAGAACGAGTCTGGGCTCTGTTAGATGGCTAAAGAACTGAAGAAAGGGCTGCCTCATGGCAGATGGATTCTGCCTTCTTGAAACTAAGGCTCCTAGGTAATTTTAAAGTAAGCAAACTAGTAAGTGCTACCAAATAAGGTAAGGGTTCTGCAAGAAAATTGTTATGATTGGGTGGTAATGTTTCTCCAATCAGTGCATAAAATATTCCTTGGACCTCGGCCACCACCTCCTGAGAACATTCCTGGATGTAGGAAGACTCTACTTGAAGAAGACCTGCTCGAAGGAGAGGATTCCCACATGTTTTGAAAATTCATCACTCCTGCAGGGACTAGAACTGCTCTTCAAGGGCAAATGGTTGGCTTCCTGCTTGCCTGATTCAGCCACAAACCAAGGAGAAGGATTCCTGATTTCAAGCAGGAATAGCTGACCACATAGGACTGGATCCTGCAGGAGACATGACTAGGGAGAGAGACATGGTACCTAGAAGCCTGAGCTAGGACTTAGAAGCCTGACCTGAAAGGAGCTAGGGGCTATCAGACTGACCAGGAGGAATGTTTTCAGTACTTGAGAAAAGTTAATACTTAGTCATTTTGTTCCCGCCTCCAGAGGACTTTGTCCAGGCATTTTGAACTTAAGGCGGCCAGATAACCAGGATTTTCTGTTTCCAAGTTTTCTTTTGCTCTGAAAACTGGTTCAGGTTTAGTCTGAAGGCAAAACATTAACATGATGATCTGCTTCCTATACATATGCCTGCTCCATTGCGGTTGATCTAAAATTATACCTAGATCCTGGTCAACTGTGTTTATTAAGTTTTTACATTACGTTTCTAAACTTGTTTGGAAATGTTATTGTGCTGTTTTCTTTATTTTAAAATTGTTCTCACTACTTTAACTAAACAAACACTTCTATAGATATTGCCAGCTGCTTGTGCCATAGTTATCAGTGTTTGAGCAAAGATTCTCTTGGAACTGTGTTTTGACCTAACCAGAGTCAATGTATTAAGTTGGTAGTGGTATGCCCTCTCCAAAATGTATAACTCCATCTCATCTAAAATACAATACAGACAGATATTCTTTAACTGTCTCTTGTCTTTCTTCTCAGGTCGAAGGCATTGAACAACATTATTTTTGTGGCTTTTGATGATTGTCATCATGTTGTCATTTATCTGGGTCTTTTTCTTTGCCTTGTGATGGTACCAGTTGTGTGCTTGTTTACTTTCATTGTGATGTTTAGTTTAGCTGAGCGACAGTCTTATCACTTCCTTACAATCTGTTGACTAATGACATATTACAGTGAACATGTCTTTCAGCTGGTTACCTGTTGGTTTGTGGAAGCGAGTCAAATATGCCAGTGGCATTTTTCATCTTTTTTAATTGGAGACGTTCATTGGCCATAAATTGTATTGTGGTTTGATAATGAAATGTCCTACGAAGCTTCTCCTTGAAACAGTCCAATTTGTCGAGTAAAGTACTGCCTCCCATGGAACAAACCATTACTTCTCTGTCTCTTCTCTGATAGGAAATAATGATAATATGAGGATTGCAGCTGACCAGCACACAAAGTGCAAGCCAACCTGTCAAAAATACATTATGATTCTATGGCTCACCTAGAAAAGATTATGGGACCTTCTAAAGGAATGCCTAATAGAAGTGGTCTCACACTAGGCAGGCCCAAAGCTCCAGCAATACCTGTGGGTGCCAGTATTGGTATTTCTGGGTTAGGAAGTTGCATTTTCGATATGTGCAATCTGATCAGATGATGCAACATAGATGTAATTTGTTGCTTAGCCACTGATTTTCCTCATGAGTTTCCTAGACCTTCTGCAAAGCGTTCCTCATACTTTCCATATAATTTAACGTGAAGCTGCTCTGGTCTTAGGTAGTGAGTAAAGCAGTGCCATTGGGAATCTATTTACTGCCCACTCTCTCCCTCTGAATACTCTTTCCCCAGCCTGAGAAAAACAACAGACTGATCATCAAACTCCCTCAGAAGAAGGGGAAGATTGTCACATTGCTGTTTGCTCCTATTTTTCTGTATGATAATAAACATGTTATTGTGCAAGTCAGCTTTGCTAACTGTGGGTCACTTGGCACACTCCTGGCTATCTAGCTTCTTTCATGTTTGTCTTGTCTCTTAAAGGGGTGAAGATAATTTTGACATAGTTCTTAGGCTGTCTAGAAGTATCCTGCCACTGCCATATTAATCTGTACGTTTGTAAAGTTCAAGATACTTCACTATTATAATGATCGCTTGTTTCTTGTGGAAGCTTAAACTGTGACAGTATCTTTACTGGTCATTGATCTGGAGTTGACCTGTTGTATTCTTTGTATAAACCCAGATATTTTCATTTTAGGTGATATAGTTGTGCTTCAAGTTATGTCTTGTAGCTTTTACACTAGTATCCTATGTTGTTCACACTGTTAGCCCTGATATGCTATGCACTACAGCACACTGCTCATTCACTTCACACTGTACTTGCAAAACTATTGCCCCAATAAGCTCTTGAAATTCACGTAGTTGTGTTAAATACATTTGTATGCTGCACACGATATGCTTTATTTACTGTACTTTCTTTCTCCCCCATAGTTATTCTCCTTCCGAAGCACACAAGCCAACTTCCTTTGGTTGTGGATCTTCATCTGACTCTGGTAAATGTTTGTGTCATCATGTATAATTCTAAGGCACATCCTCAAACTCTTTGGCTGCTGTGGGAATTTTCAAGGTGTATTAAACTCTTCCCCAAAAATGGTGAACTTGATCCCTCAAGAGGAAGGATGCTTTGAAGAGTTTCCCAAAATTAGTGTTCATGGAATTTTCATGGGGGTGTACACCATGCAAGCATGTTGACTGGCCCTGCTAGACGTGCTGTCTTCTTTGTATGAGGATTTCTTGTAAGCTTGTTGGATTACGTTGTACTCCTGACACATTATTTAATGATACTAAGGAGTAGCACAAATGATATAAATTGGTCTCACTGCATGTAAAGTGCTGTGAATAATTAGTATTCAAGAAGGAAACCTTTCACTCTCTCATGTTTAGGGACACAGATCAAAATAATGCATCCCTCTCTGATGTGGATGACAGGAGCATCTCACATCTTTGATTTCTGAATCCAGTAATCAACATGTAAATGCATTCTATGAATATTGAAAGGTGTAGTTTACTGTGTCTAGAGTCTGACATAATCGTGCCGAATGTAGGACGTGGTTTGTCATTGACTGTGATGGATGCAGACCACAAACATAGGGCACCTAAGCAATTTAAAGACGGAAACAAGTGTACATCAAACAAAATACAGTTATGAAATTTTATTTTATTCACAAACAAAAACATATTCAAATATAATATTAGAGGTTTGGAGTGGTTTCATTTATAAAAGACTGAGCAATAGGCTGTTGTGGGAAACTGGGTTCTTGTTCCAGTACCCCTCCAACATGACCATGCAAACTGCCTTTGCAAGCTGCATCTTGGTGCAGAGAAAACCGAAGAGTCACCCACAGACACTGCATGCGGTATAGATAATTCACCCCTACTGCAGACCTTGTAGCCCTAAGACAGGGTGCACTAGATCTCATGTGTGGACATACCTGCATGGGCAGATATGACCGTTCAACATCTAAGTCCATTTTTGGTGTATTGTAAGTGCACAGGGAAGCCATAGAGAGTAGATGGGCTGGGTACCCATCAATACAAGTTCCCCACCACCATGATGGCTTCACTGTACCCAGGGATGTTTGGTACCAAACATCATGTCTCAATATATCCACACTGATGGCAGTGTTGGATTTATTAAACCTACCAAAGCTTGGTGTGGTCTCTGATTAGTCTTAGCTTTATTCTGACCTCATGGAGTGAGAGGCTGTGCTCTCGGAGGCCGGGAACAATGAATGCTCTGGGCATTGGTGCTTCACACCTCCTCCAGGCTGGAATGGCATTCCAAAGCATGAAGCTTCAAAGGCGATGCCGCCTTTGAAATGCAACCCAGGCATCTCCAGAGGTAAATAGCCCTTACTACGAAACCGTCACCCCCGAATGCAATTACAACGCAGTCGTTAAAACGACTGTGTTGTAACAACGCCTACCATTACCCCGCAAGGCGTAACAATGACTTGCGGAGGGGGGAGAAGGTGTTGGATTTATTGGACACCTTCCCGACTATCTATATATATATATATATATATATATATATATATATATATATATATATACAACTTCAATTTCAATTCAACCAGTAAAATGCACTATTAGTAGGAAAATTTAAAAATGGAAATTGACACCTGTAAATTCATATGTTATGATAAATGCACCCGTATACTTTTCTGACAATGGCATAGCAAGAGTGACTTGCACCCTAATGCAAGGTTCGATAAAGCACCCTCCAATGCTCCATTAGTTAGGAAGTATGGCTATAAATAGAGTTCAATGAGCCCTTCACACTCTGCTGCCCCCCCCACCCCCCCCCCCCCCCCTGGTGTCACAACACCTACTGCATATTGACAGCGATGTCCTGTTTTCTGAAGTTTTGTTACTTATCTGAGACACGATAACATCACTCGGGTGCCCTTTAAGCCACATCTTCAAATTTGAAGGGCAGGAGTGTTGAGGGGATAGCCCGTGAGTGCTCTCTGATTCTGCCTTGCAATAAACTGTTTTGGTCGAGACAATTCTGCCCTGAAAGCTGGTACAATATTTTTCAATTTTAGTAAGCTCTGCTGCTGGTGGGGTCAACCTGGTGCACTCAGGAGCATAATAATATATAAACAGGGTGAGAAGTAAATTCACTATGTGCAACTGTGAAAATTATGTAAACGGTGTAAAGGGTGACTTATAGGTATCTCGTGTGACCTGATAACGGAACATCCCTCATCCAATAAAAATCACATACCATTCTGACAGGAGACTGATTCCAAAGCGAATTTCTCTGAGTGAGACTTTATCTGCTCAATTCGGTCTCCTGCTAGCAACAAATATCACTACATTCCATAATGTTAAATCATGTACATTTAATCTAAAACAAAATTTGTGAATTTTGCAAGCATAAATAATATTTCTCCTAGGCACAGTAGTTATCATTAGTAGAGAAAGTGTGGTGGCTCCGAGGGCCTTTGCCCATAAATTATAGCTGCCTTTCACCGCTCTACTAGGGAGAAGGGTTGACATTTTCCTTGCTTGCGCTCGGGACCATGATACCCTTCGTATGCAACCGGATACACTCCTGCTGGGGATCGCCACAGAGTCTACTCTTGGCTAAAAGCTACTGGCACTTGAGCCTCACTTAGCAGGAATCTCTCCTGCCCCAGGATAAACAAAAACAGAGCAAGCTCAGTGGGAGTGACATACAGCACACTTGGTAAGCTTTCAAGCATTTTCTTTCCATGAAACTGTTTTTGTGATAGAACAAAAAGATCCTGCTGGCTCGCCTCAGGTTATGTATGCCGAGCAAATCCAAGAAGAAATGCCAGCTTTAGTGATCATGCTGTGCACATATGAATTAATTCTTGTCGAGTATCCAGGTGGACGAAAGAGCGAAATAAATCCTGTTATGACCCCTTCTATTTACCAAATTAGAATTAATTTAAATATCATTATACATTAATATAGCCCTTCTACGTCCAAATGAACCCACAATTTTTATCCAGTTTAAAATGGAATACACATTGCAACTACTGTTTTTAGGAAGCTTCAGTCCTTTTTAGGGTTTGCCTGCACAGCACTTGCGCTGTACTTGTGAAAATCTTTTGTGTTTTAATATATCCTCAAAGGGAATTGCATCCTGTCTTCACTTCTCATTGGTCTGTGTGCTTGGCAGTTTGCTTTCCTCAGTTACTATGGTTGTAGGCTGTTCTCCCGTCTGTGTCTCTTATCAGTTTCCCGTGGCCTGACTACTCATCCCCATCTGCATTGGTGCTTAGAACTACTTTTATTTGTTAATGCTGCATACCGTTTACTTTCACGGGTTGCGTGTTACAGCTTGCTTTGTGTGTAATCTCCCCTGCACAGCACATTTACATAATCATTCTCCCTTGGCTGCAAGCATTTCAAGAGTGCATGTGGTCTCTCTTTTTATTTTCTTTCATTATTACATGAGGCTTGGAACGCATCATGATCCAATCCTCGCTTTCAGCCCTAAGCCACTCTCACTTCAAGATCCTGCCACAGGTTCATTAAACACATGACGTACACGCCCAACTCCAACATTTAGGGCTGTCTGCGCTGTGGGGCTACTTTTCGAATCTAATTTCTACATCATTGACAGATACTCCACTTGCCTTGAAAATCCACATATGCAGGAACCTGTTTAGCGCTTCCGAAGCTTTCCGCTATCCATCTCCCTTCTCTTCTGCTGCTACCAGCGCCGGGGACACCGCTGCACGGGGTGAGGCATTGCCCATATGCCACCATTTCCTACCACACAAACTTTCCCCCACCACTATAGTTATCATCCCTTCTCTGTCATCCTGCACGGGGTGAGGCATTGCCCATATGCCACCATTTCCTACCACACAAACCTGCCCCAACCACTATAGTTATCATCCCTTTTCTGTCATCCTCCTGTTTACTCTGCTCCTCCCTCTTGTCTCTGCTCCTCTCCTAAAAGAGCAGCATAGTGTCTACTCGTCCCCTATACACACCCAAATTTTCTTCATTGATCCATTTATTGGGTCGGCTACCTTTGTGCACTTAAAGTTTTGCCTCTCTTTTAATTTTGTCCTCTTTGCATAGCCATCCCTAATATATGTACTCTCCATCTCATCCTGCACCCTCCCTTTTTCTCGAATTTATATCCTTCTTATGCCTATCTTCGTATCAGTTACTGTTACTTTCTTTCTGCCCCTCTCCGATCCCTTTAGTTGTATTTTTCTCTCTCAATGTTTCTCCCTGTTTCCAGATCTATCTTGCGCCTATTTGATTGTCTGTCTCTACCTCTGGGTGTGGTCTGCTTGAATCCCAGCAATGCAATAAAGGCAGTAACACACATATGAATTCAAAAAAGGCTATTTAAGCAAACCCCTCCCAGGTGGCGAGTTGCCTCCCCCTCCCTTAGTCCTTTTTCAACTGCGCCCCTTTGACCTTTAAACACATCATGGACAACTTGCTTGGTGCCAAAAAAGGTCTGAGTTCATTAAACACTTAAACATTTTATACATTTGTTTCTCATGGTCATACATGACATTCTGCTCCTCGCTTAATGATTGGCCATCATGGCTCATTCAGTCCATTTTAGGTTGTTCTCTGCTCTCAGACAGATCACTTTCCGGAGGGGGCCCCAAAACCACGGCCACTGTTGCCAAGGGGTTAGGCTTCAACTTGCTACCAACTTGGTGCGTGTCCGTCCGGGCCCCAAGTGCTGTCCCACTTGCCTTCAGTGTGTCCCGCTTGCCTTGCGTGCCATCTTGGCCCCTCCCTTCTCTTCGGGGTCCCTGCCGTGTGGCATCCCAAGGACCCCATGTGAGCACCTCATCTATCCAGCCTGCGGCTGAGTTCTACCTTTCGCACCTTTGGTACCCTTGCCATGAGGCATCCCAAGGGCCGTGCAGGAGCATTCCATTTACTCTCTCCGTAGCTACTGGCCACTGTTTGCTCCCTCAGTGTCCCTGCCGTGAGGCATCCCAAGGACACTGCGTGAGCCTTCCATCTACTATTCATCAATTTCTCTTCCTTTCCTATCCTAGGTTGTCTTCTGCCACGCTACCTACGGTCTCGCCGATCGGAGGGAGCTCCCCCCTTGCTCACCTATGCTCTCCCATCGCTTATGAGAAACCCATTTGTCTAGCACCCCCCACCATTATTAGCCAGGCCATTTCCTCCCAGGTGGTCCACCACTGCATCCGGTTTGCCACCTTGCCCCAGAGCTTCCCGCACCGCGGGGAGCAGTTGGTACCATTTCCACTTCCGGCTGCCTGCCTGGTCTGTTTTCGACCCCGTTCTAAACCAGTATGTTTAGCAGACAATATGACTGGTAGAAGGAATCACCGCAGCTGCCGCTACTATGCAAAATATATGCTGCCTAGAGTAACCAAAGAGCAGGAGACATCAGGCCTGTGGAACCTCCATTTTCTAGATATGTTGCACTGGTTGGATTAATATATTTGATTGGATTAACATATCCATCCCTACCCCTGTTAGGTGCACGCCATCCTCCAGGTGGTAGCCTAGCGCCTAAGATTTGCGAAGCCGTGCCTTACGGATCCTCAGCCATTGGCCCTACATATCTTTATCATAGTAATGTTTAGCTTGCGTCTGGATCTCTCTGCCACCCTTAATTCTATCCCCCTCTCCCCCCACCCAGGACTTTAGGCTTCCCGCCTCGGGGCAGCGTTTGGCCCGGGCCCCCATTGGGTCCGACTTTGCCATCCCCTGCCCGGGCTCCGACTCTCTAACCTCGATATTGGGTCTGTGGAATAACTTTCCGATGAACCATCAAACGACACTAGTGAATGCAGTAATTTTAGGAAATGGTTAGCGGATGACTCCTAACAATCGGGGGCGAAGCATTCCTGCACGGGTATTACGTCTACAAAGTATTGTAATTTGGAACGTTACTGATATTGAAGTGACCCAGGACTAAAAGTTACATAATGTAATGCAGTGGTTTGTTAAACCAAAGTCTAGTACCCATACTTGGTGTCCCTGATGACATGGTGCCATCTGGTAACCATTCTTCAGGAGAAGGAGTGACATGACCGGTGGAGTGCCGCGCGATTCAGTGAAAGGGCCCTTTATTGGTATTCTACCGTGTTGTGGGGAGTTAGGGGGGAGGAGGCAGGAGGTGCGACGTGGTGGGGGATTGTGGGGGGGCAGAATGAGGAGGTAATCTTTTGTAGTGTATCCCCATTAGGGTGCTCCACTTGTAGTGATCCATTGCAATATTTAGGCCATAATTTAAGTATTGGGTCAAATTCTGGGGGCCCCATCTCGATATTAGTCACTTACTTGTACATCTTAAGTGTTGTCTTCAGCCATAAAGGCAACATCCAGAGAATGGTCTAGCTATGGAGGTTACGGTTACACAGGCTGCAAATGGACGGGGCTTTGAACAAATGTAGTGTTAGTTGCATACAGCAGGTAATACCGGCATTCTAACCTGATATTCGGACCTCTAATTTAAATGTTTGAAATGTGTCCACACTTTGGTGACAGAACAAACAGGTGGTTGTTCACATGAACTCCATGGCATGGTAACACACCACTCCCCGCCGAGCTTTTAACCTACCTCGTCTTCCGCCCTGCTCATTGTTTTATCCACCCCCTTATATTACCACCAGTTACTGTACAATATATGCCAATATCCGTAAACACTTTCGCAGAGTTTCTTTAACTTGTATTGCACAACTGCTCACCAATCTAAAACATTGAATTGTTTTTAATTAATTAATCACACATGAGAAACCTAATGCATTTACCACTGCTTGTTTCATCAAGTAAGAGAACATTAGACTATGGCATCCCCCAAGGCTCTGCCCTACGTCCCTCACTCTTTAACATCTATGTAAAGCAAGTGGATGATCTGGTGAAATCCGAAATTTTACGCAGACGACATCCAGTTCACTGTCTCCTAGTCTGCTTAGTCTGCAGAGGGCGCTGTTAATTGTGAGAACTGTATGACCGCCGTTGGTGACTGGATGCAATCTAACTTCTTGAAGGTAAATGCCAATAAAACGGAGATTCTCTTGTTTGGCAAACATTGGCTTGAATGGGGGAGAAACCGTTCCCAGGATGCTTGTTGTAGGTCCAGGGAGGACCTGGCCTGGCAGTTCAGGCGAGTCTGTTCCTTTGGGGAGCAGGGTAACGACTGGTTTGCATATAGCTGGGTCCAAACTGGGGTGATGTGGTAAGCGAAATAACAATGGATTAAACTGAGATCTGTGACTAGGGTTGAGTGTTTGAAAAGTTTCAACACTCAGTCTAAGATTTCATTTTCTGATGTTGCTGTGGCTATGGGTATGCCCAGACGTGGGTCCCTTGTTTGCTGCGCCACTCGATTCCAACTAGCCTGGCTGATGAGAGGTGATACCCTGAAACTGGCCCCAGGAAGCTTGTTTCTGGTCCGGCAAGGGCCAAGCCTGGCAGTTCGGGCTGGACTGTTCCCATGGGGAGCAGGGCCAAGAATGATGACTGTGTCCAAACTGGGGTGACGTGGCAAGCAAAATAACAATGATTTAAACCCAGGTCTGTGACTGAGAGTGAGTGTTTGGGAAGTTTCATCACTCCATCCGTCATTTTATTTTGTGAATGGGGAGATCACTGGTGGTCTATTGTTCTAGGCCCCCAAGTCCTAATCGGCTGTTAGGAATCACTGTTTTAGCCACAAATTAATGCGCTCTGCTGTCTGTTTTGACACCCTTAAAAGCTTTAAACTATCATTGGCTTTTTTCCATCCCCAAGTCCGGAGGATGGCTGTCCTGTCTTTAATTACCTCCTGCCTTGACTACTGTAACATATTGTATTCAGGAGCCACCAAACAGGCTACAAATTGGTTAGAACGCGGTGGCGAAACTACTTTATCACCTGCCAAAATTCCATCTTGACTGGGCACTTGTGTTTGGATATACTGATGATGATATGAATGAAACTAAACTATTACTGAGTGCACATTAAATTGGAATTGGTTTGGAAATTGGTCACATGTTGCACCACGTGGGGTCTTGGGAGCAGTGGACCCCGTAATAAATGCACCTTGTGTTGGACTTTTAAGAAATGTATTAAGGATATGAACATTGAGTGTGGGTATATGTGAGCATTAGCTGCTATTGTAAATAGTTTAGTGTATGAACAGTCTGTCTCAAAGCTGGTTTCCTTCTATCTAAGATGATTGTAGGTTTGTTGCTTGTGCACCATTATATCAACATAATTGATAAATGGCAAACTGGCTGTGTTACAAACGTACATGCTTCAGTTGTTTTTGCATTGCACTTTGCTTCTTAATATTTTTTTAATATTTCTCTTTTTTTTTTTTTCTTTACAGACATCCCAAGCAATCATGGAGGTTTAAAATTAGGGCGTTTTTGGGTAGGGGGTGGAGGAGGAGGTCTCCCCACCCCCATCACTTTTTTTTCCCAGCTCCTAGAAACAAAATATTTGATAAACGTGGACTGATAATAAATTATATTTTTCTAAACACTGAGCCATATACCTTATAGATTTATATGTATATATTTATTGTTTGAAACACTATGTGCCAAATCCAATAATTACAAGTTGATAAATGTTGCAGCTATGGTAGGCCTCAGTCGTTAGTGGAGGTTCTTACGCTGTAGTGCCGTTAGCTGGGTAATCGTGTCCGAGGATGCTTTGTTCCTGCTTGCCCTGTTCTTGAGTTGTACAGGGTGTGAAGGCCTTTTGAGAATGGGCTCGTTGGAACCAGAGTGCACTCCAAAGTGCCGTTCCCTTCAGCATGCTACAGATGTTATTTCTGTTGTGACCAGAGGAAGTGAAAGCCAGATAAAGGCCTTTCTGGCTACATTTTGCTGGAATGCTACCACACTGAAGGATAACTTTGGCCGAAATGTCTTCCATATTGCTGCTTCCTGTGGTAAGAAAGTTGTACTGGACTGGCTGTTGGAGAGGAGAGGAGCAGATCCTCACGTGAAAGACAAGGAATCCGGATGGACTCCCATGCACAGAAGTATCTTCTATGGACACATTGACTGCGCCATGTCTCTATTAAAGGTAATTATTTCGTGTTTTCTGTGTCTTGATTCATGTTTGTGTGTTAATAGATAAACAATTGACATGCTCATTTCTAGCTTAAAAATCATTGTAAGTTACTTGTTGTTCAGTTACTCTTTCGGGCCCCAAGCAACCTAATTTGTTTTTCAAACTAAGGAGCTTCCAGGCAAATTAATATAAAATAGAGGGCCTCCAGAAAGATCTTTTGTGGGAGGGAAAGCCACGCATCGCTCTTGGTAAACTCTCCCTGAATTGGTATGATGGTGGTATTAGCCTCCCCGATATTAAAAAGTATTATTGGGTGGCTCACCTAGCCTCCATCAACCACGGTATGTACGCCCGACCCGAAGATCCAGGTTATAACATGGATAGATGGTTGCTTTCTGGTGGGAACTACAATATTTATTCGAAACCGTGACGTTTTCCACTTACGGGCCCCACCAAGCACTCGGTACATGTGTGGCACGCAGCCTATAAGGGCCTGGGTTGGGATCGAAGATTTAGACTTGCGACACCTCTATGGGACACGGAACGGCTGGGTAGCTTGTGGAAAAGTAAGGGGTTTGACAACTGGGACCTAATAGGCCTCTCATTCATTGGTGACCTATGGGACAAGACAGACGTTAAACCATTTTCGGCACTGCAAAAGCAAATGACTTGGCTGATTCAGAGTTCTTCCGCTATACACAGGTTAGGCACACCCTGAGCTCCTGCTTACAGCGTGGAACTGCCCCTCCCGAATCCTCCCCACTGGAAGATAGACTTTTAGACGGCCACATCCCAGACAGGACTATCTCACTGATATACAAAAAAGCTCATCAATAACATGCCAGACCCTCTCCACGCACTTCGAGAGAAATGGTCCAAAGATGGTATTGAGATGGACGACGAGGAATGGCAGGACGCCGTTTCCTCGCCCAGCGTAGTCGCTATACCTGCTCGCCTCCGACTGGTCCAGCTTAAAATCCTCCATAGGGTGTATGTGACTGGACCTCAGCTGGTGCAGATGGGGAGACTGGACGGGGGTGAGTGCAGACGGGGGTGTGGCCAGAAGGCCAATTTATGCATATAATTTGGGCATGGGAATCCATAAAATCTTACTGGCACCTCATACACGACACCATTAATGCAGTCTTGTCCACACAGCTTCGACTAGAAGCCCGTAGATGCTTATTAAATATATGGGTGCCGAATGATCTTAATACCCACACGATACAATGGGCTACTTTGGTGTTTATGATTGCTAAGAGAAATATTGCTCAGCGGTGGGGGGTGCTACTCCCGCCTACAGTGCGAGACTTGGACTGGTCAATGTTCCCGGAGAAAACAGTGTTTGTGTCCCGTGGGTGCCTTAAGAAGTGGACTCGAATATGGGGTTTGTGGAATGCCTATCTGGGGGGATATTTGTCAAACTCCCCTTGCTACATGTAATGAGGATCCCCTTCGCCCTAGACTTTCCGGGCTATATTCTGTAATGATTCCTATTGCCTAGTGTAGTCATGACGTCAGATTCATCCCTCATCTGTAATGTGATTGTAATGCTGAGTTTGTTAATAAAAAGTATTGTTAAAAAAAAAATTAATTTAAAATAATGAAATCGCATTGGTCTGACTATCATAGCCACATTGCTTATTTCATGTTAACTATTTAATTGGTACCTATTTGATCTAAGTTATCGTGACTTTTTTACATTTCTAAATCAACTAATTTGTTGGCATGCCGTATGACAAATGTCTTCTTTCTATAATAATTTTACTGATTCTTGGTCCTTTTCTGACATATCAGACTGGATCTAAAAATGTACAGCATGGGGTTCAGTTCTATTCTCAAATACTTATCAAGCAGCTAATTTGCCATCTTTTTCATTCCAACAGTAAGGGGTATAACTAGCAACTGTTGTGTTTATTCTTCATGCCTATTATAGTATTGGTTGGAAACTCTTGTGTACTGTTCTTTCAGAAAGTTTGTCGTCAAGCAGTGGGCGTCAATTTAGTAGTATGTTACGTATGGTTCTGTGATAAAATGCATGTCTGTTCCATGTCTGATAAACGTCTGCATGACAGGAAAGGCAAATGTGGCTCAAGTTTTTTTTAATCAGAATCCCCAAAGAAGTGTGTCACAAAACTATGCAGTAAGGTCTGAACAGCTGATGTATACATCTCTTGCAAAGGCACTCTTTGAAAGGCTGTGGTGTCTGTGGCCTTGCCGGTGATAGAATGGGTTGATCTACTTTCGGGAATAATATTCATTGTCTTTGGCACTATCAGCAAAGGGTATCGCATGGCACAGTTCGCACGGATATTGTTTGCAGTCTACTTCAATGAACGAAGGCGTGCCAAAGGCAAGCCCATCTGCGCCCGGCCGGGACCAGGGGCCATAACCCCTGGCAGTTTCCCTGAAAATATTATCTGCTCTAGCCCACAAACTCTGCACGGGATGAGAAGGTCTCTCAATATAAACTGTTTGCATGCTATAAACGTTGCTAATGGTCTCTCCCACTGTTCTCACTGTAATTTTCCCTTCCGGACACACAATAAAACTGTGGACTTTGTTACTACCCCTTCCTCCTTAAGGATGTTCCTTTTGAATTGCAGATCACTCCCCAGACACTCAACTGAGCTTGCTTTATTATTGGAAGAGCTAAAACCGGACACTCTTTTCTTAACCGAGACATGGCTTCATGGCGAAGCGGATCCTGTTCTTGTTCAAACCCTCCCCCCCGGGCTATATTTAATTCTCAGGGCTGATCGTAAGATTGGCAGGGGGGGGGTCTAGCTATTATCTTTAAAGAGACCTTCAATTGTCAGACTACTACAGACTCTCTATCGGATTGTGAGAGCCTGGCCTTTTCTATAGAGTTTTCTCCGACAAACATCTTCTCTGGCTTACTAATTTATCGCCCCCTGGGCTGTAGGGCAATTTCTTACTGGCTTCACCACCACCACCGTTGCTAACTTGGCCCTAGCCCCATCACATTTTACCGTGCTTGGGGATCTTAACATTCACCTAGATGATCCCGCTGATCACTCGGCTAATGAGTTATCAATGAATCTCTTAGCGCTTCAGCTCATCCAGAAAGGATTTACATCTACGCACATCAAAGTTCATCTTCTCGACCCTGTTTTCAGTAACCTACGAGAGCTGGTGGTAGGGACTCCAAATCCACTCCCTTGGACAGATCATTTCTTGATCCCCCTAACGTGGGAAATCCGTGGACCTACCTTCTCTTCCAACACAATGCTAGTGTTGGAATGGAATTGGTCTAAGCTCCCTACTGACCAATGGACTTCAGTTCTTGAGGTTACGAGACCAGCCAGTGACTCTAACCCTGATCTGACCAATGATCACTTTAAACACTGGATCATAAGCTCTCTTGACTCAGTCCTCCCTCAGAGATCCACCCACAAGAAATGTAGATCAAAGACGGCACCCTGGTTCTCCCCTAAACTAAGAGATTTAAAACAAGCATGCAGAAGGTTAGAGAGAAGGTGGAGGCAGAACTACTCAGAATCTAGGAAATCAGAGTATAGAGAGGCAATTAGGCTATATAAGTTAGGAATTAAAACTGCCCAAGCTGCCTTCTATGAGGAGAAAATTAATCTAGCCGCAAATTCACCTAAAGAGATCTTTCGAATTGCCAAAACTCTTTCCACCTTACCACAGAAACCATCAAACTCGGAGGGAGGCACTTATTCGTTGTAACAACCTAGCGGACTTTTTCCATAAAAAAAAATACAAAATATTTAGTCATCTTTTCCAGCTTCTTGGAATGATCCTGGTGCTTTCCAGACTGCTGAATTGCACCCTTAATCTCAGTTCTCGCTAGGGCAATTCCCTCTCTTGGACTCAGACTCACTTGATCTGATCAAGCCCAAGGTAATCTTGGGCTCTCCTACTGATCCTGCTCCTCCACAGCCTCTTACTCTGGTTGCCAACACCACTCGTCCCGTAATTCTGAACATCTTAAACTCATCCATTTCCTCTGGTACGATCCCTCTTGCCTGGAAATGTGCTCCGGTGAAGGCCCTCCTAAAGAAACCCAACCTTGATCAGTCCAACTTAACTAATTATCGTCCCATCTCCCTCCTACCCTGGCTGAGTAAGCTGCTTGAGAAACACGTTAATACCACGCTGGTAGAGTCCCCGGAGTCTAACAACCTTCTCCACTACTCCCAAACAGGCATTCGCCCTCAGCTAGGGACGGAGACTGCCCTTCTGGCAGTAACTGAGGAGGTGAGGAAGATACTGGACCTGGGAGGTACGGCAGCGATCATCCTCCTCGAGCTTAGTGCTGCATTCAACACTGTCAATCATAACATCTTGACCTGTCGACTTAAGAATCTTGGAGTGACCGGCACAGCTTTAACCTGGTTCCAGTCCTTTCTCAGCGATTGCTTTTTCCAGGTGTTTGAAGACGATGTTATGTCCAATCGGTTGCCGCTTAGCTGGGTGGTCCCCCAGGGCTCGTCCCTGAGCCCCACGCTTTTTAATATCTATATGAGACCCTTGGCCGAAATTGTCCATCCCTTTGGCATAACGATCACCACCTATGCAGATGACACTCCGCTCGTGGTGGCATTACACCACCCCGAGAGGTCATCTAGCTCCCTAGGTCCTTGCCTAGAGGTGGTGGCTGAGTGGATGGAACTCTCATGCCTCAAGCTCAATGGGGATAAGACGGAGCTTATGCTCCTCGGCAACTCACCCTCCTTAAAATCTGCCCTCCTCTGGCCTGACTGTCTTGGCCCTGCTCCAGACCCAAATATCCAGATCAAGAGCCTTGGTATGTGGCTTGATTGTTCTCTTAGCTTTAACTATCAGCCAACCAATCTCTCAGCTACCTGCTATGGCCTAATGAGGATGTTGCCTAAGATCCTCCCCCTCCTTTCCTTCCAGGCGAGAAGGATCATGTTTTAAGCTCTTATCGTCTGGATTATGGGAACGCCCTCTACCTGGGCTCCCCTCATTTTACTATTCATAATCTTTTGACGATCCAGAACTGTGCTGCTTGCTTGCTCCTCCAGATTCCTCGCAGGCAATCTGCCAAACCTGCATTGAGGAGCCTTCATTGACTCCCTATTACGGCAAGGATACAATTCAAAACCATGTGCTTGGCTCATAGGGCCTTCTGGAGGAAGGGCCCGGTCATTACCCATTCCTTCATTACCCCTTACCATCCACCCAGGAAACTCTGCTCTAGCTCCTCATATCTTGCTGTTTCTGCACAAATACGAAGAACAAGATGGGGCGGACGCTCTTTCTCTTTCAACGCCTCTAACCTTTGGAACACCCTTCCTTTAAATCTTCGGAAGGAGCCGAACCTGTTAGCGTTTCGAAAACTCCTGAAAACCTACCTTTTCAAGGACCTGCTTTAAATTCTCTGCCCTGTATCCATCTGAGTCAGTCCTCAGCGCTGGGAGGCCTCAGGGTAGCCATGCGCTATACAAATTCAAATTCAATTTCAATCGTTGCTGCACCTGAGAATCACATGTATAGCTTTTTCTTTTTTTAATAGATCTTTCTGTTGAGTAAGTTAGTACCACTGCATCCTTTCAACCTTGACTTAATGTTTATAGCTAATTTGTAGCATGTGTGGTTGTAGATGCATCTGCTATGCATAGTCCTGCCATCTAGTGTCGGGCTCGAATATTTGTAACTTGTTTTTCTTCAAAGAAGTTTTTCAAGTCACGAGGTCCTGTGACTTCGCCTCTGGTAAGTAATGCGCATGGTCATCGGCCTTGTTTTTCTGTGCCATTGGGCTTGGACGCATCCATTAAAGCTTGTCCTTGATGTACCCTTTTATGGCTTTTTAGGCTCAGAGAAGCAAGCATCGTCGCTGAAGATTCAGCAACTGAACATCAAGAAAGAGTCTGCTCCTTCCACCTGCATAGGAGAATGGTTCGGGAGGGATGATGGAGCAGACCCCATTTCGAAGGTGTCCTCATTATAAAGTCAAATGCGTGGGCAATTTGCATGGAGGAAGAAGATTATCGTGCCGAGACGGAAGATAGCCGACATTCATCGCCTTGAGAGACTCCAACGTCAACACGGGGGCCAGCGGAAATGAAGGTCAACAGTCTATCTCCTTCCAGAAGGAATTCGCTGTCAAACCAGAGAAGATATCAGGGGTGAAGACAAAGGCTACTCCAAGGGCTTTGAGCACTCATGCCTCTAAACACAAGCGCCGTCTGGAGAACTTGCCAGAGCCAAGCCCTTGAGCATTTTGACCTAACATCCCAGTTTGTCACCCAGGTCTCCACAACCAAGTGGTACTGGTCGACAGAGAGGCAGGGCTTTGAAGCAGAGAAAGGATAAGGAGCCCCTCCCATCTTGATCGGGCTCCTAGTTATAAAACTAAGTACGGCGTTGAGACGGTGAAGACTTTCGGTTGCCATGATTCACCCACGCAGCTGCCGACACTGAAAACCTGGGCATCGAAGGAGCCTTAACTGAAAGCAAAATCTCAAGGCACACACAAAGAAGCCTCGGAGCAAAGGACAGTCAACCCAAAAACTGGAAAGCTCACTACTCCAAAAAGGAGAAGGCTGGAGTTTGAGGATCCTTTAATGTTGCCACCAAAGAAGATAACAATGATTCACAAAGGCACCAGCCCACAACCGCCCACCATTAACAGTACCACACACCTCCCCAGTGCACTTGCTACCATCGTATTGTCCTATACACTTCATACGTTCCAGTGCAGGCAGTGTAGATCCCTATTCACCAGCAAAATATTTGGGGGGGGCGCATCAGACTATCCACTTAGCGTAGATATCCCCTGGGAAGATTATGGTGTAGACCCACAGGACAAGACTGATTTAGAGTCGGTTCCCATTAAATCATCCCCACCAGATTTCACAACTAATTACCATACTAACATTTAAAACAAGCATTTGCAATGCAATAGGTCTCGCATTTACGCGAGTTTAAGCTATTGCCATTGTAAATGACAATGCCTTTTATGTACGTTTTAAAAAACAAAATTTAAATAAAACGCATTGTCATTTACAATGCCAATAGCTCAAACTCATTTAAATGCGAGACCTATTGCATTGCAAATGCTTGTTATTCCTCATAGTGTGACTGCTTGGAAGGCTTTAGCTGGGGGCAAGGGTTTAAAGCCATTCAGGAAAATTTTCAAGTGACCCACATCTTAAGCATCCAGACAGGAGACCCTTAGGGTACCCCTCTTATGAATAATTTTCATTCAACCCAGGGCCGTTTTTAGCGCTGGTGGCGCCCAGTGCGACAATCATTTTTTACGTCCCCTTAAGACCTCCTCCTCGGATTCTCTCAGACCACTGGCTAAATGTGACCCTCATCTCTCCAATCATAAGTTACTGCTTTCAGCAGCATGCCCCGCCCCCCCGGTCCTCGCCCCCTCCACAGGTTAGCGCCCAGTCACACTGCCCTAAAGCTGGCCCTGATTCAGCCAATCCTGTAGAGCTAGAGACTGTTACTAGGGCGCAAATCCACCACAAACCTCCCCAGCGCAGCACGATGAGGCCATTACTCTGGCAGCCATCATCGGTATATGTTTATTTTGGAATTGGCCTGTCCTCCCACTCTGGCTATAGCGCGATGACAAAGCGTCGCCTTGAGAGGAGGTGATGTTTAATGAGCAGCGCGCCTGAAAGCCCTTGAGGGGGAAAAGAGCGCAAAATAGTAGAGGTGACGCCATATTTGGTCTCTTCAAAATTAACCGATTCCTGAGTCTGCTTTCACTTCGTGGAACCATCAATGGTAAATGGTCATTCTGTTTGCGGCGTGCGAGGGAGGCGAGCTATTAATGCGGGGGTGGAGAGAGAATATCTTGGGAGAGTGGGGAATGCTCGCCCCGCCCTGCTGCGTTTTCCTGTTTTTGAAGCATTCTGCAGACCGGTCTATTTTCAACGAATCACAGATCATTTTCACTCTCCGGCATGAAGGCAGAAGGCGGTTTTCTTCGAAAGTTCATATTTGTGAAATATGTCGTGGCATTTAGATCTCATGAACGGCAGATGAAGCTTTTAGAGGAAAAGGAACACCGTGTCCCCAACAGAATAGGTACCGAGGTGTTAAAAGGGCGGCAAGAGGCCCTTAATAGAGCAATACAAAACAGTATCTTGGTAACCTGTTCCTAAAAGAACAAGCGGCACTGAAAGCGATTGCGATAGCGATCGCTATTGTAAAAATAATAACACACCAGCGAAACATGTGTTTTCAATTATCGCGCCTGTGTCTGGGCACGATAATTGAAACCACATGGCCTTTGGTGCGCGTAACAGACACCAATAGGCCATGGGCGGAGCAATGCGCCCGCCTTTGGCCTATTGCGTGCCGTCTTTCAGAAACACACGCACGCAAAGGTCTATCACGGATGCCAAAAGGAAAAGCACACGCACAAGCTTGTGCAATTCCAGGCTCCGTTTTGGAACCCCGGACAAAAGCACTTCATCACTAGGCGCAAGACCTAAAAATATATATTTTTGTAGAGTGCTCTGCTACCTGGGAGTGTCTAGTCACTGAAGAAGTAAGCTGAACTGAAGCTATAGAGGAGGAATAGACTAAAACTATTTGTTAAAAAGCCAGGGTTTAAAGGCATTGCAGAAAGAGGGAAGAACAGATTTATTCTTAAGGTCTGGCGGCATGAAGTTCCATAACTTGGCAGTACAGGCTACAAAGCTTCTGCCACTACAGTTACCTCTTCCGACTCTGGGGAACTCAAAATGGAATGCAGATGAAGATCGTAGCGATATAGAAGGGACATACCACTGAAAGGGATGTTTGAAATACGCGGGTCCTGAACCCTGTATGCTTTGAAAGCAATGCAGAGGACCTTGAAATCGATCTGCTTTTTGAAAGAGAGCCAGTGCTTTAAAGGGAGAGCATAGGCTACTGACTGATGTTTAGGGATAGCCAGAAGAAGACTGGCAGCCGTGTTCTGAATAATCTGCAGTTTATTTCAAAACGTCTTTGAAAATTGGAGAAGAGCGCGCTGCAGTAATCAATTTGACATTGAGAGTAGACCGCACTGATATCAGTAAATCATGTGGAATAAAAGGAACCATTTTCCGGAGTGTTTTTAGCATGAAGAAACTGGAAGAGGTAATAGATTTAACATGGCCTTCAAAGGAGAACTTGTCGTCAAAGAAAACGACAAGTTTTTTTTTTTTTACCCCAGCAATTCGGGTGGAAACTTCCCCCCAGATTCTGAGGCCATCACTTTGGAGACTACAAAGGCACACTTCTGCCAAACAGCAACACTTCGGTTTTGAAAGAATTTAATTTCAAGCAATTGCTTGACATCCATTTTCCAATATGGCGCATGCAGTCCTAAAATGTACAAGCTGTATCCTCTGGATTGCTGGCCTCAGACACCACTATTTGCGTGTCTTCTGTTTAGGACACTACTGAAAAGCCAAACGATTTAATTAAATTGGCCAAGGGGGTAACATACAGATTAAAAAGGGTCGGACTCGAGGAGGAGTCTTGAGGGACCCTGCACGGTAAAGAAAAGGGGCGGGGATGGTATTTGAAGCCATTAAGCTCAACAAACTGTTCTCTGAGAGAAAAGATTTAAGAAGCTTGAGAGCCTTACCTATGATGCAAATGGTAAAGAGATGGTCAATCACAGTCTTCTTATTGATCATGTCGAAAGCTGCAGAAAGGTCTGATAGCATTAAAGGGAAAACAGTAATTGCAACGATGGCCGTACCACGCATTGCCTTTGAAACGCCGTCAGAGCAATAAATGCGTCTTAACCATGCATTTCTTTACCACACATGTTGTTACAATGACATGCTTCAGGTAAAGTTGCATTGGACTTTAAAGTCCAATGCTTTCTCCACTGTTGCGCGCACTTGAGTTCGAATAGTAAATTATACTGCTGCAAAGGTCTGCGCTTTCCCTCAGGCAAGTTGTTGTATAGACTTGCGTGGTATTTGAAAGCGTGGTTAAGACTCATTTCTTTTTTACTACCGCGTTGTTAAGCAACGCGTGGTTTAGGCATACATGGTTGTGTCATAGAACCGGATTAAAGCAGCATTTCTACCAGAATCCAGCTTTTGCCTTATTTCCTCAGAAGCAGTGAACAAGGCTAGTTCAGTGCTGTGTTGGCTTTTAAAGCCATATTGTGTAGCATCTAAAAGTGTATGGTTATCGATGAAAAATGTGAACTCTGAATTGATAGCCTTGTCTACCATTTTAGCGGGGAAGGGAAGTCGAGATATAGGCCTGTAGTTGTTTGGGTCACTGCTATCCAGGTTGGATTTTTTTTAATAGCGGAAGAATAGAGGTCCTCTTCCATTCTGTTGGAAAATAGCCTACCCTGAACATCTTATTAAAGATGTCCCTCAGGTGCCTGGCAATGGCATCTGGCGTAAGCTGAAGGATTTTAGGAGGGCAGGGATTAAATATTCTGAACACCTTCTTCTGGCGTAGTTAGCTAATGGAACGTCTAACGAGGACAGACAAGCCATTGGGAGTATTATCTATCATATCAAATTTATTTGAGGCTGAAACCTCAGCCGCAGTTAAGGACGTATCCTCAGCTCCGCCTAGATCATTGGTCTGTTGGTTTGATGGGAACATATTCTAGACTATTTGAACCTTGTTCTGAAAGAAAATAGCTACCAAGTTACAAATCTCTAGATTCACATTATTATTTTTGAGTTAAGGCAAGTTGCTCAGTTTCCTAACTGTTTGCGAAAAGTTCTTTAGGGACAGTTAAGGAAGATTTAATTTTAGAAGTAAAGTAGCAAGTTTTAGCTTTTGAAACCATTTCTTTTCAGACTTGGATGTCCTGCTTGTATATGGAATCACCAGGGTCGTATCGAGTATTCCATATTCTCTCAGGCTTCCGACAAGCTTGTTTTTGGCCTCCGAGTTCTTTTATTATTGTATATCCTTAAAGGGAATGAGAAGATTAAGATTAGAATCAGTCCATTGATGATAATTGTTGGTTGCACCATCGAAATCTGCAGTAATCTCAGGAGTAGATTGGGCTAAGTGAGAATTAAGTGCCTCAGAATTTATTTTATGCGAAGGATGACCTGTTGTGCGACCCACCTGAAGGTGGACCCTAGGTTCTTTAGCCTCCATTTTTTGCTGAAACATGACTGCACTATGGTCTGACCAAGATAATGGGAGAACCAGTGTAATTTGAAGGTAAGTGTTGTCAGTAAAGGTACCATCAAGAAAATTGCCCGCTTAATGTGTTGGTCCGTCTAATAATTGGGCAAGGCCCCAACTTGCCGTAAAATCTATCAAATGAACAGAATCAGTATCTCATAGGTTTTCTAAGTAAAAATGTAAGTCTTCATATACAGTAAAGTCTGAAGAGTTGACTTTAATGTCCCACAACAGACTAAAATGAGTTAAGTCGCTCTCGGGCCCGGAGGCCGATATAAGTACCATATTGGAAGACTAATGATTGGTAAGAGTTATTTTGTAGGAAAATGCTTCATAGTCGGGAGTGGGCAGCAATAGTCCGAAAGTTGCTGTGAGATAATCAATATAAATGATTGTTTAAGTCCCTCCCCTTTTCTCCACGCTATCTAGTCTGGAAATAGCAAACCCATGTGGTACTTCCCAATAGAATACCAAGGTCCAATGCAACATCTGCCCAAGTCTCAGTGACAAAAGTCCTATTCAACGAGTGGGCATCTAGGGAGCCCTTAAAATCCAGTGCGTTTTTTTGTAATCAACCTGGTGTTAATGAGTGTGCATTTAAATTACTTTACTAAGGTAACGGGTTTGGTGATGAGGGTTCGAAAGGACATAAGTCCTGCATCCTAAGATTAGTTGGGTACATTTACACAGCAGAGATAACGTTTTAATTAAGCAGTCGAACAAAGTCATTGTGGGTCCTGGGCAGTGCTTACCTAAAGGTTTAATGCTAAGCAGGTCGTCTCGTGAGTAGCGAATGGAGGAAGCTAAACAGGGAGCAAAACCGAGAGGGGGGCTTGTGCCGAGTGTGGTCCATCCGTGAACAGGTGCAGACGTGCCCTCTCCACGCAGACGCGCTGTAGATCAAGCTTTCAAGTCCAGCATCACGTGGGCATGTGGGAAGAGCTACTAAACGCAATCACATTGTTTAAAAACTAGAATGTGATGGAAAAATAAAATCCAATCGGGGTCCAGCAACCCCTACTGAGCCGCACATCCCCACATGTGAGAATACACCTACTGGCAACATAAAATCTTTCCAAATAAAATCATGAGAAATCCTAAAAACACATAAATCCAAATTAAATTGAAAGAGCGATCTACCACTCAATATAGTGACCAAGTAGCCAGGCATCTCCCGAAAAAGCACACTTGTGCTAACAGGAAAGCAAAAGTTCCGCAGGAGAAAACACATAACTGAAAGGAGTAGCTTTCTTCAAGAACGGCGTGGACGCGCTGAAGATCCGGCTTTGAAATCTGGCATTGATGGGCCATGTTCAGCAGGAGAAAGCACGTAACTGAAGGGAGAAGCATTCACTTTGTGGTATGCTGCGGCTTATTCAGGGCTGGACTGTTCCCACAAGGAACAGGGTCAAGACTGATTTGCATATGGCTGGGTCCAAACTGGGGTGGTGTGGTGAGCAAAAAAAAAAATTATGATGGATTAAACCCAGATCCTTGTGACTGGGGGTTAATGTTTGCATTGTCCAGCATTCCGTTCATCAATTGTTTCTTTTGGATATGTCACCCTAAGTGGGAAGGGTATGCCCAGACGTGGGTTCCGTGCTAACTGCACCACTGGATTCAAGCTAGCCTGGCTGATGAAGGGTGATCCCCTGAAACTGTCACAGGATACTTGTTTCCGGTCCAGGGAGGCCATTTGGGACCAATTGGGACATTTGGGATCAATGAGACAATTGTACCTCATATGAATTTCTTCTTTTCTTTTCTTTTTCTAAATAGGTGAAATCATACCCATAAGCAGCGTTGATGGTGTAACCACATGCTCAATAGTTTGTCTTAAATATAAGACTAAGGGTATAGATGCTTGACTGGTCTTTCACCTTGGGAACAGGTCACTTGTTGTATGAAACGTTTGAGTGGGGGATGACCTGTTCTCTGCCCCTATAGCTCCAATTTGTGTTCCGGTCCAGGGAGGACCTGGCTTGGCAGTACAGGCTGGACTATTCCCACAAGGAACGGGGTCCTGACTGATTTGCATATGACTGGGTCCAAACTGGGGTGGTGTGGTGAGCAAAAGAATGAGGGATTAAACCCAGATCCTTGTGACTGGGGTTGAATGTTTGCATTGTCCAGCATTCCGTCTATCAATTTTTTCTTTTGGATAGGCTGCAAGTGCGGCCACTACCCGGTTCAGACCTATTTTGCCAATTTATACCCTACCCATGGCAGGTGCTTCATTGGCCGAGTAGCAAAAGAATTCAACGCTTCCTCTATTACTATTAAGTGTACGCCCTTCTTCTCTCTCAAGAATAGAGGGCTGTTTGGCATTGTTTCTGCATGTGTGGAAGACCGTGACGAGTGATGCTTGAGTCCTGCAAACGGTTCAGGGCTTTGAAATCGAATTCTGGGGGTTACCAGTTCAGGCATGCCACTCCGTCCTCTCCAATTCTCTCAGGAAGAGATGGTGTTGGTCAACGAGGAGGTTACATCGCTCCTAGAGAAAGGGGGCCAGATGCACTACCTCGCCTCAGTCCAACAGGTTTGTCAGTAAACTTTTTCTTGTTGACCAGTCAGATGGCAGCCACTGTCCAGTCATCAACCTGTCCAAATTCACAAAGTGACTGGTGTACCGTCACTTCAAGATGGAGGGCATCCCCATTGCAATGTACTTCTGCCTTCCGATTGGATGGGCCGACTGGATTTAAAAGATGCCACAGGCGGTTTTTACAGTTCGTCTGGCAGCAGCAGACTTTTCATATCACGACCCTGCCGTTTGTTCTTACCTCCGCACACTGATGCTTCACAAAGGTGCTCAACCAGTCGTGGGGCACCTGCGGCACTAGGGAACCCTCCTCATAATCTATCTAGGCAATATACTCCTCCTGCCCATGACTCCGACAAGTGTCGATTCCTTTGCAGATGGCAGTCAACCTGTTAGAAAGTCTAGGGTTTTAACAAGAAGAAATCTCTCCATTCCAACACAAAAAGTGGACTTTCTTGGGTTTATCAGAGATTCTACAGAGGCTACTTTGAGACTTCCATCCCGGAAGATGGCCACGATTTGCCACGAGCTCAGGAGAGCCTTGTCCCGACATTGGATGACACTAAGACAGTTTGTGCGCCCGATAGGGATGTTATCGGCCTCCATCCAGGCCATCTTTCTGGGCCCCCTTCATTAGCGAGCCCATCAGAGAATGAAGGCAACACACTTGAGAAACGGCCTCTCATACTCCAAAGTGGTGGTTCTATCTGAAGAAGCAAGGTAAGAGATCCAGTGGTGGATCTCTCACATGGAAGCGTGGAATGGAAAAGTGATTTTCAACTCTGATTCAGATCTCGTCATAGAGACCGACGCCAGCAGGTCTTACTGGGGCACTCGGTATGGAGAATTTTCCATGGGGGGGTTTATGGTCTCTTTAGGAGCACAAATTGCATATAAATTGTTTGGAGCTTCTGGCGGGCTCTTTCGCAGTGTGCTGCTGGATGCGAGATAGGGCTCATTCCTGCGTGTTACTAAAAATTGACAATATTTTGGCGGGCACCTAGGGGGCACCCGATTCAAGATCCTCTCGGATCTGGCAACCGACTTCTGGCAGGTCTGCCTCGACCTTCAGATATCTGTCTTGGCGAAGTATTTACCGGGCTGAGACAACCAGGTGGCGGATTGGCAGTCTTGCCATTTCCGGGACTCCAGTCTGTGGAAACTGAACCCGGAAATTTTTGTCACTCTCCAGGCCTAGTGGGGCCGCTTCTCTGCGGACCGGTTTGCCTCTCGGCTGGACCACCAACTTCCCAGATTGTTCAGCTGGAGACCAAATCCATTAGCATCCACCATCGATGGATTCCTGTAGGATTGGGGTCCAGAGAAGGGCTATGCGTTCTCGCCCTTTGCGATGATTGCGAGGGCCTCGGCCCAGATCAGGCGTCAGAAGGTGGACGTTGTCTTGATCACCCCGATTTGGAAATCTCAAGATTGGTTTCCAGTTCTTCTGGAACTTCGTTGGGATTCTTCAATCCGGCTCCCCTGGTTTCCAACTCTTCTTCTCTGTCCGGACAGGATCCCACACCCTTTGATCCTGAAAGGGTCCCTTCACCTGATGGTGTGGCGGATTACAGGAGTCGATGGATCTCCTGGGACTTTCTGAGCAAGCTGAGGACCTCCTGGCTAAGTCCTGGTCAGAGAGCCCCGTTAAGCGCTATAAGTCCCCTTGGACGAGATGGTCCCCTTGGTGTTTGAGAAGGAGTTGTGATCCCGTGGGCGCCAACGTAGTTCAGATCCTTAATTTTTTGGCAAGTTTGGCGCAGTAGGGGGATGGCATATCGTTTCATCAGCACCTTTCGTTCATCCATCTCGGCGGGCCATGGACCTATGGATGAAACCCCGGTGAGGGAACACTCTTTTGTGTACTGATTGCTCTGGGGCAGTCACCTGTCATTACCACCGGAGCCCCGATATTCGGTGCAATGGAATGTCAACTAAGTTTTCTGCCTTTTCTTATCATGGCAGCAGGTTCCTCTCTTGGAAAGAGCTGTCTGCCAAGTTAGCTATGTTACTTTGCAGACTATGTTACTTTGCTTGCTATCATGCAGGAGGGTTTTCCAACATGTGGCTCCTCGACATCACTGGCAAATCCTTGTCTCCATTTGTAGTGTCATTCAGGGTCAGCTGGTGTACTAAATCCAATACTAGAGTGATCAAGTACCTGGTCTTTCCAGATTCTCCGAAGCTGTGTGTGGTTCAGTGCTTGAAGGCTTATGTGGCGATTTCAGCGTAATTTCGCTCCCCCGAGGGAGAGACAATTGCCCTCCAGAAACCGCACAAAGCGGTCTTTTCTACATAGCCTGCTGGTTTCGGTGGATTATGCAGGAGAGGGATAAACTTGAAAATCTTTGGGGCGCATTCTACTCTTGGAGCAATGGCTTTGAAGGCGTTCTGCCTAGGGTCTCGCCTGGACGATATTATGAATGCGGCCGACTGATCCTGAGACCCTACCATTAAAAGGTTCTATTTTAAACCGGTGCTGGACATGGCTTAGCTGGTGGTAAGTAAACAAATGTCCTAGCTACCGTAACGGAAAGTTTCACTTTATTAAGGACTCTGAGGCGAGGATTATTCCGCCCGCAGGTTCTGACCAGGAACACCCTCCCTGTGACTAGTAAGTAATAATGGCTTTGTTGGTTTCCTTCATTGTTGTGAAGTTGTTTTTGTTTGACTGCTACTTGAATAAGAATCTGTTTGCATTGATGCCATTTACTGTGCTTCTGGTCCTCCAGATACTGATTGTGCCTTCTTTCCAGGATCGGAAACTGGGAAGTAAGGTTCGTGAGAACAGGAATTTGGTGTGACTCAAGCAGCAAAACAGTCACTAATGACACAAACAGACGACTATATCGCTAGGGCTGCATTCTGATTGGATGTTAATGAACTGATAACAATGTTTTCTGTTTGTCCTCATGGGAACTGTAGATTTTTATGGTTATAATGAAATGGCTGCTGTAAATAAAACAAAGATAGTGATAGCGTACACCTCGCCCCCGAGTCCTTAATAGAATTGAAACTTTCTTTTATGGTAGTTCGGACATTTTTCATTCTTCTTGACAAACCATATGATGTGTCATGAAATGTATAGTTTGTGCTGGCTAGCTCTGGAATCTACCTTGAATAGCCACACTAAATTCACTCATACAGAAAGACAGCCTAAACCATGAGTAAACTTTGAAAACCTACTAAGACTCCGGAAGAACCGTTACCCTTCATCCATAGCCCATGTGTTTCTTCTGCCAGGCAGCTTCGATAAACCAACAACCTAGCTGTAAACCTCACTGGGTTCACTATTTCACTACTTGTTTTTGAGAGAGCAATATCATTTACCGAACAAATTTAGATCCTATCCAATCATTTATTATCTACTTTTTTTCAGCAAGGTGGTAATCTTTGTGTTCATGATAAAGAAGGTTTATCACCGTTGGACTTGGTAATGAAGGACAGACCAGCCCACATAACCTTTAAGAGCAGTGGTAAGAGAAGAAAATGTGCACATTTATCTTGCTTGAAAGGCATTGATATTCTAGATAAATTGCATATTTGCTATGCTTCTTGTAGATCTCACTGAGCTCTATACTTGGGGAAACAACATCAACTTCACCCTTGGGCATGGTGGACACCAAAGCAAACATCACCCAGAATTGGTGGATCTCTTTCCTCGGACAGGAGTGTATATAAAACAGGTATTTAAAATTCAGGATATTCAATAGGTATGTGTCAATAATTGCTCTTTTGCACCATATGGTTCTAGATGACATAAAAAACTGGGAAATCAAAGTTCAAGTTTTATCTATGAATTCTGCGCTGAATGACTCAAGTAATTGTCATTTACTTCTTGCGCAATGTTATGTGGTGCCTGCCCTCTCCCAATTTAATTTGTATGCCCTGCTCATTTGTGCAAGACCAGAAGGCTCATGGCGATTTATAGAAATAAGAATCCTACCTCCTTCTGAACATCTACCACAACTCCTCACCTATCCATTTAGCCACCTAAAGTCAGGCCAGGCATGTTCATTCATTCCCTCATTCACTAAATATCCCAGTCTCCTAATACCTACCCACCCAATGCCATACTCCACAATTCACACAAACTACTCGTCTAAAAACCTTTACTGATCCATGGTCTCGCTCCTCCACCCATACACACAGTTAATTAACTAAGTCACTGACCCAAACATGCTACTTTCTCAGTTCAATGTCATCTACTTAATCTATTCATTCATCACCCACTTAAATAACTCAGCTGCTTAGTTCATTTAACCACCCTCTGCTGCTGCCTAATCCTCTCTAACTCACCCTTTTCACCTAACCTAAGGATCCTCAGTTTGTAATAACACAGCCACCCACCGCCTGAACTCTCCCACTTGTCAGACTCACTTGGACTTAACTATTCATTCAACTATCCCACTCATCAAACTCTAGTCATCCAGCTTGCCTTGTTCTGAATTCACCATTTACTCATCTAACACCACCCTTTCCCATCTAACACCCACCTTGCTTCATGCTCTGGCACCTAACCCAGAACCTAAGCATCACTTGAAGTAAATCACCTGCTCACACCGCTCACCCATCCACTCATTTAGTTAATCCATTGAGGTCATTTACTCACCTCACTTACCTCTCTGTCTCCAATCTCACTCCTACTCAGCTGCACCATTCACTTTACTTAGTGACCGCCACACCCAATTCACTGAGCTAAACTTTCCGCCACATACTCTTCCATCCAGCTTACCCATCCATTTAGTTAAGACATGTACGTCCAAATACCCACCTACCCAATGTATTCACTGCCTTCTCCAACCCAAACTCCTATCAACCTCACCCAACCATACCACTCAATGCAACAGTCTAACACGTCACTCACTGCCCAGATACTCAACAGCATCACCAGGCTGTTCAGCTCGGTATGCTTACCCTCCGTCACCTACCTCACTCGCTTCGCTCACCCACGTGCTCAATAGTCACCCACCAGGAAACTCAGTTTAGACACCCATTTGTTTACCTACCCAACCATTAAGAGTTGTTTTTTCAAAACTCTCCTGGTGTTCACAAAAAAGCAATAGTGATCAAACTATGTCACCTTTTTGAGATTGTAAGTGTGTTCCTCCTCTGGGAAGGGGAAGTCTCCCAGAACTTTAAAACTTGTACCTTACGTATTTTTTTTTTTTGTCAAACATATTTTTATTAAACTTTTTCCAAAGTACATCTTAAATCATTACCAGCATGTTACCCCTAGCAGGGGGTGTTTCAGAATTCGGTAATGGAGTAGAGTTACATAACGCCAAGTATGGGCCCGACCCTGTTCTCATAGAACTGCTTAAATGAAGGGTACAGTTTCTGACAATAACGGGGCTTAGGGTGAATCATTATAGTCATTAAGTGCGAGCAAACAAATCAAGCATGTGTCCCATCTTTCTTTTGCGATGGTAATTTTCTAAATCCCTCCAATCGGAAGGTGCCAGGTGGAGTAAACAAAAGTCATATAAAACAATCCCCGACCGGGACACAACAGGAAAAGAAGAAAAAGGACCCCCGACCCCGTCCCTCCCCCCTCCCCTACAATGGTGGCGGCAGTATCTATACAATTTATTTAACTTGTGGTACTAGAAGTTAACTCAAAGTTGAAAGAGATGAAGGGCTCTGGTGGTGAAAGGATAAACAGCCGATGTGAGTCCACGTGAGAGGAAGGTAACTAAGGGACCCCATTTAAATTCAAAGTTTTTATAGTTGTCCCTAAAAATATCTGACATACGATCCAGGCTAAGCAGCTTCCAGAGTCGAGAGTGCCAAAGGGAGATTGCTGGAGCTTCCTTCCTCTTCCAGGCGGCTGCCGGGGTAACCTTCGCTGCTCCTATACAGAGCCACATGATTGTCTTATCTGCTCGGGTCTGGTGCTCTAGAGAGGGGTCACGAAGCCCCAAAAGGACACCTGCCATGGTGGGTGGGATGGGATATCCTAGCATGTCTTTGATATGTGCGAGTATTTCTTCCCAAAAGGGGCGTATGGGCGGTCAATCCCACCATATGTGTTGGTAGTCCCCAGTAGTCCACACCCTCTCCAGCATCTATCGGAGGTGGTGGAAAAGATCTGCTTAAGCCTGGATGGGTGGAGATACCAGTCCATCATAGTCTTAGGATGAGCTTCCCGAAATTCTGCGGAGTGATTGAATCTTGTGATGTCGGTCCATAAGTGCGCCCATTTGTCGTCCGAAATACCGCGCTGTAGCATTCCTTCCCACATGGACATATATCGTGGATCCGGGGAGAGTGTGGTAGTTAGGAGGAAGTTATATATAAACAAAATCACCCCTTTCATAGAAGTGGCCTTGGTGAGGAAGGACTCAAACTTTGTAAGAGGATGGGTGGCTGCCTCCCGCACCTGAGGTGTAAGGGCCCAGTGCATTATTTGAGTGTAGTGGTATCTTTCTGCGTTCTCTAGGCCATAATCCCGCTTGCAGTTGTCAAAGGTGAGGGGGTCAAAATTATGAAAAAGGTGTGTCAAAGCAAGACATCTTCCCTCCCTCCAAGCATGAAAAGGTCCCTCTTGTAGGCCTGGGGGGAATTCGGGGTTAAAGTGGAGTGGGGTGGATGGCAAAGGGAAAGAGGTCCATCTATCATCACCTGCGACTGAATCCCATACTTTCAGAGTGGTGCGTGTAAGAGTGCTGATGTAAGTATTCTTAGGTCTGTCCTTTTTGGGGCACCAAACTAGGTACCATGTAGTCCTCCCAGTCACGCTGCGGTCCATATGTAACCAGTGCTTATTGGAGTCCCGTTTTGACCACTCAGTCAGGACTCTCAATTGTGCAGCTTTATAATATAGATGGATATGCGGGAGTACGACTCCACCCTCCGTTCAGGAGCAACGCAGTAGGGAGAAAGAGAAGCGGGTGCGTCCTCCTTGCCAGATAAAGTGTAAGATCATAGCTTTAACTCACTGAAAAATGTTTCTCTCCAATTCTATGGGCAAGGCCTGGAATAAGTAAAGGAGCTTTGGAAGGAGTGTCTGACCTAGCCATGATAAAAAGAGCGGTTTCCACTTCGTGAGTTCCGTTTGGATAAGAGTAAGAATAGGGGGGAGAAGTTAGCGGCATAGAGCCCCTCTACCCTCGGTGTTAGTTGGACTCCCAAGTATTATATAGAGGAATTGGTCCATTGGAGAGGAGTAAGAGACTGGAGCCTGCGGGATTCTGTTGGCGGGAGTGTGAGGTTGAGGTTGTATGATTTGCCTAAATTTATTTTGAAGCCTGTTACTGCTTCAAAGCGCTCAAGTTCTGACTGTAAAGGTGGAAGGGACAGGGCAGGGTCGGAAAGTGACAGGAGGACATCGTCTGCGAAGAGGGAAATTTTGTGCGGGTCGCCAGTGAATGGCATCCCCCGGATTTCAGGATTAGCTCTAATCGCCATCGCTAATGGCTCAATGCTAAGGTGCCTCTAGAGTGGAAGAAGGAGGATGAATGTACCCCATTAACCGCCACCTTAGAGCGAGGTTGAATGTAATTCGCTCGAACCATAGTAAGAAATTGAGGTGCAAATCCAAATGCCGTGCGTGTGTGGAATAGGAATGTCCAGTCTACCCAGTCGAAGGCTTTCTCAGCATCCAGCCCCACCAGCACCGCGGGGATTAGACGTCTGTTGGCCTTCTCTATTAGGTGTATAATTCAGCGAGTGTTATCATGTGTCTGACGACCTTTAATAAATCCCGATTGGTCTGGATGTATGAGGTCAGGCATGAGATCGTTCAATCGTTCAGCTATCATGGAGGAATACAGTTTTGCGTCGAGATTTAGCAGGGCAATAGGCCGATTGGAGGCGCATGGATGAGGATCCTTCCCTGGTTTGGGTATAACGGAAATCATGGCTTCAGACGTGGAGCCAGTGGTCTCGCCCACTTCTGCCATCTTATTAAAGAGTCGTGTGAGGTGAGGGCTGATGTCAGGGGCAAATGTTTTATAGAAGAGGGCGGTATACCCGTCCGGTCCCGGGGCTTTGTGGGGTTTAAGAGCCTTAATGGCAGTGTTGACGACGTATGGGGTGATGGGGCAGTGAGTAACTCGTTCCATGCGGAAGAGACCTGAGGAAAGTGTAGTGTCCGAAGATAATCCAGTTGGGCACCTGAGTCTAAGCCATCGCTAGAGTGAAGGGTTTTGTAAAATGAGCTGAAGATCTCTGCTTTGTCCTCATCCCTGTGTGTAAGCTCCCCAGAAGGCCCCTGAATGCCTCCTATGTACTCCCTCTCTCGCTTATATTTTAGCTGTCTAGCAAGATTTTACCAATCTTGTTGCCCTGGAAATAAGATGGGTGTTGTAGTTTTGAGAAGCGTGAATTCTGCCCTATGGTTATAGATAGCTCGGAGTTTACCCCGAAGCGCTGTTAGATTGTGAAGGGTTTGCCGTGTGGGATTCAGTTTGTGAGCGTTTTCAATGGTAGCCACCTCTTTCTCCAGCTGCTCCCTCTCTCCAGTGCGTTGCGCGTTTAGTGCCGAGTTCAGGGCTATACATTTCCCCCGGAAGACTGCTTTAAACGCGTCCCACGTGGTATACTCCGACGTATCCTCTGGTTTATTAGTATCAAAGAATTCAGTGATGGTTTCTCTTAGTTTGGTGCAGCATTCCTTGTCTCGTGTACGCAAGGTCGGGAAGTACCACCTGGGAGTAGTCAAAGCATTTCCACTCCAGGTCAGACATATTGAAAGTATGCTGTGGTCTGATATTGAAAGAGGGACTATCTTGGCCTCTTGAAGAGCACCCAGTAGGGATTGGCTAACAAAGATATAATCAAGTCGACAATATGTACGATGGACATGAGATTAAAAAGTGTCATCTCGGATGTGTGGAAAGAGAGTACGCCAGGCGTCCACAAGGCCCATATCATTGATGCGCTGTTGGGTGTCAGTGGAAAAGGAGCCAGTTTCTGAACGTTGTGGGTGTGTGCTATCCAGCTCTTTCCGCCAGGTCAGGTTGAAGTCACCCATGAATACCATCGGCCCTCCTACAAAGTCCAGTAGTTTCCCCATTAGTGTTTGTAAGAAAACTTTCTGTCCAGTGTTGGGGGCATATATCGCTACGAAAGTGCAAATTTCCCCCCTCAGGCGACCCTTGACCATAACCCAGCAGCCATCTTTATCATTATGGACATCTAATGGTTGAAATTGTATGGAACATTATTGCCACTCCTCTATGCTTCGTATGGGCTGAGGACCTGTAAATCAGTGGATAGCGTTTGTGTCTAAGGCGCGTGTCCTCAGCTCTAGCTAAGTGTGTCTCTTGCAAGGCCACTATATCGAGATGGTGATCAACAATGTATTTCCATACCTTTTGGCACTTTTAGGGG
Source organism: Triturus cristatus (assembly GCF_964204655.1). Lineage (NCBI taxonomy): Eukaryota > Metazoa > Chordata > Amphibia > Caudata > Salamandridae > Triturus > Triturus cristatus. Next base: position 577,106,644 of record NC_140589.1, on the reverse strand, counting down.
GAATTAAGACCTTTAACGTTCCAGGTTCCAATAGTAATCGTCATTGTGCTGGAGGGGAAATCAACAGCTCTTTGTTAACCCCACCCGCCCCTCCTTGTCCTGTGTCCCCGCAGGCCCTCAGAGGTGTGTGTGCAGCCATCTCGCGTCAATTGTAAATACATGGATGCCAAAGAACCCAGCAGAACAAATTGTTAAAAAGCCGCCACCATGTCCCTCCCGTTCCCACCCCTCAACCCCTAAATAAATGAAAACAAACGTGAACAAAAATGCGATATAACAATCGCTATTAGGTCCCTGCTGAGGGGTCATGAAGCCCCCTCGGGGACTAGGGGGGACAACAGGTCCAAGGACCCCGTCCACGCCCGTCCCGGGTAAATCGAAAAAGAACAAACATCTTTGTGCGGCTGAGGAATAGCCAATAGGACAGAACCATACCTTATAATAATACGAAAACAGTTCACCTGCATTAGGAAGGAAGGCATGGTGCAGGCCTCCAGGTAACAATGAAGATGAACATGCGGTTATGACACCAATTTCAAGACCGAACTAACTTTAGAAAAAAGGTACAGTCATTATTCTTACATATAAAGGCACAGTGATCCATGGTTTCCCACATCCTGATCGAGTAACAGGAGCGCAGTGAGTATGGGCAGAAGGAGGTCCGAAGTTGAGGAGTGCGGACAGAAGCAGGGTGTTGTCCGTCTCCACTGGTTGCTCCTAAAGACGCCGGCCTCTGCGATAAATGTTTGTTGTGCCGTGAGCCCTAGGTCAGACATAGATGATAGACAGTGCACTTCCCATAGTGTGGACGTTGGAATGTCATCTGCGGCCCCTACGAGTGCCTACAGACCAGGTAGAAGTTGACGGTGTGTCTCGGGAAGTCGATCTGATTTTATCTTGTGTGGGGCCGTTTTTCTCGGAGGGGAGGCCCAGAAGTTCCAAGCCTTCCTTTAAGTCGTGATGTGACGTTGTTTGTTACGAAATTCAAAACTGAGTCAAAACGGATAGGTCCATCTGTATCTAATTTTATCATCTCGCAGTTTAGAAGTGCTGGGTCTAAACAATTGTCTCTGTTCCAGGGTAGTCGGGGCTAAATCTTGGTATACGGCGCAAGAGTGATCTTGGAAGGAGATGGATCCCTTTGTCCTGGCCGCTTGGAGCACTGCTTCCTTAACTTTATAGGAGTGGAATTTCGCCAATATGTCGCGGGGTCTCTTCCTCTCGCCGCTCTGCAGGCTTCCCACACGATGGAACCTGTCGAGTTTTATTTTAAAGATTTGGGGGCTCAGGATCTCCAACAAAAGCCCCTACATGAAGCCCTCTAGGTCCGGCCCCTTTGCACCCTCCTCCAGGTCCCTAACTCGTATGTTCTCCCTCCGCGCTCTATTTTCAAGGTCTTCTGCCTTGAGCTGTGTCTGGTGCAGTTGATCCCGGAGAGTGCGGACATCCTCACGCAATTCAGTGGAAAGTTGCTCTTGTTCCTGATTGTCCGCCTCCAGGTCCAATACTCTAGTGCCCACAGAGTCCACGTCATGTTGGAGGGAGGTCAAGTGCTCCGTTAAGTCCGTCCGCAATTGTTCCATGGAGGATTTGATGTCTTGGCTAAGATCGTTGCGCAGTTCAGTTTTAAAGTCCTTAAACATATTCAGTAAATCCGCCTTGGTGAGTGCCATATTTGCAGTCTCAGCGTCTACTCGCAGTTTCGGGCGTTTATCTGAGGATGTGAAGAAGTCCGATACTTTGCTTGGCGTCTTGCTCGTCGCCTTCTTCAGCGGCATATGGATGGGACCAAAATGCCCCTGCAGTTCTGTCGGGAGCAGCGGTGAGGCGCAAGGCCCAAAGAAATTTGTGTGAAAGGAGTTGGTTTGAAGGAGGACCGCAGAATACTAAGCAGTGGCACTGTCAGAACAGTGGTGATCCCGGTCCAATTGACTCGTTTGGTCTGTTTCACAGTGTCCGGATAAGCTGATGCCACTATGTGAAAGCGGGACTGCCAATTGAAAGGCAATGACCACAGAGGTGACTGGGGTCGTGTTCTGCACTCTGCACAGCCAGGAGGAGTTGGTAAGGAAAGAGCTCCAGGGGTGATAGGCAGTCGCCAGAACGGGGCCACCAGTCGCTGATGCGGTCAGCAGTCGTGGGTCTCACAGGCAGTGGTCTTCGCTGTGTGTGCGTTTCCCAGCGCGGGGCAGGACGGGCGCCATTTCATGCAGGCAGAGGCGTGGCCTGGCGTAGCGATAGCATGGGTCCCCAGTTCAGTTGCGTGGTGTCGCTAGCCCCGTTTCAGTGTTAAAGGGGGTTGCCGCGAACCGCGCTGCCAGGCGCGGCGTCTGCTATAGATGATGCGTGAAGCTACGGGCTCAGAAGATCAAGCGGCAATGGCGACCAGTGCCTGCGGGCAGATTTGGCCGCCATTTTAAAGTCATGCCGGTGCAGGGGGAGGGGGGAACGCTCCAGCTGTGGCCGCTCTCTGGGTCACTTCGCCACAAATGCCTCCGAGACTGTCTTTCATCAGGGATAAGTCACTGCGCCCCATAAATTCCACCCGGCGATCATACCTTCATCAGAGGCCTGAAATCTTCTCCGATCGCGGCATGACTCTGGCCGCCATTCTGGCCGATGCAGACTTCTCCCTGTAAGGTTGGTTGAGGTGGTATCAGCAGTGCCTGAAGCGAGTGGGAGTACTCTGCAGGCGCCCTACATCCTCCGCTCAGTATAGGAGTCGTTTGCGGAGATCAGAGCCTTGTATAGCCGCCAGTAGTTGGTCCGGAACAGCGCGTGGACCGGGAGCTGAGACGGTCTACGTCCGATCGGCCATCTTGCCCGGCCTCGCCCCCCACCCTACGTATTTTTGATCCCTACAGGGAATGTAATGTTCCTTGTGAGAAAAATGTCTCTCCCATCCCAGAATTGACAAAAGGATAGAAGGTTTATTGTTGCTCCTACTATCTGCCTTACTTGCAGCCGAAGGGAGATTGCTATCTGAAGACAAAAAATAGGAACTAGGTGCATTTTTCATTCTAGTCAAATCTGCAAATGTTTTCAGCCCAAATGAGGATTGCAGAAATTGTCAGCTGCCATGTGAAATCCCCTTTTGCCCTGGGGGCAAGGTTGAGGAGGGCTGCCAAATACTCCCTTCTCTTGGTCAAGTCAGGTAGGCTACCAAATTCTGCCACCCTTGCGCAAGGCAGGGCTGCATCAAACCAGCCTTGGGCAAAAGGTGGTGGGACTACCAATATCCTGTACATTGGTCACAGCAGGGGAGTTTACCAAATACCTTAATCAAAAGAGAGTGAACTTACGGGTTTACTAGTATCTTCGCGTACCAGTTATCTAATCGAAACCCACAACAAATATATACCGCTGGTGGTGTTAAGTGGTTACCACTATGGTGTAGTATCTGGCAGTTTCATCATTGGGTTTCTTACCTTGATACTAGATTCCCTAGGTGATTACTGCCATGAGCACTCAAGTTACTTAGTGACTGAGCCCATCGATCAAGTGATCAAGGTGCTGTTAATCACCATTAATGTTTATTAATGCATGAGAGAACAGTGACCGTTATTAAGCCCTAGATCCAGTCATACTACCGCATTATACATTTAACCCCTGTAAGAAATGTAATTTTTATTCAGGGTGGAGGACTACTCACCTCAAGCAATAATCACAACCCATGCCAGGGTTAACCCTCACAGTCGCTAAATTAACCAGAGTGCTACCCCCTGGCAGCATGTCTGAACTGGGGTGGCAGAGTGGGCTAAAGAACGGTGATGGATCAAACCCAGATCTGTTGACTGGGTGTGAGTGTTTGATTGGTTCTGATGCTCCGTCCATCACCCCCCCCCCCTTTTGTACCCCCTGGCAGCATAGCACAGTGTGGACAGGCTTAACTTATGGCAGTGTGTAAAGTATTTATGCAGTATCAAAACAATAATAAAGCCAGTGCAAAATAAAAAGAAATCCTAAAATGAATTGGAAAAATAGAATACAGTTTCATACACAAAATCACACCAAAATGAAAATAAAATCCAATAAGGGGAACTGGTGATTTGAATTTTTAAAGTTTTAAGTAGGAATAGTGTCCAGAAGCGCAAAGTGCCGAAGGTAATCAATGGTTGCTGTAAACCGGGACCTTGGCGCAATTTGAGGCTGGCCGCAATGGAGCGTGCGTTAGATAAAACCACCAGGTTTGTCTTTGTTACTGATTTTGCCTTCTGACTTAGCCCTTTAAGTCCTAATCCATCATTTCAGTACATTTCTGAAGCCCCAGGACCTCGGAGAGCCACTTGGAGATTCTCAGGGTGTCGGGCAGAGGTCAACAGCAAGGTCCAGTCTAGGTCCAGTTGGAACTAGTCTGCTGGGTACTTCCAGATATAGGCCACTTTTAGCCTGTTGATTTTAATTTGTACTTAGGTTTTCAATATAGGACAGCTAAGCCTGCTACAGTAAAAATAGGTTTTGGGTGCTAGTCACTCTAAAGATATTTTAACTTTAATTTTTTCATGTCCTACTTATAAATACCCTGCACTCTGCCTTGTGGACTACAAGGCCTACAAAGGGGTGACAATATTTAAATGGGTTTATGTTGACAACTCGAATTGCAGTTTTTTACATAGCTACATGTGGGCCACACTGGTAGGCCTGAAGCCATGTTTGCTCTGCCACTACAGTGGATGGCACAATAGGTGCTGCAGTCTACTAGTAACATTTTTTTGCAGTTTATTCGGGGGTACTTACCCCCTTAAACCATACATATAAAATACAACAATATAACACATTATTACATATAACAGCTTAAACTTTTCACATGCCAAAAAGATTTGAAACATAAATACTATTTACAAACTATTTTCATTATGATAAGATGCCTTGTATACACAGTGAGATAAAAAACGGTGCTACACTTTATACAACGGAAAACCATATATCTGTTATCAGAATACTCATGGGAACAGTGTACTGGGACGCCCCTATCAACCAATATGTCTGAATAATCAATTTTTTGCACTCGGCAAGATACGCACTACAGAAAAAAGTGCATGTTCTACAGTTTCACTTTTGAGTTTACCGGCCGGGCAAAGCGAGCTAGTTGAGGAATAATTGCTTTTCCAATTACGAAATGCATTCGCTCCCAAAGTTCCATATCTGGACTTCAAGTAAAGCTGTTTTGCTAGTGAGGTGGGGGGGGGGAGGCAAGGTAGAAAGCATTAGGCAGCGTGTCATGTCCATATTACCCACAGCCTGTTCCTCTATAAACTCTTTTGTGGTAGTGGTAGCCATGCTTGGGGTATTCCATAGGATATCTAAGCTTAACTGGTGCCACTGTGTGTGAGCATATTTCAACCATGGTACACCCACATGTCCCTTGAGCGGTAATCTTTCTTCTATTGAATTTCCGTACATTTCTAGTTTCTCCGTTTGCCAGTCTTCTCCGGTATAAAACTGGTCTTAAATTAGCTCGATGAGTCTGTTTTGATCTTCATATCCATATATAGCTGTAGCATCAGGTGCTAGGAGGCATACTGTTCAAGGACCTTAGGAACTTCCTTTCAGTTGCTTAAAGTCCTGATGCCTTTTGATAGACCCACACTTCAACACCATAGTGGGCTGCTCCCTCTGATTTTATATTCTAAATCTGTAGTGCAGGTGAGACAGCCCTACTCGATGAAGATCTACTGACTCTTACTATACCCAAGTTATACTGTGTAATTTTTAGAGCACATTTGTCTGTCTGTTTATAACATGAGCATTCAAAAGTCAGTTTAACACCCAGGTAATCCAGGGTCCTGACCCTTTCCAAATTCAACCCATCCAAAATAGGAGTACCTCATAAGCTTCTGGGGGGGGTTGAAAACCATACATTTTGTTTTTGCAGTATTCACCTCCAGTCCTCTCTGTTTGCTTAAGCCACCAAACCGATCCAACAGGTTCTGTAGACCCCTAGGCTAAGGGTCTTGGAGATCAGAGGGCCGGTATCACTTTCTGACACCGCTTTGGTTAATTGCTGCATCAAGGGACAAGAAAATCCACCATTCCATTGATGTACAGTGAAAACAGAGTAGGGGCAAGGACTCAGCCATGACTCTCCCCCCTCTCAATAGGTATTCATTCAGTTAGCTCTCCCTTCGGTCCCCATCTCACTTTTGCATAAGAGTTTTCATGCAACCTCATTCAAATGCCCAACATATTTTCCTGTTTACCCATTTCCTTATAAACTGACCACAACTTTGGCTTTTGCACCAGGTCAAATGCCGGCCTGCAGCTTTCTAATGTTACATAATCCCTTCTCAGAAACATAGTCTTCCAATAGATCTTGCATAGCCTATAAAACTGATCACTTGTGCTGACTATTTTTGTAATGCCAGCTTACAGATGGTAGAGAACATTGTGTTCGAGGCATGTGAGCTGTGGATCACATGCTTTGCATAGCCTGCCATCTAGTGTTGGTTCCGGATGTTTGCACTTTGTTTTTGTTCGAAGAAGTCTTTTCCAGTCACGAGGTAGGTGACTCCTCCTTTTGGTGATAGTGCGCTTGGGCATCGGCTCCATTGTTAGATCGTTTTTTTCCGCCATCGGGTTCGGATGTGAATTGCTGCGCTCCGGTAAAGTTTCTCGGGTTCCCTTTGATACGCAATCCACTACCCTCAACTGTATTGTTTCACGATTGCGTTTTCCATTCTCCGCGTATCGTTTCGACTTAAAGATCTTTGATCGGAAAACTCGTGGAGGGCCGTTGGGCCTACCCGCGCTGGGCTCGCTAGCAGTCGACGGAACGGACTCCATTCAAGCTCTGTCCCGGGTGTCACACCACGTTTCCGCGCCCTGACCTGCATGAAGTGTGCAACCACTGTTTATCCCCGGAACACGACGAGAAAGACTGCGATGCGTGCCGATTTGTTTCGATCAAAGAAGACTCACCGTGATCGCTGGGCTAGATGTCACGAGATGCAACACCAAGGCGGCTCCGTACCGGACATCTTTGGCGGAGATTCTGACTCAGAAGAAACACAAGCTCAAGGAGCAGAGGAAGAAGAGCACATCTCCGAGGCCGACTACGACATGGAAGAAGAGGAGCAAGTTGCACTGGGTCAGCGTACTGTGAGTACAGAAGCGCCTTTGCCCCAACAACATAGGACCAAAAAGGCTCCAGTCCTTCCTCTGCCTGCAGGCCAAGTTCAGCACTGGGAAAACATTTTGAGCGCCCCAGGACCGGCGCCGAAACACAAAGAGAAGTCTTCCGGCTCGGTCTCGCGTCGGCCCCATGCCGGCTCCAAACCGAAATCCTCGGCACCGAAATCCAAGCATGTCCTGGTCCAGGTTCCATCTTTGTCGAAGACTAAATCTTCGGTACCGAAGAGTTTGGAGCCGAAACTTTCGACACCGAAAACAGCAAGTAAAGATAAACAGACACTGCCAAAAGAGCCTTGGTTCGATGTTCCACCTTCGGATCTGAAACAGAGAGAACTGGTTATTAACCCAGATACTGGAAATATTCATTCCAAACTGCCTGAAAAAAGGAAACTGGGCCAACAGGAGGAGCACCTCTGAAGAAAAGGAATGTTGGCACTAACCCTTCACCTTTAAACACAAGAGGGGGAGGACGGGGAGCATTTTGGAAAAGACGGGTCCAGTACCGATGCTGCCAAGAGTAACTAACTATGTTATGTTATGTTATGTTATTAAAGTTTATAAAGCGCACGATTACCTTACGGTGTCCTGGCGCTGAGCACTGATAACCTACGCTGAAGGAACTAAAACTGAGAGAAAAACCATGTTTTAAGATTTTTCCTGAAAAAACTTTAATCAGAGGCATTTCTCAGCATAAAAGGGAGTTCGTTCCAGATCTTTGATGCCCCATGAACAAAACTTCTTCCTCCCCAGTTAACCTTTTTGATGCAGGGTGTTTTCACTAGCTTAGCCCCGGCAGATCTAAGCATTCTGCCGGGGGTGTACCAGGAAAACTTGTCTATGAAAAACTCGGGTCCCGTCCCGTTCAAGGCTCTAAACACTATGCACAAGGCTTTAAAACGACCTCTCAGGTGGATGGGAAGCCAGTGCAGTTTCTTCAAATCTCCTTTGACTGACACAGTCCTGGTAGTCCGGGTCAGAAGCCTGACCGCGGCATTTTGAATGACCTGCAACCTATTTTGATGTTGAAGTTGCATATTGACATAAAGGCCGTTACAGTAGTCAAGACGCGATAATATAAGTGCAGTCACCACCGTGCGGAGACACCCCTCAGATAGATATGTCCTAATTTTTCTGATCATTCTGAGAACCATGACACATCCAGATGTGACCCTGCTCACCTGGTCCCCCATGTTAAGTTTAACATCCACCACCACTCCCAAGTTTTTAGCTTTACTACAAGGTGTGGGGCAGAGACCAAGGGAGTCAGGCCACCAATCAGGTGTCCACATCCGAGGATTATTGCCAAAACGCATCACTTGTGTCTTAGCTGAGTTTAGCTTAAGGCAGTTAGCCGACATCCCCCTGGAAATGGACATCATGCATTCAGAGAAGCGGATGCCCGTTTCCTTTTCAGCTCCTTCCATCACAGACAACACAATTTGCGTGTCGTCTGCGTAGGAGGTGAGCTGAAACCCAAAGGATCTAATAATGCCAGCCAGGGGTGCCACATAGATATTAAAAAGTGTAGGGCTAAGGGATGAGCCCTGTGGCACCCCACATGGCAGGGAAAAAGGATCAGAGGTGTCACCGTTTAATTCGACTATTTGTGATCTATCCTTCAGGAAGGAAGCTAGCAGATTCCATGCTTGTCCTCCTATCCCGATCTCTGACAACCGATTAAGCAGTACCTTATGATGCACGGTATCAAAGGCCGCGGATAGGTCTAAAAGGATCAGCATCGCGTTCCCTCCTTTGTCCAATACCTCACGAATCTCATCAGTAGATATGAGAAGCGCCAGCTCAGTGCTATGATAAGCTCTGAAGCCATATTGAGAGTGATCCAGGGAATTGTTAGACAGAAGAAAGTCGCTGAGTTGTCTGTTAATGGCTTTCTTGAGCATTATAGCTGGTAAGGGAAGTCTGGAGATAGGACGGTAATTGGATGGATCTTTAGGGTCAAGAGATTGTTTTTTTAATAGTGGAAGCACTGAGGCTTTTTTCCGAGAGCTGGGAAAAATTCCGGTGAGAAATACATCATTAAACAGAGGAGTTAAAACCCTACAAGTAATGTCTGCAATCTGCTTAATAATCCAAGTAGGACAGGGATCACTAGGAGCCCCTGATTTTGTATTGTTCATAAGTTTCATCGTGTCCTCTGTGTCCAAAGGAAGATAATGATCCAGGATGCTAACCGGAGGCGGGGGATATTGGTAGTAGGATCATTATTATTTTTGTTGACCAAATCTGACAGGGAGGAAAAGATACTTTCCACTTTTGACTTAAAGAATACGGCAACAGTGTTGCAAAAATCAGGGATAACAGGTACATTAGGTGTCCTGGGATTGGATAATTTAATGACTGTTTTAAAAAGCTCCTTTGTATCAGATTTCGCTTTCGTAATTTGAGAGGAGAAGTATTCTTTCTTAGCTAGCAGGAGAGATTGCTTATAGTTCACAATCGCTGATTTAAACACTATTTTATCAGCTGTAGCATAGTTTTTTCGCCAGGATCTTTCGGCCCGTTTACATACTCATTTTTTATCCCTGAGCTCTCCTGAATACCAAGGAGCGGTGGGTAAGGCCCTTCTCGGCATCCATTTCCTAGGGGGTGCTGCGTGAAGACACGCATCTTTTAGCCAACTGTTATACAAACACGTTGCTACTTCAGGGTCATGCGAAACTGTAGGCATTGAATCCATGAGGGAAGATTCAAGATGTTTGGCATCGATTTTACCCCAAGCCCTAATCGTAATCTCCTTCTTATATTTAGGGCCGATAGGTCCCCTCATAGCATACTTAAGTTCAAAAGTAACTACAAAATGATCGGACCAGGTAATCAGGAGGACCGAAATGTTACCTAGGTCATAGTTATTTGAAAAAATCCCGTCAAGGGTGTGTCCTTTCGTGTGAGTTGGAGAAGAGACCAGTTGTTCAAGTCCACCTAGGGCCATAGTGTAGTTAAGCCTGGCTGTATCTGGATCATCCAGATTTTCTAGATGAAAGTTGAAGTCTCCTAGCACAACACATGTTTGTTGACTCAAGCGTTCAAGTAGTATATTCAACAAATTTAAAAAATCAGTCTTCCCTCCAGGAGGGCGGTAAATTAAAATCCCTTTAAAAGGTTTGTAGAGTGCGGAGAAAATATTAAACGACAGAGCCTCGCATCCGTGATCGTAAACAGGGAGGAAGTGAGGGGTCAGTGAATCAGGATATATCACTGCAAGCCCTCCACCCCTTTTGTGAGTATGATCAAGAGAATAGCAGCAAAAACCGTCTAGAGTGGCTTTCACCAAGTCTGGACCCGAAGTACTGTCAAGCCACGTCTCCGTAATAAATGCCAATTTAATTTTATTGACTTGCAAAAACAGGGCACATTCAACCGAATGCTTAACAAGCGATCTGGCATTAAATAGGGCACATTTCAGGTTATTAACCCTTCCAGTATTTTTATCCGCAACCTGAGCAGTTTCCCTATGTCTAATAGGAAGGTTAAGCAACGTTGGAAGCGAGCTCAAACACTCGTTACACATTAAAGCCCCATCAGCTCTTTTTACAGCATTAATCGCTTCAGGAATAGTGCCCAGAGACAATTTGTGACAATGTAAACCTTTGTCTACATGATTCCACATCTGTAGTTCCTCACCAGTATAAACATGGCTTCTACATGGTGTAAGGGGGCCAGGGGGACTGGCCCTAGGCTCGGCCTGGGCGCGGATTACCAATGGTAACAGTTCCTAAAGTTATTAAGTCCGCAGCCGTACTATGGTTGCGAGTCAGGGCCCCAATGGGCGACTAGTCTGTGAGAGAGGAGGAAAAGAACGGGGTGTGAAAAGAGAGAGTAGAAATGTCTCTAAGTGATCAGGTTAGGATTCGATGAAGCAGGGGAATTTCTCCTTTAGATATTAGTGCCCTCACACACTCTTGCGAGTGTCATGCTTCATCATTGGGCGTTGCTCCTCATAGGGGTGGCGCTGCAGTCCTCCACAGGCCCCGCGAGAGGGCTCTTTATCGGAGTTCTTTTAGGAGACACCTCAGTTGTGCATGTGGGTGTGTGGGCCTATAAAAAGAAGTGTATGTGATTTCTAAAAAGAGCATTTAACCTACTGGTACCTAACGTACATACTTTTATTCAGGGGTCCAGTAGGTAACGGTTATGTATATATAACACGCTGGATGTGAAGCACCCCCAAGAAACAAATACAATGGAGGGAAGAGTATTGCTCTGCTGCTTTCTTTAAAATTCCATGCGTGTGTGTGTGGTGGTGAAAGTGTGGTCAGTGTGGTCGACATGTTTCGCGCAGTGTTGGTCCCTAATGGATCCTAGTGCACTTTTCAGGACCGAGTGAGATAAAACAATAAGAATAGGGCTCAGGGACGACCACACCCTGTAGCCCTATAGTACCTATATTAAGGCGGTGTTGCGCCCGAATGGCGTAGTGGAACATCAATTGTATGTTCCTTAGTTCAACCCCTTAGAAAGTCATGGAGTGCCTCTACGGCAAAGACCGCGGTACAGAAGCCACCAGTTGCAGCTTCGTGTCACAGCCTGTTACCTGCCCCAACCGCTCGTGGACTGCTGGAGAGTTTAATTTGTGAAAAATATTTCAAAACCCGCCTCACATTAAGAGACTAATAGTCCTGCGTGGTTAAGAAAACCGGAACAAGCCTCTTCTTTTAAACCTAAAGTATGGAAATTTATGTTTTATTTAGCTTGTTGATTAAAAATTACGCCTATATAATTTCAACATTGGAAAAATTAAACTCGTAGAAATAAATGAGTGAATCTTTAGCTTAAATAGAATTTGAACCTGCTGAGTAAAGATAACATGCGGTTAATTTGCCTGTGAACTTCTTTTAGGCACTATAATACCGGACCTACATCAAACGGACCATATAGTACCTCAAACTGAAAACCCCTCACTCCACTCGAAATTAGGTAATATAGGATAGAAGTAGTTAAAAACACTTTATGGAAGTGTCCAAAAAGGTTAAAAATGACGAGAACATTGTTTTTATTATTATAGAGCCCGCAACAACATTATTCATTACTCACATTGAATTGTAGAATCCTCTACTTGAGTGCAGTAGCACCGGTGAGTCAACAAACCTAACATAGGCTGCTACATATGGTTTTGCCATGAGTGTGTGAGTGGCGTGCTTTGGACCTTTTATATAATCATGATCCGGAGTGAATTGGAGCACTTGTAAATTATAAATTCTGAATTATATGTTCTCATGAGACTTGAATAAAATCATGTATTTTAAAGTTGTGATATTTTAATGTAAATTGTTATAATTTTTAAAAGACTAGCTTAATCGACATATGAAAAGTTTTTTTGAAGTCCATGATAGTGATGCATTTCTATCTCTGTTATGTAATAGGTTTCTTACAAGTTGCTAACAAGAATGATTTGTGAAGGAGAAAAAAGTGTTTGTCCTGATGAAGGTGGTCCTATTGGAAACTTACCACTGAAACGCGTCGACACCTAGTATACAGTTAAATTTGGACAAGCCAGCAATCGGTTACAGACAGGATATTGAGATCCGTGTTTGATGCTGTCTATGCATAGACCCAAATTAACTTTGTAAAGACATAGTAGATGGACTTTCTCTATTCTCCTTCCCAATTTTTTACATTTAGAACATGTATGATATATTGATGAATATATATGTTCGTTTTTTTAGTTTGTATTAATCAATTGTGTAGAATTATATTTTGTACACTTTTATAGTGATTAAAGGATACTTTTTATAAAAAAATTCAGTGTTTCTTTATGAGTGCTTCAACATACTCTGTAGAACATTGAAGCAAGGACTGATGGTTGACTGAATGTTGATGCATTACTGGTAAGAACCGTTTTGTCATTAGTCTTGTCCAAAAAGATTTCCTCAGAAAATCCCTCCTCCTCTTACAAGGGCAACAACCAGTCGCCCTCATAAAGAAGCTTTTTCAGAGGAGATTTTAGAGGAAACAATGGTAAGGGAAGAGACAGAGGCAACTCCACATGCACTTCCCCCACAAACAACAAGCAGTGACTTCTTTCCGCTACCCCTGATCATTCCACTTCTTTCGGTGGATGCCTCTCCCAATTTCTCCCTGTCTGGAACACAATCGCCTCAGACAAATGGGTTTTCCAAATTATCCAATATGGTTACTGCCTGGAACTTACAGACACTCCCCCAAACATTCCTCCAAGATCACGTGCAATGTCACAGGAAATCTTACTCTTCTAAAGCAAGAAGTTCTCTCTCTGTTAGAGAAAGGAGATATAGACCCAGTCCCATTAAAATATCAAGGGGCCGTGGTATACTCCCTGTACTTCTAGATTCCCAAGAAGGACGACTCTCTCAGGCCTATACTAGACGTCAGAGAACTAACTCAATACATTCAGTCGGACCACTTTCACATGGTCACACTCCAGCAAGTGCTACCGCGCCTTAAACAAGGCAACGTTTTGTGCACTTTGGACTTAAAGGACACCTATTTCCATATCCCAATACTACCTTCTCACCTCAAATATCTCTGGTTCATAGTAGCAGGCCAGCACTACCAGCTCAAGATGCTCCCATTTGGAGTAACTACCGCACCCAGGGTTTTCACCAAGTGCCTGGCAGTAGTCGCAGTTCATCTTCGAAAACAACCTATTCACGTCTTCCCATATTTGGACAACTGGCTCATAAAAGCCAGCTCGCAAAAAAGCTTTCTATGTCTCACTCACAAAACAGTGCAATTGCTCCACGATCTTGGATTCACAGTAAATCTGTCCAAATCCCATCTACATCCATCCAACACACAGGTGTATCTGGGAGCCACAATAAATACACAGAAGGCTTAGGCCTACCCCAATCCGGCCAGAATCTGCAACATGCAAACTTTACTTTGTCAGTTTCAGGCTTAACACTCATTGCCAGCTCAAGTGTTCATGCAGTTACTAGAAATGATGGCGTCTTGCATTCTAATAGTCCCTTATGCAAGACTCCACCCTCGTCCCCGTCAGGAGTGCTTAGCATGTCAGTGGAACCAGGCTCAGGGTCTCTTATCAGATCTAGTGTTGGTAGACGGCCGCAACCATCGCTCTCTGCAGTGGTGGAATACACAAAAGCTTTCAAAAGGGCGGCCCTTTATAGACCCTGTTCCACAGATAGTGCTAACAACAGACACATTGCTCACTGGTTGGGGAGTTCATTTCCAGACGTATACAATTCAGGGCATGTGGAGCCTGCAAAAAGAGCAGCATCACATAAATCATCTAGAGCTTCTAGTGATTTGCCTAGCTCTCAAAGCGTTTCAAGTACATCTAGTAGGCCAAGCTGCCCTGATCCGTACAGACAACATGACAGCAATGTACTACATACAAAAACAGGGGGGGGGGGGCATACTCTCTCCAGCTGTCACAACTAGCACAGACCATCTGGAGATGGGCTATATGTCACAAAATGTATCTCCTTGCAGACCACCTTCCAGGAGTAAACAATCAGATTGCAGATCTGCTCAGTCGTTTAAGACAACAGATCCACAAATGGTCGAAACCACCCTCATGTTCTCCTTCCATTCTTCCAAATGTGGGGCTTTCCGGACATAGATCTGGTCGCCACAAACCTAAACGCAAAATGTCCAAGCTTCGCATCCAGGCTTCCACACCCATTGTCCTAAGGCAATGCACTATGGATCAATTGGGCAGGGATATTTGCCTATGCTTTTCCGCCTCTCCCACTAATTCCATTAGTAGTTCGGAAGCTCAGACAGGCGTCCCTGACACTAATCTTAGTTTCTCCCACATGGGCCTGGCAACCCTGGTTCACAACCATGTTGGAGCTCTCGGTAGTTCGTCACCAAAAACTACATCTCCCGCCCAATCTTCTCACTCAGAGCCATGGAGATATAAGACATCCAGATCCCAGTCATCTCAATCTTGCGATCTGGCCCCTGAAATCTTAGAGTTTGGCTACCTCAATCTCTCGCCAGACTGCATGAACATCATCAAAGAGGCTATACGTCCTACCACCAGAGCATGCTATGGACCAAAGTGGAAACGATTTGTAATATATTGCAATAACAATCAAAACAATCCGCTGTATGCTTCAGTTCAAACCATAATTTGCTATTTATTACATCTGCAGCGTTCCAATTTAGCGTACCATTCCATACACTTACATCTTGCTTCAATAGCTGCATACATACAGAACAGACTATATCTGTCTCTCTTTAGAGTGCCTGTCATTAAAGCATTTATGGAGGGACTTAAAAGAATCATTCCTCCAAGACTTCCACGTGCTCCAGTGTGGAATCTTTACATTGTCCTTACAAGACTGATGGGTCCACCCTTTGAGCCATTGTATAAATGTGAACTACATTTTCTCTCTTGGAAGGTAGCTTTCCTCATAGCTATCACATCACTGAGGAGCTTCAGGCACTAACCATAGAAGAACGATTTTTATAAGTACACCAAAACAAAGTGGTTCTTCGGACCAACCCTAAATTACTAACAAAGGTAATTTCTGCCTTTCATATCAACCAATCTGTTCCCTAAACCGGATTCTGTGGCAGAACATGCTTTGCACACTTTAGATGTGAAAAGAGCACTACTTAGTAGAAAGGACTAAACCTTTCCGCAAGACAAAACAACTGTTTGTCGCTTTTGCGCCACCACATAAAGGCAATCATATTTCAAAATCAGGTATTGCACGGTGGATAGTCAAGTGCATTCAGACATACTATGCAAAACCAAAACAAACACTAACAATTCCCCCTAGAGTGCACTCCTCACGCAAACTAGGGGCTTCTATGGCATTCTTAGGGAATATACCCCTAGATGACATCTGCAAAGCTGCAACATGGTCTACACCTCACACACTCGCAAAACACTATTTGTAGATGTGTTAGCAAGACAACAAGCTAGTGTGGGCCAAGCAGTTTTATGTACACTATTTCAGATGACTGCAACAGCTACAGGTTAGCCATTGCTTTGGGAGATAACTGCTGTATAGTCTATGCAAAGCATGTGATCTACAGCTCACATGCCTCGAACGGAAAATGCTACTTACTCAGTATACATCTGTTCTTGGCATATAGAGCTGTAGTCATATGCTCCCACACGCCTCCCCGGGTACCTATACCTGTTGCAGTAACATCTTATTTAGATACATGCATTCATGGACATCTCCTTTTACTACTCTTACTAACTCCATTATCACCCTCTGCGGGAAAACAATCGATGCCCATGCGCACTATTACCGAAAGAAGGAGCCCCCTACCTTGTGACTGGAAAGACTTCTTCGAAGAAAAACAAAGTGCAAACATCCGGACCAAACACTAGATGGCGATCTATGCACTGCATATGCCTCTACAGCTCTATATGCCAAGAATAGATGCATAGTGGGTAAGTAGCATTTTCCTTCCTTCACTTCCTCCTACTTTAACTGTTTGCTGCATTTCTCTCTCTTGCTTCGGGTCAATGCCTGATTGTTGGACTTGGCCCTTTTTGCAGGGTCATCCCTGAACTTTTTGCCTTCCTCCTGTATTTTGTCTGACCTGTTTCTGTTGGTTTTATGACTCCGGGCACTTTTCCACTGCCGATCAGTGCTAAAGTGCATATGCTCTCCCTATTGTAAGCGGATGTATGGATTAGTGACTCCATGATTGGCTGATTTGGTTGACTTGTCAGACCCTAGTACAGTGCACTGAGTGCCCAGGGCTTGTAAATCAAATGCTGCTGGTGGGCTTGCAGCACTGTTTGTGCCACCCACAGAAGCAGCTTGTAAAGTGTCTCAGGTCTGCCATATCAGACACCCCTATGGTAGGCCCAAGGGCAGGGTGCATTGTAAGTATAAGGTAGGACATGCCCTGGGGTGTGTGGCATGTCCTAATAGTGAATTACAGCCAATTTCGTTTTTCACTATTGCAAGGCTACCTGTTCCCCATAGACCAGAATGGGCAGTTTCATTATTACATCTTATAATCCTAACTGAATCGGGGAACTAGGTAGAAATTCGAGTTTAGTATGCCTGAACTGAGAATGATAAAATACATGTTTTAGTGAAGTTGGTTTTAACATTCTGTATATATGAAAATACGACTTTTAGAAAGTAGGTATTTTCTTGCCTAGCCATCCAAGCCTGCCTCTGCTAGGTTGTGTATTCCTTGTCTGGAGTTTGAGTGACAGGGGCTGGGGGATTCCAGGAGACAGGGTGAGTCAGTACAGGGCTGAATAGAGAGATCTGCATGCAGATGGGTGGGAGGAGTTGCACCTGGGATCTTAATAGGACTGTGCCTTCCCTCCACAATGCTGGCTTCACCTCCTGTGGTGCGTCTGATGTCGCTGCCCTGCACTGTGAAAGGAAAGAAGGAGTCTTGTCAACATAGGCTCCAGGACTGACCAGAACTGGTTCGGACTAGGCAAATACCTCTCTGCCTTCAGAGAACAAAGAGAAATTGTGTATAAAAAGGGGGACCCAGAACTTTAGATCACTTTTGGGAAACAAAAAGAAACCTTTGCTGAGGAGAGGAACCAGAGAGACTGAGGAGAGACTATCCCTAAGCTGAAGTGCTGCTTGGGGGATTGTCCTGCTGTGGTTGCCTAACTGCCAAGGAAAGGAGAGAGGAACTTTGTGTGTACTTTCATCAACTTGTGAAGGATCTCCAATGGCTTGAGAGAGAGCTTGCCTCCTGCTGAAGTCTCAGAGACAACAGACTTCAACCACCAGCTCCCCAAGAGTTCTTTGGAAGTGCCTGCAGTTGTGTTGGGCTTTAAGAGGGACTGCGTGTCGCAAGGAGCTGGAAGCGCGACTCACGTGAAAGAAGCGTGTCGCCACCGCAGCCGCTGTCGTCGCATCACTGAACTAGGGTGTCGCCGCTGCAGCTGTCGCATCGCCTCGCCGAAGCGTCTCGCATCACCGGAGAAGTGTGTCTCAGGGACTGACGCGGCTCAGAAGAATCGTTGAGTCGCCGCTCGGGCGTGCACGCATCGTGTCACATCAAGTAGAAGACGCCATCTTTGTTTCATTGCACCGGATCTTCATCGCATCACGGCGTTGCGGGCCGCATCACCACGGAAGCACAGTAAGAAACCGATGCATCACCGTTCCTGCGTGTAAGGAACCGACGCATCACCTTCCCTTCAACACTTTCGTTGTATAGCGTTACGCATCCTAAGGCACATTGAACTCAAAGTGTCGAATTTTAACATCTAAAAAGAGCTAAGCTAATTCTACCATTTTAAAGTACAGTATTGTGGATTTTTGTTGTTCATGGTCTTGTGATAAGTCTATATAAAGAATACTTATTTATATACTACAACTTGTGTGGTGTCCATCTGTAGTGTTGTCACTTGATTACTGTATGTGTTCACAAATGCTTTACACACTGCCTCTGAGATAAGCCTGTCTGCTCGTGCCAAGCTACCAAGGGGGCGAGCAGGGGTTATTTTAGGAGTGTACCACCTTACCCTGACTAGACACAAGGGCCCCTACTTGGTCAAAGGTACCTACCTCTGCCAACTAGAGATCCCCAAATCTAACACTGATGATGATAAAAAAATATCTTGGATGCTAAAACTGTGTGCTGGTGCCCCCACCCCCAAATACTCACCAACACAAATTGAGCACTGTGTAGGAGAGTAGCATCTGCTTCACATGGGTACCCCCGCTTTATGCTGGTGTTTCACTGTTTGTCGACCTTAGTCTTGCTGTGACCCTGCTAATCAGAACCACAGCCTAGCTGCTTCCTCTCTAAAATGATTTGCATGTACATTAGGTACATATCTAATTGGATTCTGGAGTGCCTTATAAGCCCCTAGTATATGGTATACTATGTACCTAGGGCATAGGTACCACAGAGGCCTACCAGGGGCGGAAGCATGTATTATGCCACCCCTGGGAAGCACTCCAAAATGGAACCACAGGTCTGCTACTGCAGCCTGGGTAAGGGTGTGCGTGCACCCCTTACAGTG
Source organism: Triturus cristatus (assembly GCF_964204655.1). Lineage (NCBI taxonomy): Eukaryota > Metazoa > Chordata > Amphibia > Caudata > Salamandridae > Triturus > Triturus cristatus. Next base: position 577,087,566 of record NC_140589.1, on the reverse strand, counting down.
GTATAGGCTACCCATATCACTACCATTGCACACACATATAAAACCTATAAGTCACTCCTATGGCAGGCCATAACAATCCTGAAGGCAGAGTGCTTGGTTTTTATGTGAGAGGGTGCCCCTGCATGAGCAGAGCCCCTCTGCAGCGTTCGGAGTACCTCCTCTGATGCTGTTTGTGGTGCAGCCTGACCATATACTCTTAAGTGCATTATAACCTCGCGGTAAATGCTAACTTTGGGATGGCTGCACGGAAACAAGTGTTTGGTGTCAAACGCTTTGGAATACTACCCCCCCGCCAGTTCTGGCAGCGGGGGTAGCATTCCACCCTTCTAGAGGGAGAGACATATTCACACTGGTCTAACCCGGTAGGACTTTCTACAGCCCTGGCATCACAAAAAGGATGCCTCTGCCACAGACATGGGTCTGGCTTCCTGCTGCTGACCGAAACTCCGGCAGGGGAGGCCTGGATAATAGGTTTCCTGTCCCAGGGAGGTGCAACCACCTCCCCAGACAGGCAGATGTGTATTGAGGCTGGGCGGGAGCACTCTCTGGTGCTTTGAAGTCCTGCCCTGGAGCACACTTGGTGTCCCTATGCATAGTCCAGTTCAAACCGTTTGCAGGGGCTACCTGCCCCTGCTCTGGCGCGAAACTGGACAAAGGAAATGGGTGTAACCACCCCTCTTTCCAAACCCTCCCATAGGTGGGTCCCTAGAGTATGTCCAACCCACAAACTTAGTATAAGTATGCAAACCCAGTCCTTGCGACTTTAGATTACCCTGGACGAAACTCTGCAACATATATCCTGGACCTTCGACTTTCTATTTCGAATAGAAGACGGAAGAAATCTCCCTTGGGGTCAAGGAGTGCCTCCCCTGCTTGGCAGGCACCAAAGAAGCAACTGACCGGTCTGCATCGCTGAAGCTCCCACCGGACGCCGAAGTCTTTGCATCACCAGAGGTGGATTTCCAGACTTCCCTGAGGCTACCCTGAGTCCACAGCAAAGCGGTGGTCCGTGGCTATCGTGGGTGACGTGGAACCGTGACCCCTGGACACCGTGAACTTTTGCAGCAACTGGGACTTCCTCAAAGTTGTGCTTGGGCTCCGAGTAGTCCCAGCCTTGAGCACCTCCTACACCGAAGATTGCTGGCCTCCACTCCACGAGTGACCCGTGGGCCAGTTTCAAGTGCGACCGCTCGAGGCTCCTTCGCGATTGCTAGCCCGTTGTCTAGTAGGTCCCCACAAAGGCAACTCCTCTTCTAATTGGGCTTTCCTGGTTGCTCCAGACGTGCCCTGACTTACCCTCGCTGGGTGAGTCCCTCAGACCTTGCTGGTCTGCACCGCAGTCCTTTCTCTGAATTCCTGTGACTTGCCGTTGCCAAGGCTTGTTGGGTCCATTCCGGTCGCCGACACCGCAGCACTCGACAGACTTCGTGGGACAGCTCGAATCCGGCTCGTGGACTTCGTCAACGCCTCCTGGACCTTGTGGCTGAAGAGTCAAGACAGCCATCAACTCACCTGAAGCACCCGACATCTGTGGGCATTGGTCCATCCTGCCCTCGGTCACTGGCTAGTGACCCAGACTCTGTCCCCTCTGCTTTCAGGTTCCTTCCATCCTAGATCCAGGCTTGGATCTCTTCGGACACTTCTCCTCTCCACGGCAGCAGCAGTTCTTCGACAGCTTCCATTGCAATCGACAATGCGACCCGACACCAAAAGACACCTATGCACCTGGCTTCCCTGGGTGAGGTAACTCTAGTACTCCGGTGCTCACGTGGGTGCTAGCCCTAGAACTTATGAAGTCCCAAAGGGTTTGGTTCTGACTTGATTCTAAGTGTCCCTAATCTTTAAATTTCCAACCGCAACACTGCCCATAGAAGCTAACGGAAACCCGCGGTTGTGTTTACACACTGCACACGTCCTCCGTGGGTCCCCTGTGTCATAACCTTGGGTGGTTCATTGGGGTCCCAGCAATTCTACAGGCTCCAGGCCTTGTGTCTAGTTCAGTCGTGGTTCTTATACCACTTTATTGGTATATGGTTTGGTACGCCCCTAGGGCCCAAACGTGTATTTGTGCTATTACTGTTGATTGCTAACTTGTAAATTAATTGCTTCGAACTCCAGTCTCATAAAGAGACTAGAGGGGTGTGTTTTAACCTAAATACATATATTTTGAATATATACCTGATTTGGTTGTCCTTTCATTTGATCATTCAAGAGATTATAGACTGGTAAAACAAGCTGCTTTACATTCCGTCAAGACTTAGCCTGAAGGCTGCTCTCCATAGCTATCACTAGGATAGCTTTCAATAAAGGTTGTCTTTAACCAATTCACCATAAGGGGTTGTTTGGACTGATATAAGGTGCCCACTAGAACTAGTGGACAGCATATATCAGGCCACCTTCTCACACACTGCATGTTCATTCTGCTAAAGGTGATGATGGATGTGTTGTCTACCCCTTTTTCTGACGATGTTTAATCTTTTTTGTGGGACTACCCATGCGTCCTTTTCGCCACCTTGCTGTCTGTTTCTTTTCCATCTCGTCCTGTTTGGCGTCCCCCCCCCCCCCCCCCCCCCATAGGTACGTCTTTCTTTTTTTTTTTTTATCAATCTTTTTTTATTAGTTGCAAAATACAAAAGAACAGTATGGTCAATCATTAAGCAAATGAGTCTCTGCAGCACCGGTTACATGCATGGACAGTGTAAAGCAACAAGTCTTACATAACACCATGAAGGAAGAGATCTTTCAGTCCATATTCTCCAAGACGGAGTGGCGGGCCTGCGGGGGCTCACATATTTCCCCTCTATATTCGTTCCACTTTGACCACACCTCCCCCCACTTTCGGGGGCACCCCCGCGCTGTATACACAGTCTTCTCTTGCAACATACACCAATCCATGTCTCGTTGCCAATCTGCCAGTTTCGGCGGAGCGGGTGCACCCCAAAGGCGGGCTATGTTTATTTTTGCCACTATTTGCCCTAGTGTGACCCAGAGTTTCCCTCTCGCAGATAAGTCTGTGTGTTCTCAAATGTTCAGGAGGCATCTTTTTGCCTCCGGGCGTAAGTCCACTTCCCATACCTCCTGCATGCAAGACACAACCCTCCTCCAGTACCGCTGTACACACGGGCATTCCCACAGTATATGGAAGAAAGAGCCGGCTACACCACAGCCCCGCCTGCAGAGCCCCCCCGTCCCATCGCCTGCAGTCTCGTGCACGAGATGTACACTCTATGTAGCACTTTAAGTTGTATGAGCCGAAGTCTGGCCGAAATCGCCACCTCCCTCGGGGAAGCCAGCGCCTCCACCCACTCCTCATCATCAATCTCCAGTCCGTCAGCCACCCATTTCTCTTTAAGGGAGCCGAGAGGGTCAGGCGGATTATTTATCAATTTCTTATATGTAAGTGAAATGGCATGCTCGGGCATGTATCCGTCGAGTAACCTGTCCTCAAGAGGGGAGGCCTGCGGGGGCTTAGTCCCTGGCGGTATGTTGGCTTGAAGGGAGTGCCTGATCTGCAGATATCTGAAATATTCAGTATGTGGGTACGTCTTTCTTAATTGTTGTTTTTTATTATTTATTTTCTTTAGCCTACTACATTTTGGACTTACCTCAAATTTTCAATGAGGTTTACTCTTTATCCTCCGTTTTTTCTTAAGCAAAACCAAGTTTTCTAAACTCTTAATGTCAGTGCTTCAAATATGAATCTTTCAGGAAGATATAAACTTTCTTGGGATATTATAGTGTTTCCAATTGTGTTCCCACTTTTTTTTATCAAATATATTGCCTTCAGGGTGTCCTTATTGAAATAATCTGTAGTGCTAGCAGGTTGCTCCTCTTTCCTTTCCCAAAAATAAGGCGCAACTGTCAGTCTGCTAGTAGAACTTTGAAGTCTCCAGGTTTCTCGATTTGAGTGGGTCTTATACTGTGGTACTTGGGATGAGTTTGTGGTTTGTGGTTAAGCACCTCCTGTTTTGTTGGTATTGGGAATTCCTCAAACTGAAAATGCCACTTACCCATTATGCATCTGTTCTTGGCATGTAGAGTCACATGTGCTCACCCGCCTCCCCGGGTACCTTTACCTGTTGCAGTAATATCTTACTTAGATACATACATGCATGGACATCTCTTACTACTCTTGCTAACTTCATTATCACCCTCTGCGGCAAACAATCTAACAATGGAGCTGATGCCCATGTGCACTATCGCCGAAACGAGGAGTCCCCTACCTCGTGACTGGAAAAGACTTCTTCGATCAAAAACAAAGTGCAAACATTCGGACCCAACACTAGATGGCGGGCTATGCAAAGCATGTGACTTTACAGATCTACATGCCAAGAACAGATGTATACTGGGTAAGTAGCATTTTCCTTTCTACCTGAAGCTTCTCTAGAGCCTGTACTATCAATTGGACGTATGGGTATATAATTACACAGACTCTACATACAACTGAATGATCCAAGTTCACATCAGTGGTAAGAAATAGTATTAATATAGGAACTGCAGATTTGTGGCTATGATATCTAATAAATAGTAAATTGTCTAGTATTTTGTCGGCACCCGAGAGCCCTGTGAGGTACAGTTGTACTTACAGCATGATGTTTTTCTGCAAGTGTTACTGTAAAGGTTTCAATTACATTAATAGGTGTTGGAACGGCAACCTATCAAGTATCACATTGCCCCCATATTGGACGAATAGGGACTAGTAAAATGCTCTCTCCACATTTCAGGTTAAATACAATGTATTACAGTTGATTTAGCATGGTGAATCCCATGGACCAGTATGGGACAAAATAACTTGTTCTCTCTTTTATTAACTGCATCAGTGAGATACGCCCAATTGTTATGCTCCCACTCTTTTTCCTTGTGAAAACGGATTTTTGAATGCCTGTCTTGTTGTCTTTATTTCATTGCTGTCCTTCGACCTGGTGGTAGCTGTAAAACACTTTTTTGCACCCTTATACTCCATATTGTACCGTATTTTTTCTTTTGGGTACTACAAACGGGTCTTCTTTCTTTCTCTGCTAAAGTAGTTCTTCAGTGATTTGAACAATTCAACATGGAGGCTCAACGCAGTTCTTGATTTCTCAGTGATGCTTGATATGTGGGACAAGGTATCAAAACCATCTGCCACTTCACTATACAATGTAGCTAGTTGGCTCGGTTGATGCAAGAGAGACATGAGGTCTGCTGTTGGTGATACCTAGTTCCATCACAATTTCTTGCAACCATGCCAACTAAAGTTGACTTCAAAGTCAAATTGAAGGGCGTTATTGTCACTATACCTACGCTCGATAATAGACCTTTCGGCCAAGTCTTTCCGAGCTCAAGTCTAGGAGGACATAGCCGATAAAACTAGTATGATTAGGTCTATTATAAGTATGACTTTCTCGTGTGTGTGTGTGTGTGTGTATGTGTGTGCGCGTGCGTGCGTCCGTCCGTCCCCATTACACACCCTAAGCCCTAGGGCGAATGTCAAAGCATTGAGCTGCATAGAAGCCGATGCCCAGCATTTAAATAGTGCTATCTGGAGGTCAGGAATTGCCCACAGTTCATCTACATCGTTGGTCACAAAGGAGCTTGAAGTATCAAGGGGCTCAAGTGTTAAAGTCGCCTACTACTATTGGGGAGGTGAGGGGGGGGGGCGATTTTCCAACAGTTTGTTTCTAAGTGAATGTTTAAAGGTGGTCTTGAGTGTAGAGACAAGTTAATGCCTAGAATAACACAGGAGGTGGACCTTAAAGGCTTGATTTTACAATTCAGCCCGACCTTGACCCATGTTGTCAGGCCCCCTACATTTACTTTAATTTAGTGACATTTAAGTTACATGCACTGGATACACTTTATTCCATATACTAAAGCATTATAAGTAAGTTACATGCCAATTAGACGTATACTCATATCATCATGTCAAAAGGTGGAGCACAGACACTTTACCATTGGTTAGCTGGGGTAAAGAGCACAGAGTTCTAAAAACAGCAAAAATATAGGGTCCAGCTAGAGTGTAATAATTGGAGTGACCATGTATAAAAAGCGGATTTCCTAAAACCACAGAGAAAACAGCAAAACTTACTGGAAATTGGTTAAGGCTTAGCTACGGTTAACAGGTGATCAATAGTGCCTAGAGCAAACAACCTCAAAAGACAGGGAAAACTGCGGTTAAGGTCGTAAGCTAACTTCAACTAAATGTTTTGCTTTTAAGTGAATATGTGTATATATTTGATTTATCATAGGTTAACGGTGTACTTTGGTCCAAAATTGCCATTAAGGGGTTCTGGTGACAAGGCCAAGGGGTTTGGTTTATAAATGACCGAAACTTTTTTTAATTTTGTTTTTTTAAGGTCTTTGTCATTTTTTGATGATAATACAGATTGCAACAAAAACATCAATGGCTAAGCGTCATCAATCTCATGTCGTATAATATAATTATGACTCGTGTTATGGTTCGGGAGGCATCAAATGGATCATTGTCAAGTTTTTTTACTTTTATTTTTTTTAATGTGAGTTCACAGTGCCACTGTGCATGGCTGGGTTATACACACTTGCTCTGAAGATTGGGACTTTGAGGAGGGTGCAGAACCTGCAGCACATCTTCTTGGGCGATGTCCAGCTGGTTCAATGACAATAATGCTTGTAATACTGTATGGCAGAAAGACCTCACTGTGCTCACAAACAAATCACTGTGCTGGTCAAGGGCTGTGGGCAGTAGGTTCTGTGGTAAAAGATTGTTTGCAGAATAATTTTTAGGGTATTGACTGGAATAGATTGATTTTAGACAAACCTACTTTTCTATTAATATTGACTTTTTGTTTTTATTCTCTAGGTGGTACTTTGCAAGTTCCATTCTGTTTTTCTGTCCCAGCAAGGGCAGGTTTACACTTGTGGACATGGTCAAGGTGGGCGTCTTGGTCATGGAGATGAGCAAACTTACATGGTAACATTCATGTTGTATTTCTCATCATTGCACTCTTTCATGTAATATACTACTGATAATTGTATGTGGTTTGGAACATATCTCACAGCAACGCAACAAAATATGCAAGCAGTGGTTCATCTTTTCCTAAAGGTCTGGAAGTCTTCAGTATTCAATAGAGTAGATTATACAATAGAATAGCCATAGCTACCTACCAAGGTGAATTATGCACATAGACTTCAGAAATTACTATTGCTAAGGTTATGCGTTCTACTTGGCCATGGCATAATCACTATTCAAGAATCAATTGTATTTTGATGAGTGGGGGTTTGAGATGCAGTGATCTCCCTTTTAAAAAAAATATATAGGCTCTGACTACATCTGATTTGCCCATTGTTTTGGACGTAAAAAGGTCAGTCTCCCGCAGACTACTCTGGGCATTCTCTATAGACTGAATTCAGGATCCTGCGTTTAGAGAATAATAATTTAAGAATATTGTAGTCTGTGTCTAGTATAGCTCTAAGTCAGCAAATTTCCCCTATGGGTTACCTTGAAACTTTGGCTCAAAGAGCCGTTTCTTGTCATTTGCTCAAGAAATAAAAGGTGCTAGCTAAATCCCAGGAAAAAAGATTCTCGTTGTTGTTACGTGCGTCCTCAATGCAGCACCGGAGGCACAAACCAACTGAAATAATGGATTTTCCTGATTTATGTAGTATGAGGATTTGTGTAACAAAAGCAAGCAGCTTTATTTAGGGGAAAAGTTGTAGCTGTGTGCTTACCTGGCATTTGAAAATGTAGGAATCTGTTAGTAAGATTGTTAAAGTGATTGATTGGACCTCTTGTCTGGTGTTCTTTAATACCAGTGAGTTCTAAGGAGACTTTCAGCATTTTAATACTGTCCTGTATTCAGAAAGAGTGGACCGCTCTCAAGCAGCTGCTTGGAGCTAGTTAAAGGACTTGGGTTGGCCAAGGCTGTGGTGAATTATAATAATGAGTTGTCCAGTCTGACTTCTAGAGCTGACATAGGTAGTTTCGAAGAATCAGCCGTGTGAAAGGAAGGAGGCACTGAATAGATAACAATGGAGTATTTGTCTCAATACATTGTTTTTCAGAGTTAAACCCTGGAATTTAGTATGCAGCACAGCTGGAGATGATAAAAAAAATAGGTACTGTCCCTTATCAGTTTGCATTCTCCCGCCCTGGTTGTATGCTCAACTGTGACATGAAGGTTTATACTACGATTTTGTCCTGTAGGTTAGGTAGTGCGATTGGGGCATTAAGCCACACAGTCCAGCAGGGGTGCATGTTTCTGCTAACATGCACTGTCATCTACTCAGTTGATAATGCAACGTCATGGCATCTCCCATTCGGAGTGTGGTTGCTAACAAATTTTTCCGCTGTATTAGAAGGATGTACTTGAGGGTAACTCCTGTATTTTCGGCTGCCTGGATGGATTATTGTATATGTTATTACTTTATATAAACAGCAGAAAGTAAAAGTGGTGATTTACATATTCGCTTCAACATGTACACTGGGAATTAAACTTCTGTTTTATGCTGACCACTTAATATTGTACTTCTGCCGTAGTCTGTCTTTTTCAAAGCCCCTAGAGTTCGATAGGAATTTTGCCTGCCTGCTGTCAGGTTAGAAGGCAAACTAGTTAAAGTCTAAAGTGGTGCAATACAACTCATTAAGCAGCTGGCAAATAACTGTTTTGGATGTCTAGGGTGAACATATCTATGGATTTGTTCTGAGACTGGCTCTCTGAACTAAGAACAGTTATTTTTAGACACTTCCTTTGTTAAAGTGTAGGGCAATGCCAATAGGCCTGGTCTTATGTTTATGCAATCAAAATGAAACCCCTTAAAAGTAAAATTCTCTGTGCAGAGCTGTGGTGAACTCACAAAAAAGCTAAATAAAACCTCATCATCCTTGGCTTTGAAGAACACTGCTTTTAATCAGATAAGCACATATGAACTGGCAAAATGTCATCACTCTCCGTGCAAGAGAGCCACTGTATGAAATGGGCTAAATCATTGTGCTATACTATACTATATGCTGTGATGGGTGGAAGCAAAATTTGAATGTCAATTTAAAAGTCTAGTCAAGCCTAGACAGCGCTTGCGCTTTGCAACCTGTTGTAGATGCTTTGTGGAGTTCCAGGTCCGCCCATCACTTGCCTTTGCTTTTCATTTGTCTATGTTAATGTCCTTTTAAAATCCTTGCATGCTAGTGGTCAGTCCTGCCTCTTTGTCTCTCGTGTTTCTCTTCTGTTCCTCCCGCACAGCAGGGACAAAGTACTGCCACATAACGCCATGGTGCTTTATCTGCTCTTTGGAGGACTATTTTATTCTTGGTTTCCTGCTCTGTTATACCTGTGTTCAGCTACGTTGCCATTGCTGCTTATATTTGCATATAGCATTCCTCCTCCCACCTCCTCTTAATGCCACAGTTGTGTTAGTGCTGCCTCCTATGCCTCCCCTCTATTGTTCATTTTCGTATTATGATAGCCTTTTTGCCAAATTTCGATGTCGACCATCAGTTGGGCTTCTTTTGTTAATAATTTAGGTTTTCGGCTTTCTTTTAAGGAGGATTTGGTTTGTTTTTTAACTGCAGGGACTGACGAGCTCCCATCATGCTCTGCTTTGGGGGCATTGGAACTGCGGCTCAGACGCGGCATGGCGGCTGAAGTGTATTTTTAAACAAGCCATTAGTCTGTTTGGCAATGCTTGTTTATGAAAGTGTCAGGTTTAAAAAAACGCATTTCAACTACGTATCACTTTTTGGCACCGACTCCTTAAAGGATGAGGGGCATCAATTCCCTACCCTCTCTCCTTCTCGTTCATCCCATACTGGAAGGGGAGGAGTAATGGCTGAATAGAACTCACACCAAAGAATCAACGCAGTGTTTACCAGAAACTTGAACGAAGATGAGTTCGTTTTCTGCAGGACTGAAAACTGGAAAAAAGTGGTTTGTGGAAAGCAAACATATTGCCTAAAAAAGTGGTCCAAAACTGCTTCTTTTCATTAGTTTCGAATTGCAAGGTTAAAAAAACGACGACAGATAAGTTTCACTTTTGTTTCTTGTGTACATTTCTTTTCTGGATCTGCCTGTTGACCAAAGGTTTTGAAACAACGATCGGAGACGAGCTGTCACAGATTGGTGTCACCAGTTTAGTGAGCTTTATTAACAGATTTGTATCCATTTTGAATGTTGTCTTGTTCTTTGTGACACCTTACATGCAATCCTTTTACTATATACACTTTGAAAAGCCTCGAATGGGGTCACCAACAGCTTTTAAAACTCGCCACCAGTTATTTAGTTGTGATGTGAGTTACAGGTGTTACTTTATTTACTAAACACAAGTTAAATACAGGGTAAATAATAATTATATATTTTACTTTTTACCAAAACTGCGGTCAGACTTCAATATTTTATACCCTATGCATCAGCAAATTCACTAAACACATCTATCCAACGTACATTGTTTTAGCGCAAAAAAATTCCATTTATTTAGGGTTTTCATAATAACTTCAGGGAGAGGCCTCCTGGCAGTCTTAGTTGTCAGTTTCTTTTCCTCTTCTCCAATAAACTGCACAGGTTATTTCTGAGGCTGTAAACTCATCTGGGAACATGATGTTTCCACACATTTAAGCACATACCAAGTATGTTTCAACCAATATCACAGTCTCAAAGGGTGATTTACAGCTTTTTGCCCAAATGTCACTCCATTTACTCCAGTCCGGTTCTATAAGCAAGCGTCTATACCATGTATGGAGAAAATAGGAACAGGTTTTAGGGTCTTTTCCATTGAGCCAAAATAACAAATACGGCACTCCTTTCCACAGCTTAACGTCTTACATGTTGGACTGGATTGCAAAGCTCCCAAAACCGGCGGCACACATAGGCTCTGTTACTCTCTCCTTCACACTTTCTGCAGTACCCTCAACCACATTTGCGCTTAATAAATAGGAACACACATCACATCACACCCCACACACACAGACAACCATTACCACAAGGTGCAAGATCACTTTGTATTAATCTCCTTCCTAATTTTAGTAGTAAAAGACGTTTAATTAATTGCTGCAGTAGAACAGTGACAAGTACTTTACAAATTGTATTACTTTTAATGTTGTGCAGATCTTTGTTAGACGTTTAATCCGTTCACCACACTACATAGCCTGTTCAATGCTAAAAAATAATAGAGCCACTACTGGTTGTTGAAATGCTCCATCTGCTACAGATTTAAAGAAAACGGGATAGGATATGGCAAGATAGGACTCCAACACCATGCACGCGATCTGAAATGCATGCAGGCGCTATGTATGGTGCAGCAGGGAGGGGGGGTGCGTGGTGCATCAAATAGTACCTCAATTATGTGGGGAGCAGCGGATGGGCACGGATTAATCTTGAATTAATCTATGCTTAGTCCCTGATGCAAGCCAGCCTCGGAAGTGACGTTTCAGCTGCACGGACCACTTTCTGAGCCAGTAAAGAAAAGTGACGTGAAGACAACAAATAGTAAGTCACAGGCGGGCTCCAAGCCCTTTACTGACTACAGCAGCTCCCCACAGCGATACACAAGCGCATGCATTCGCAGGCTCGACCCTAATAAACTATAACGCATACAAAAAATCCACATAAAAAGACTCCATACCATGCCACATAGTTACATCTGCATAGCTTCACTCCACACCCGTGCAGTTCCACACCACACCACACAATTCAACTCAACACATTTCCTTTAAACACCACATAAATCAACAGCAAACCACATTTTTCTACTCAACAACACACTTGCATAACACAGCAGATACATCCACTACAAACCACATATTTACACAAATTCTACAGAACATCAATTATTACAATTCCACTATACAACACAAAATAACATCCACATAATTACAAGGCAGAACACACAAGACCACAAAATATATCTTCCAATACACTAGAGTACACCATAACTACTATCCACATAATTCCACTGCACTCATGCCACAAAATTCAACTACGCAAATGCAATCCACACTAAGCAATGCCACACTACACAATACCACAACTAACAATTCCAAAACAAACCACAACATTTCTCTACACAATACATACATCCACTACAGTCCATATCACATAGGTAAAAGACATTTACATTTACAACACCATTAGCTCTAAGCCTTGTAAATACTAAACCTATTGGTATTGCCAGTATTTGTAAATGAACTGGATTTCATCCAGTTGTTTGAGTCTTACTTGTGCGCAAGATGTCCAGTGTACTAACAAACACTTGTGAGCCATGCTTCAAACACACCACATACATACAATCCACACCACAAAATGAAACTCCAATAGATAACATTCTACAAAATAAAATACCACAAAATTACTCTTCATGAAACACAGTCCCACTCCGCATAATTTCTATACACTAAATACCACATCATTTCTATCTGCATAATTACACTGCACAACACCCCAGATAATTCCACTACACACCACATACCTCCACTCCACTCCAAAACACATAAGTAAAAACATTTACATCGCCAATAGCTCTAACTCTCTGTTTCATTGAAAATGCTTGTCATTTATGGTCTGGCTAAGAAACCGCTTTAGCTCTCTCGCCAGCCTCAGGTTTAAAAAAAACCCTATATCATAATAAAAATGCCTACATAAACACATATGTACTGGAGCTTTCAATCCGCACTTCTCATCCATTGGTCTGTTCACATTTTGTTTCCTCCCAACATAACATAAAGCATGGGACAGTGGGTCAGTCCACTTCACCCATTTGTTCTCTTTACTGTGGGTGACTGCATTTTGCCTGTTTACTCAGCAGCCACCTAAGGAATAAATGAGCACCAGCCCAAAAATCTAAAGTTATTTTCAACAGACACCACTTAGTACTCCTGGGTTTACCCTCTAAGCCCATCTTTCCCTAATGAAGTTTCTGCCGTCACTTCTTTTCTAGGTACTGCTGCTGGTATTATCCTTACTTGCCCAAATGACTGTTAATATATACTCGCTCTCCAGCTCCTTCATGCCTGATCTTCTCCAACGTGCCGTGCTCTGCGAGCACACCATTCAGAAACTACATTATCCAGTATTGGGGTATCTTTCATAGATTCACATGCCTGATTCATTCCCCGTCTTGGAGATGGGCATCCCACGGTAAAATATTCAAGCAGTGCTTCAAAAATTTCATAGGCTATAATGGCTCTAAGCCATGTCAATAGTAGCCTATCTATGTCTTTTTTTAAAAAGGACCTAATGTTGGATCCCAGCCTATCAGCTGCCAACACCCTCTAGAACACTCTCAACAGAGGCATATTCTCTCAGATTTTCACCTCAAGTCTTGTGGAAGGGAGTTTCCCTGAGTGCTACTCAGTTTTTTCTACAACTTTGACAAATATTGGCATCATGTCTGACGAGAAGAAAAGAGGCCATGTGGATACTCCACATAAGGAGTGTATTTACTGCCTTTACCAAAGGCATGAGGTGAAAGAATGCAAAATGTGGCGCACCTTTTCATCTAAAACCCTCAAGAATAGAGCGGGAAGGTTACTGCTGTGGCTTCAAGCCGCGAAGCACCAGATACCTACTTCGGAGGAGGAGAGTGAGAGATCCTCCACATCTCATAAGAGGTCCATATCTAAAGACTGTTCCTCAGGAGACGATAGAAAACATCATAGACTTTCCCAGGACACCAAGACCTCAAAAAAAGACAAAGGAGCTAAACAATCCTCAGAACCGGCGTTGTCTGTGCCTTCTACCCTGTCTAGAAAGGAAGGAGATCACCCAAGAACCTCATCTTCAGATCCCTTGGGGTGGAACTCTCTTAAAAAATCGTTGACTACATTACCTCACTCGTTGGCGACAATGAGTGTTACATTGTTGACGGCAACAGTGACGACGACGACGGTAATCCAGGCTCCGGTATCATCTTCGAGAGTCTCCAGAAGCCAATCGACGGCGAGAACTCCCTTTGTTGTTGAAAACCCTTGACGCTCCCCCGTCGACTAAGATACCGCCGGTGAAGATCCACTCGACGACTGAGTCGCCGACGAGATTCCCGTCGTCGACGACTGCACTTCCTTTGACTACGACACCGTCAATGACCCCGTCGTCGACGACACTGTTGGCGATGGAGTATTCATTCCCGATTATATCTGCACAGTCAACACCACCGTCGACGAGGGTTACTCAGGTTACCAAAATGACCAAGACTTTTCTACGTCCAACCATGCAGGAATGCAGTAAGCTTTCACCTTTAATCCCATCGCATCTGCTAGAGGGCTATGTGGAAGATGATGAAGAAGGTGATGGTCTGTATGGTGTGGCTCACAGTCCATCTGAGCTCCACGCAAAATGTCAGGACGATGAAGCAGATGAAGACTACCATGACGAATCGCAATGCTATCAGCAGGGATATATGGCTTCACGTCACAGTTACCATTGATAAGGTTTTCAGCCAGAGCTGCGCCCCAGGGTCATGGCCCATCTGCCACCGTCACTTATACAGGATCTGCAGGCTATGTTGGCGGATTACCCGCAGCGGAATCTGCCACAACCAGATCAACCAGACAGGCCGGTACCTCAAGCAGATCCTCCAGTTACAACAGCTGTTGAGCCTCCAACAACACCTGTAAATGTTCCTGACACCATGTTCCTGATCCCCGGCTAACTGACCCTGGTGCACCGGATGCGTCCTCTTCGGATGAGGATAGAGAGGAAGGTGAGCTGCCGGATCTGATCTCCTTGGGAGGATTATATCATACCAACACTCTCCCCTCCTCTGCACCTCCCATCATATTCTCCTCCGGAGGATATTGGAGGATTCCATAACTTAATGCATAGAGCAGCCAACCGGTTTCATCTGCCTATTACGGTCAAGCAGACTGAATGCTTTTTATATGATTTTAAAGAGGATACCAGGAAATTGGTGTGCTCCATACCAATTGTAAGAGAGTAGGATCTGCACTTATGTTGCCCCCACTTTTTTTCTGATGTTTACACTGGTTTCTGGCTATAGTCTGGCTGGGTCCCTGATAATCAGAGCCCCAGCCTCTCTGTTCTCTCTAAACAACTTGGAGTGCATATTAGATGCACTAGTGATTGGGTACTGTGGTAACTTATGAGCCCCTAGTATATGGTACCTTGGTACCAAGGGCATAGGTACTTCACAGGCCTACCAAGGGCTGAAGCATGTATTATGCCACCCCTGGGAAGCAGACTAAATCTGACACAACAGGCCTGCTACTGCAGCCTGGGTGAGGTAGTGTTAGCACTCCTCGCGGAAGTATAGATTCCCTATAGCTCACCATACACACACATATAAACCTATCAGTCACCCCTAAGGCAGGCCCTATCAATCCTGAGGGCAGGGTGCTTGGTTTCCATGTGAGGGTTGCCTCTGCCTGAGCAGGGCCCCTCTGCAGCTCTCAGAGTTCGTTCTCTGTAGCTGTTTGTGGATGTGGTTAAACCATATACTCTTAAGTGCATTATAACCTAGTGGTAAATGCTAAATTTGGGATGGCTGCATCAAAACATGTTGTGTTTGGTGTCAAATGCTTTGAAATCATACCCCCACACCAGTAACTGGTGTGGGAGTATGATCCCACCCTTCTAGAGGGAGAGACATGTACCCACTGTGGAAACACGGTAGAATCCTGAAGAGCCCTGGCATCACAAAATGGATGCCACCAGTCACAGACACTGGGCTGCCCTCCTGCTGCTGTTCGAAACTTGCAGTGGAGGAGGCCCAACAATAGGCATCCTGTCACAGGTAGGTGTGGTCACCTCCCAGACAGGATTTAGTGTATTGGGGCTGGGTGGGTGCACTCCTAGAGTGCTTTGAAGTCCTGCACTGGGGGAGCAGTAGGCTCCTCTGTGCATATGCCAGCTCAAACCGGTTCAGGGGCTAACAGCCCCTGCTCTGGCGCGAAACTGGACAAAGGGAAGTGGGTGTAGCCACCCACTCCCCTGACCCTCCCATAGGAGTGGTCATAGAGCTAGTCCCTCTCTTCCTTGTAGTATACGTTGGGAAACCCTTGCCATTGCAAACTAGATATCCCTGGACGACGCTCTGAAGAAGAATCCTTGACCTTCGACGTTCCACTACCTTTGGAAGACTGAAGAATCTCCCTTGGAGTCAGAGTGACACCCCGGCTTGGCAGGCACCAAAACTTTGCATCAAACTTTCCTGCTCCCGCCGGAGTCCGAAATCCCTGCAGCCCCGGAAGTGGATTTCCTGACTTCTCCAAGACCATCGTGAGTCCCCAGCGACACTGAGGCAAGTGGGCCCCACGAGTGACGAGGAACAGCAATACCCGGGTACCGTGCACTATTGTCGAGTGCAACCCCTTCACGACGTTGTACGAACTTGTGCATTGGACCACGTGTGGTCCAAGCCTCCAGCAGGATTTCGTCTGAAGATCAGAGGCCTACCTCGTCCCGAGTGACCGTGGGCTCCTGGTGAGTGAATCCTCCCGAGGCGTTTCCGCGATCCCTTGCCGGTTGGCTTGTGGGTCCCCAGAAGACTTTTCTACAGAACCAAAGGGCTCCCCTGGTTGCTCCAGGCCTGCCCTGACTTACCCTCGCTGGGTGAGTCCCTCAGACCTTGCTGGTCTGCACCGCTGACTTTCTTCACTTTCCACAAGACTTGCTGTTGCCAAGGCTTGTTGGCTCCAGTCCGGTTGCCGACACCTCAGTAAGCTGCAGACTTCGTGGGACATGCTGAATCCAGCTCCTGGTCGTCGTCGACTCCTCCTGGACCTCGTGGCTGAAGAGTCAAGACACCCGTGATCACCTGAAATCACCCGACAACTGTGGGCATCCAGCTTCCTTGCCCCGGGTCACTGCCAAGTGACTTTGAACACTGTCCCTTCTGCTTTCAGGTCTTCCTTCTTCTGAATCCAGCCTTGGATTCCACCGGACACATCTCCTGTCTCCACAAGCCGCAAGTCTTCTTTGGCTCCCATTGAAAACGACGCCGCGTGCCAGTATTTTATAGCATCTTTCACCATGATATCTGGTTAAACATGTGCCAGTCTATATTTATTAATGTTATTGCAGGATGTGATGTCATAAACATAATGCAGACACTTTATGCCCCGTGGACTATAGTCAATTTTGTAAGTGGAGTACGGCATGCTGTAACTTAAGAATCAATTGTTTCCGCTTATACCATACCATGAAAAGGAGAAAAAGTAGCCTTACCTAAACCGACATTATTATGTCTCATGGGATGGGGCAGAGGATCTGTACATTGGCGGGGTGAAGTAGAGATGGAAAAAGTAGGACTAAGGCTAAATATGGTAGCCTCTCTGCGGGCGAGGACGTGTGTTGGCTCCAAGCCCTATTGTCTTCGGTATATTAGGCAGTGAGATACTCACGTTTTAGATTTGTGCGCTGATTGCTGCACCTACCCTCGTCCTCTGCTCTCCTGAATAGTGGCAGAGTGGGTGGCGTGAGCCGTATTAGTAGCGGTGTGGTTCACCGGCATCCAGCCTGTCTTCCAGGTAGTTCCCAGAAGAGGGCTAATGCACATGTCTTGCGGCCATCATGGAATGGTAAACTCCATGTACCATCAATTGGTTAAGATGTCAAATAGGTCTAACCCTAATAAACTAGTGAATATTTTGCATGTGTTGCATAATATAGTGAGCTATATTTGGCACTGGTGTGGTGTAAAATATGCAAATGCTTATTGATTTTTACTGTCAAGTACCACGGTTGGTTTTTTATTTTAACTGGACCAAATCAAAACAGTAACAATATGACGTGTTTTTGCCATAATGTTGAGATATGTATGTGTTGTACTAGCACTAAAGGGGAATCATGTAATCGACTTGTCAACTGTGGTATAGCTCTAAATTATGTAGGGCAAAAATAGTTTTTTCACGGCCACTGGATTTTTGAGCCATCCATAGACCAAGGGCATTGGAAACCTTGTGAGTAAAATTATGCCTAGCGGGGAAGTTCATGTGGCTTCATTGTGATTATTAAGTATATCTAATACTGTGAAGAATTCGATCCAAGAGATCTCATTGTTCAAGCCATTTTAGTTTGTCTGGACTCGAAACACCCAACGTTGTTCCCTTCTGAAGAGCGTAGTTGTGTTCCATGTGGGGTTGGCTTCAAAAACAGTCCAGCCCAGATCCTCTGGTGAGTGCCTCAGCTCGTTGAAGTGATTACACATATTGGTTGCATTACGTCAACATATTATGATCTGTACATGGACACAGAGACAGCACACTAATTGCAACACTAAGAACTGCAACTACCTGATCACACATTCTTGTAAACTCTACTATATAGGAATGATGAAAACTCCTGTCAAGATCAGGATGGGAGAACACAAAAGCACACAAGGTGTGAACAGAGCGACATCCACTCTTTACCCATAACATCAGCATGGCATCACAGTGTTATCAGATATACTTAATAATCATAATGAAGCTAGGCATATATCTGAGGTTTTCACTGCCACTAAGCGAAAGGTCCTTTCTTCTCATAAGGATAAAAGTAAATGCTTAGTCTCACAAGTTTCCCAACTCCCTTGGTCTATTGAGGGCTGAGAAATGCAGTGTTCATGAAAAGACTAGTCTCCTCTACATGATTTAGAGCTATACCACAATTGCCAAGTCAATTACATGATTCCCTTTTGGTGCTAGTACAACACATACATATCTCGCTGGTGAGGTGAGCGAGGGGAGCAGATGGGAAGAATAGGTTTTCCCATGGGATGGGACCCTTGATGTTAGTGTGACTACAGGGCCATTCCTCCGCCATCCCCTGACAAGTAACTCTTGTCGAAGATTGGGAACAATCACCCAAGGAATAGCAAGTACTATCTTTTTATCACTTAAAATCTACACTGGCAGATTTTTATCACGCCGGGGCATACACTCTGGCTCTGCATGCTCACGTGTGGAAATATCACAAGGTGACACTACTGGGGGATCGCTTCTCTAGTAACGTCCTGATGAATGCTCCAGACCCATATGGGACAATAGAGTAGGGCGAAAACATGTTGGCACTTGGAGCTTAGGGTCATGGGTCCACAACATCCTGATTGCCCCTCTCCTTTTCTGTTTTTACTATTCCCGTTCACCCCACTAATAAAGGGATACCGGGGGAGAACTAGGGATATTTATATTAATGCTAAAAAATCCCCCTACGAATAGTAAGACTACCAGTTTTCTAAGTGCTCCCTGGAATACAGTTGAGCCCACCCTGACCTTTAGGAGTCAGGGTGAACCCGATGATGAAGCATGCCACTATTAAAGTAGGTGAGGGTTATACATAAAAAAAGAGGCTTGTTCCTTCCCCCCTCTTTTAGACGATAACAAATCAGTTACTTATTGTCTATCTCTTTCAAGCGTTTAAAATTTCAAGTGAGTGGATTCCCGCTTTGCGTATTTGATCATTCTTTAGCTAACCACAGTTCCTGACCCTCTCTCCTCTCTGTTTTGTGTACTTGAGTGTGGGAAGTAGCTCTCAAGTTTTGGCTACTAAAGGAGATCGTTTTTAAAGAGATTGTAACCTGTGTGCTTACTCTTGACTTTAGTTGTCATTTTTCAAGCAGCATATTTATGTTACTGTCCTGATGTTTAAATAAGAGAACAATGATCAAATAAAATACTGTTCAGCACTCACAATAATCGGTCTCAAATATATGTAATAATAATCTGAGCACCTCACTAATCACATAATATTTAGCAATGCCCATCATTTATCCTTATGAAAAAGCTAAGTCACAGTCCAAAATGTGATTCATAATCCATTCTTTTTTTTCCCATTCTTCTTATAAAATTCAATTATAATCAAAACCAAAGCGCTTTGTCCACTTGGAACGTCTTCAGGGTTTATAAACTCTAGTCTGTCATTGTAGTCACGCTAACATGTTCACCATACCTCACATGAATCCATAGATTTAGTAGCATTTCACTACCTCAAAGGTGTATATCATGATATATGGTTATAGAAAATACATCCTCATGCTTCAGATGTGAACAAAAGGTAATAGTCAATTCAATTCTAATTTGATCCATAAGTGTGTATTTCGTCTGTTCTGTCAGATGGCAAGCTGAGCAGCGTGCTCTCTACCGAGAGCAAACTAGTATTTTATTAGATCCTAGAATAAGGGATTGAGTTCCTGTTAGGGAGTATTTGGTGGCTGATCTTTCATATCCTTACACCTTTTCCATTTTTTGTGATTACTTATTTTGCTATGACAAAAGGGGATCGTTTTGGGTGTGATTTTTATTGTGTTGCCTCAGTCACCGATTGTAAATCAAAGTATAATGTTTAATTGATATACCAATTCTCTGTATATCTCAGGTGCCAAAACTGGTGGAAGGTCTGACTGGTCATAAATGCTCCCAGGTGGCAGCAGCAAAGGATCATACAGTGGTTTTAACAGAAGATGGACTAGTTTACTCTTTTGGTATAAACACTTTCCATCAACTCGGTATTCTTCCACCACCGTCCAACTGCAGTGTGCCCAAACAGGTAAAAGTAATCTTTGACCAGTATATAGCGTGGTTCACTTTTCAGAGTAGAATTATAAGTTCCAATAAGCCTGTTTGTTGTTGTGAAATATATTATTAATTTAACGCATGGAATACCACGTGAAGGACTGAGGACCTTCCTTTCGAATCAAGACAGCTACAGCTAATTAAGCAATATATTCTAAGTAGGGGGAAAAAAATCAAAGGGGCAAAATACATCTCGGTTAAAAAAAAAAATACAACTACATCCCAATACTTTTATTGAGTATTCTAGAGCTGTGCAAATAAGATGCAAGGTAAAGCGCCAACTGAAACGAAGCAATAGGCTCTGGTAACTATAACTGCTGAATTTCTAAGGTTTTGTACCAGTGAAATCTGAGTGCAACTAGAACGTCTCTGTAACCTTTGTTTTTTTTCAGTGAATTTCTAACCTTTTTTAAATTCTATTTCGTAATAAAAAGTTTCCTATTTATCGTAAAGGAAAGTTTCAATTCTATTATGGACCTGGAGGCGAGGATTTGGCTTTTCTTTCTCCACTTTATTCTTTCCAGCAGCAATCAAAAGTTTATAACGTAACCAAAGACTACATTTCCCATGATGCTATGGGAAGTGGAAAGAGAAAAGAGTCCAACAATAACGTTTAATCCTGAAGCAGGACATCCAATGACTTCGCCCGATACGCCCTACCCTCCTCTTACTTCCTGTGACAAAATCCAGCGAGTCTTCGGATTATTCTTGTTTACTGGCGTCCGTACCTAAGTCAAATAAAGATAGGCTGTAATTCCGGGTAGGGGAATGATCGTTGATCCTCAGACAGCAATTGATTTAACACCCAGAGCTAGGGTAGCAATCAATCAACCAAAGACAATCCTGAACTGAAAATGTCTTACCCTATGAATGTAGGTATTCTGGAAGGGACTTTGAGTGATAGGGTGGGCTAATCCTGGCCTCCGCGTTCTTAGTAGATTTGAAACTTGGCTTTACATTAGCTATGACATTTTTCATTCTATGTCAGGTCCGGAGGCTTTGGATTAGGCTAGTTTAAAGCTTGTCCACCACCAAAGAGGCCAGTGATAGCACTGGCTTCAAATAGAATGTTTTGAAGGTGGAATCTGAGGACCAGTCTGCAGCATTAAGGATATCCCCTAACCGCTGCTCTATAGAGAAAGCTTTCAATGCCATTGCCCCACGGACGGAGTGAGCTCCGAAATGAGAAGTTTCAATTCCCGCTTCTTGCATAGCCCAGCGAACCCACCACACAATTGTTTGTGATGAAACTGCCCTGTGTGGTTTAGTGAGAGCTATGAGCGGTTGTCTGACGCCCTGTGGGTGTATGTCTACTGTTGCCACTTCATAGGCTTTGAGCGCTCTGACCACACATCATTTAGGGATATCCGGTAAGGTGAGATAGAACACTGATTTTAAATTACTCTTGGTCCTTCTAGATATATGAAATGTAACTCCCTCCGGAGTGAAAGCTGTGATCCAAGGCCCCCACATCTGAAACCCTGCCGCAGAATATCAAGCATAGAAGAGTTGCCAGTTTTGCTGACGTTTGTTTTCTTGATAGGTACTTATTTGATGGCCATGATCAAAACAAATTCAAGACTTTGTTAACATCACATAGAGCAGAGTACCGGGCTTCCGGAGGCACAGATAGTCTGATACCTCTTAGTTGCTTGCAGACTAGGGGATGTTCTCCTATTGGATGGCCCTCTACTGGGACATGGCCTGCTGATATTTCCGATCAGAAAGTATTGATTGACTTATAGGCCAGACCTTCCTTCGCCAAAGAGGCTAAGGCCCCCAACGGATCCACCTTTTGTCGAAGACACCAACTCCACCATCTAGTGGAGCGGTACCTCTTGTTAATGCTCTCTGCCCATGAGTTTGCAAGTAGTGAGGCTGCGTCTGCTGAAAGGCGTGTACTATCCAGCGTTGGCGGTAACCCACCAGGCCATCAGGTAAAGACCGCCTGAGAGAAGGAGGTGATGGGGATTCCCTTGAGGATCCTGGAGGAGATCCTGAAATTGGGGTAGACTGATCGGAAAATCCCAAGAAAGTTCCATCAGAACTGGAAACCAGGCTTGCGACATCTACATTGGGGTGATTACCACTAGGTCCGCCCTCTGTCTCCTCACTTGGTTTGACACACTCATTATCATTGCAAAGGGGACAAATGCGTAACCCTGCCTCGCACTCCAGTCCTTAAGGAATGCATCCACCACTGTCTCCTCCAGGTCCGGGCTCTAACTGTAATACCTCTCCAGTTGGGCATCCAGACAGGAGGCAAACCGATCTATCGAGAAGGGGCCCCATGGGGATTGGAGTTCTTAAAATACCGTGGGGTGTAATTTCCACAGACTGGTCTTCTTCCAATGACAGGAGTACCAGTCCGCCACTTGGTTGGACGTTCCCGGAAGGTGTTCCTCCGATAGCGATATCTGGTTGGACAGACCGTATTCCCAGAGATCTCGTGCCAGATCCGATAGGGCTTTGTATCTTGTCCCCTCTAGGTGATTTATGTATCGGATTTCTACCACGTTGTCCATCTTGAGTAGGACGCAGCATTGGGCCTTGTCCCTGGTCCAACATTTTACCACGAAGGACCCTGCCATTAATGCCAGGCAATTTATGTGAAGACCCTGTTCTGTGGAAGTCCATTTTCCGCCTGTAGAAATAGCTCCTCACCGAGCACACCAGCCTGAGCCACTGGTGTCAAATTCTATCACTAGGTCGGGTTGGTTCCAAAGATGGCCTGACCGTTCCACACCTCCATGTGGGAAATCCACCGTGGTGGTAAGAGAGCCACTCGTTGAATTCTTTGAGGTTTATCACTGGATGATGGCCCCCCACTAGGCAGATGTTGATGAGGAAACCCCGTGGGTGGAGGGTTCAGGCTATAGCGACCCATTTCTGGAAGAGATCTGAAACTTCCCTGTCTATTAGTTCCATCTGTTCCCTCGGGGTGGAAAGGGGCCTTGGGCAAACCAATTGAGGAGGGTACTTGAAAAACACTATTTGTAAACCTTGTACTGTCTGTAAGACCCAGGCGTTCGAGGTTAAAGCAGCCCAATTGTGGATGAAAAATTACAGTCTGCCCCTTATTTTTACATCTCCCGAGCTTTGAACTCTCACCTTGCTGGTTGTTGTAGGATCTGTTTCCTTTTCCTTTACTGCCTCTGCGGTGTGGGTACGATGTGGTAGGGTAGAAGTTCCCAAACTTATTGGGGTCTTGCCATTGTCCTCTGCATGGTTCTGGGATTTGTGGGAAGCCTGGTTATAGGGACAGCCGGTCGAGCCCTCCCTGCCATGACCTGCGGCTCTAAAAACACACGGGGTGAAGATGCGTTTTATTGACGTTCGAGCCTTGACAAGGGAGTTGAACGTGTTAACGAATTTACCCAACTCTTTGACAAAGGGGTCTTCAAAGAGATTGCCCTCTGCCACCAGTTCAGCCTCTGAGGTGGCCAGCCCCCCTAACTTAGGGCCTATCTTGATCTCCAGCGATCTGCGATGCTCCTAAAAAATTGCCGTGTTCGCATTCCCTAGAAAAATTACTGCTCTCTGCGCCCAGCTAGAGTGGGTCTCTGGGGAGATAAGCGTGCCTAAGGACTTGGCGTCCTCTGCCATATCTAGTATTTTTTCCAGGGGACCCGCCGTGTCCAGGAGTTTAACCTGGCACGCCCTCCAAGAACGATCTATGCTCTTCTTAGGGTCACTGATAAACTTGACCAGGAACGTAGCCATCTTAGGGCATACCTCCGGTGTGAGGGAGCCTTTACCCCCCAGGGCCGGTCTCGGGCATTTCACTCATAAGCAGACACTAACCTCCTTGTCAAGAGGTTTCTGAAGCCTGGCAGCCATATATGCTGCCACCTTAGGGGCCGGAGTCCATTCCGCTGACCTCAGGTGTATATGAGGTCATCCGGGTTCAGCATATCTCCCCCCTGCATCGGGGTCTACAGCCTGATCTACCTTTGCCGGGCGCCATTTTCTGCCCGGTCACCATCTCCGTCGGAGGTCTGAGGGGACTCATCTGAATCCCCCGTAGGTAAAGCATTGGAGTATCCAGAGTGTCCCGCCATATCCTCTGAGGGTTGAGTGAGGGCTGGGGGGGATGGGAATCCATAAAGGCCTTCTTTAAATGCATGAAAGAGTTGGCTTTCTATGCCAGAATCTGCAGCACGTTTCCTTTGGGTACTAGTGTAGGCTTGAGCCTTGGGACCACTACATTTTGCTTATGAGGGTATTATCCTGCCTGGACTGATCCCTTCACAGATCAACACTTGCTTTACCTGTGCCACAGGTGTCAAGCTCCAGGCAGGGGCTCTTGTAAAGGCACAAAGCGTTTAAACGCAACTTGAAAACAAATCTTCCCCGCGTGTATGTAAAATGGAAAAAACGGCAGTGCGAGCCTCTCTGCGTTTCACTAGAGAAGATGAAAAAGGACACGGAGACTGCTAAATCCATGGGAGCATTACAGTCTCTATCCACACATGGTTCCTTTTGTTGCTCCTTCCATATAGGAGCATCCAAAAATATTGGAAAAGAGACCGCCTCCATTTCCTACAAAAACACCACGCAAACATCCCCCAACAGAGGATATTTTAGAGGCGCATACAGGGGAAATAACAACAAAGGGAGAGGCCGAGGTTTCAAAAACACTCGCGCCTCCCCCACTAATAAACAGTGACTTCTCTCCACTCCCTCCAGACCATTCCACTCCGGTCTGGGGGAAAGTCTAACAGTTCCTACCTGTCTGGGATTCCATTACAACAAACAAGTGGGTAAGACAAATGATCCAGTATGGTTACTGCCTGGAACTTACAGCAACCCCACCCACCATAGCACCCAAACAGCGTCCAATGTCCACGGAACACCTCGCGCTCTTAAAACAAGAGGTTCTCACACTGTTTTAAAAGCAGGCAATAGAACTAGTTCCCTTACAGCATCAAGGAACAGGGGTTTACTCGCTGTATTTCCTAATACCCAAGAAGGACGAGACCCAGCGTCCAATGTCCACGGAACACCTCGCGCTCTTAAAACAAGAGGTTCTCTCACTGTTTTAAAAGCAGGCAATAGAACTAGTTCCCTTACAGCATCAAGGAACAGGGGTTTACTCGCTGTATTTCCTAATCCGCAAGAAGGACGGGACCCTAAGGCCAATACTTGACCTCAGACCCCTCAATCTCTATATACAGTCAGATCATTTTCATATGATCACTCTCCAACAGGTCCTCCCACTACTTCAACAAGGCGACTTCCTTGCCACACTAGAACTCAAGGACGCCTACTTCCACATACACATATACCCTGCTCACAGAAAGTATCTAAGGTTCATAGTGGACGGACAACACTATCAGTTCAAAGTCCTTCCATTCGGGGTGACCACCGCACCCAGAGTGTTCACAAAGTGCCTTGCAGTAGTAGCAAAACACTTGAGAAGACAACAAATCCATGTCTTTCCATATCTCGACCACTGGCTGATAAAAGCCAAGTCATTCAACCAGTGTGTTCATCACGCTCATCAAACCATCCAGCTGCTACACGACTTGGGATTCACAGTAAACTACCCCAAGTCAAATCGTCAGCCCTCCCACATACATCAGTATCTAGGGGCCACATTAGACACCTCCAGAGGGGCGTTGCTTGGCCAGCAATGGAGTCGCATGTGTTGCTGTAGAGCTCTGTCATCCGCTCCCTTCTCTGGCCACATTACTCCGTAAATAGCAGAGCTACAGGAGCCGCTACCAGCTGGGGCTGATCCAGAGGTGGCCCTGACGTCCCAGTGAAGGAATTAGCGGACAGCTGCAGCGGAACACCGAAGTGGGTCCCCCTGTCTCCAGCCTTGCCGGGAGCAGCTCCAGGACGCCGGGTGTTGCACGGTACGCATGGCCGGGGGTTGGCTCTACTCCCTAGACCCGTCAGATGCGGTGGCCTCATCTCGCCCCGTGCACTACTCCCGCCACTGACTGCCCAAGACCAGCCCAGTAGGCACCAAACAGCAAGACGAGTCAGCCTCAAACTACCCGGTGATAACCCCGCTGCCCATAAGACTGCGGGACGAGGGGTGGTGATGCCGGCTGTGTTTCCACACAAGGCCGGGGATTGGCCGCGCCCACTAGGCCTGACCGAGGGGAGAGAAGCTGGCCGGGAATGGAGACTGCGACCTGCTGTTGAGGCCTCGGGCCTGCCGGTGAGACCCTGCGGCTGGAGACGGGGGATGCAGACACTTGTGCCGGCTCATTCCCTTGTCTGCAAATCGCATGAGGTGAGGAGAGGCGCTGGGACCAGAGATCGCCCGAGACCGGTGACTGCCCCACCCCTGGTTTTGGGCAGTGGCGTTAAAGCCACTTGCTGCGGTCATCCTGCCCTGATCGGGTCGTGAGGAGACCCCTATGCAGGCCTGCGAGGCGGCAACACATGACCCGCTTGCGCTGGTGTGCGTGGCCTGAGGCGCTGCGAACCAGACGCCTATCTGGGCGCTGACTGCCCAGTAAAAGTCTGGTCTACCGGGGCAGACTACCGTACATTGCCCACTGAGAACAGAAGAAAGTGCGGAACTACTCATAGCGGCTCGGGGTGAGTCACGCTGGTGATCTGCCACAGCACGTGCCCTTTTTTCCTCTGGAGTCCTCTTTGTTTGGGATGCTGCGGTCCTATGACTGGCCATAAACAGACGGCCACCACACAAGGCACACGATATTCCCTGAGGTCACAGCACCGAGTTCAGAGGCGGTGGGACCCACCTGACACCTTTCACATCACGGTTGATGCGTTGCAGTTACGAGTGACACTGGTAAGTCCCATCCACCCAGTCCAGTCAATCTCTAGATTTGCTCGCTGTGGATGGTGAATGTGAACTCCGAGGACTGCTCCAGTGGCGCCCAATGATCGCTGATCGACACTCCATGTCATGAGGGGGCCAAACGAAGGTCGGCACCGGGGGTGCGGCAGCCCCTCACCCGCAGACTCTGGCACACACAGACAAGATGGCGGGGGCATAGACCGTGGACCCCATGGCGCATAAACTTGATGCGGTGTTGGCGGCAGTTGAGAAACTTGGAGAGACGATGAATCAAATCCGCACTTCCTTAAAAGGCAAAATAGATAAAATGATACTTGATCTTAAGCTGCTGCACGCAGACCATCGGAAACTCGCAGACCGTACTGCTGCCACTGAAGGGGACATTGAGGAGGTTTCACCGCGAGTGTCCACGGCTGAGAAGAACATTTGCGATTCATTAAATCGAGTGGAATTCCTGGAAGACAGGGCTGAGGATGCCAAAGGCAGGGCCCGCCGCAGCAATGTACGTGTTGTGGGCCTACCGGAGGGAGTGGAAGGAAGGAATGCAATAAACTACGCAGAAGACTGGATCCGATCGCTGCTGCCAGGGGAGGCCCTAGCTCCACAATTTGTTGTTGAAAGAGCACACAGGGTGCCTGCCAGGCCCCCACCCCCTGGCTCGAACCCGAGGCCGCTTTTAATCCGCTTGTTAAACTACAGAGACAGAGATGCCATTCTCCAAGAGACTCGAAAGCTGCAGAACATACAAGTGGACAATCATAAAGTCATGATCTGTCCGGACTACACGTTCCAAGTCCAGAAACAGAGGCACTCCTATCTAATAGTGAAGAGGCGCTTGCGACAATGCGATCTTAAATACTCTGTTGTTTCCTGCGAAACTGAGGGTCATTGCAAATGGTAAAACTCACTTCTTCAACACCCCGGACAGTGCAGAGGAATGGCTGGAGTCCTACAGCTCACCACAAACGGGGCGCAGAGAGGCGCTGGCCACCGACATGCTCTCCCTATTAGTTTTTCCATGTATGGGAATTTTTCTACATAATAGGCAGGTAGTGGCCATGTCCTACATGTGTCTGGCCAGAGATGGGATTAGCCACAAATGATGGTCCATTCCTTTTCTTTACTTAGCATTCAAATTTTTTGCCCTGGTGGGGTCTCTCTGAAACCCCAGGACCAGAGCTAAGGGGGTCAGGGTATTTCAACCCAGCCCCCTTTTTCTTTTTTTTTAATGTTTTTCAGGAATTCGGCTGAAGTAGAGTCCCAAGATGGCTGCAAGCACTTCCTGGTTGAAATGTTTGCAGCCAATCAGATATCAGCACTGGGACTGTTGGATACTTGGAGGATTTGCGCGCCCTAGATATCCAAATTTGTTTTTCTTTAAAGAACTCAAACTGCTGAAAGGATTTACACTAAATAACGAAAAGCACTCTTTCTGGACCAAGTGCTAGCTTTCTGCCAAATTTGGTGTCATTCTGTCCAGCAGTCCGGTCTGTAGTTGTGTTACAAATCCCCATGGAAATTAATGTGGGAAAAGCACTTTTTTGACCCCACCCCTTTTCCTTAGCTCCCGTTTTACTGATCTCCTGGAAATTTTCATGTGCAACAGGACCCAACTTGACACTTTTCTGGCAAAGTTCGTGAAGATTCATCAAACGGTGCCAAAGATATAGGCTAGTCAAACCACACTTTATCTGTGTAAACATGGGCATAGCTATAACTATCTACTGGAGACAGCCAGTAGGTAATATAAATATATGTTCGAGGCATATGAGCTGCAGATCACACACTTGGGATAGTAGATCGCCTTCTGGTGTTGGGCTTGGATGCTTGCAGGTTGTTGTCGTCTTCGGAAGAAGTCTTTGGTCACGAGATAGGTGACTCCTCCCTTGGACTACAGTGCGCATGGACATCCACTCCTTCCTCAGATTGTTTTTTTCCGCCATTGGGTCCGGATGTAACTTTTACAACTCCGGTTGAAAATCTCAAATACAAGCTTTTCGAAGCGAATAAACTTCTACAACTACATTGAAGCACCTTCACTCGACATCGAATTCATAGGCTCGATTCTGGACGTCGACGCGGGCTGCTGGGCCTATCCACGCCGTGAGGCCTACGGCTCATGGAATGGACGCCGTTTAAAAAATGCCCCCTTTGTGGAGCTAAATTTCCGCACAGTGACCATCACAAAGTCTGCGACCTGTGCCTATCACCGGAACACGACAAAGCCAGCTGTCCAGCTGTCCAGCCTGCGCAGCATTTCGATCCAAAAGACCATTCGGGATCGAAGAGCTCGACGCCATATCATGGCACAGAGACCAGCTCCGGAACCAGTAAACATCTTCGATGAGGGTCCCGATGTCCCGGAAGAGGATTCCGAGGAACTTCAAATCATCTCAGAAGCAGACGACTCAGACGACCCCATTACTCCGGGGCAACGCGTGAGAACCACTGCCCCTGCCCCAACCCCTCCAAAACCTAAGGCATTGGTCAAGACTTCGCCAGCTGGCCTCAGTCAAGACCGAAAACACCCTTCAGAAGCCCCGCCTCCGTGCTCGGCTCGGAAAGAAACATAAGCCTTCCGGTGGCTCGGGCCCGAGTAAGCCGCATGTCATTGTGCAAGACAAAAGACCCCTCGGCACCGAAATCGGATCCGACACCTTCGGCACCGAAAACATCGAGGCCCACAGATAAACTGGCACCGAAAGTTCCCAAGCCGAAAGACTCAACTATGGCACCGGAACCTTCATCGGCACCGAAACCTTCATCGGCACCGAAACCACCGGCTAAGGACTATAATACACCTCCTAAAGCCAAAGACTCTACCGATCAACCAAAACCTCGATCGGAACCGAAAAAATCGGCGCCAAAATCTGTTCCTGAAGAACAAGAACTTTTCCATCCAGATCCAAAACAAAAAAGGATCTATATTAATCCAAAGACTGGACATGTCACTGCAGTGCCATGTAAGAAACGGAAACTGGACACAACACCTGCCGCAGTTCCTATAAAAAAGAAGGACTCAGCAACATCACCTATTCCTCCTTCCTCTCTCATACGACCTTCTAACCCACCCCCTCTGCCTACACCACCCTTACCTCTACCATCTCCATCACATACACCACCTCCACAGGATGATGATGATGACCTAGGGGGAGGAGGTGATCCTTATAATACTAATGATCCGTTCACGGATCCAGATACCGTACCATTGGATGATTGGGCATACCCTTTACCAGATATACCTGACCCTACACCATATCCCTCCAAACCATCACCTCCAGATGACCACCTGGGGTTTGGACAACCAGTAAACAGAGCAGCACTTTACCATGGCGTCACCATGCACTCTGATGCACCCGAGGAAGACTTCCCCTTTGAACAGTCTCAGAAGTCGGTACAAATTTTACCTATGCTTAAAGGGGTGATAAAACACGCCACAGGAGTATTGAAAGACCCCATCCGTGCCAGGGTGCTTAACCCAAGAATTGAGAAAAAATATAGACCTGCCCCAGAAGATCCTTGTTACATCAAAGGGCAGCTCCCTCTGGATTCTTTGGTCATTTCCAACGCAAGGAAACGCGCCAACTCACAAACCACGGGAGATACACCACCCCCGGACAAAGAATCCAAACTATTAGAAGCCTCGGGCAAACGGGTAGCAGCACAAGCTGCTAATCATTGGCGTATTGCCAACACCCAAGCCCTATTAGCACGCTACGATAGGGCTCACTACGATCAGTTGGAGAATCTGCTACAACACTTGCCAGACCAATACAAGACCCAGGCAAATGACCTTATACAAGAGGGAAAACGTATCTCAAATGCGTCAATTAAATGTGCACTTGACGCCGCAGACACCGCCTCTCGAGCACTAAACACAAGTGTACTCCTTAGACGCCATGCCTGGCTACGAATTTCAGGCTTTAAGCCAGAAGTACAAAGTACCATACTTAGCCAACCTTTTAACCAAGAACAGCTGTTTGGGCCAGCAGTTGACACTGCACTCGAAAAAATGAAAGACACCGAGACTGCTAAGTCCATGGGAGCATTGCAGTCTCCACAACCACGTGGCTCCTTTCGACGCTCCTTCTACAGAGGAGCCTCTAAGAATATCGGAGCAGACACCTCTATGTTCAAAACCTCTACAGAAACATCTCCTAGTAGAGAATATTTTAGAGGAAACAACAGCAAGGGTCGAGGTCGAGGCAATACCAACACTCATACCTCCCCCGCCACTAAACAGTGACTTTCCTCCACTCCCCCTAGACCATTCCACTCCAGTCGGGGGAAGACTCAAACAGTTCCTACCTGTCTGGAACTCCATCACAACAGACAAGTGGGTAAGACAAATTATCCAGTATGGTTACTGCCTGGAACTCACCACTACCCCTCCACACATACCACCCAAGCAGCGTTCCATGTCAGCAGACCATCTTACGCTCCTCAAACAAGAAGTTCTCTCATTGCTTCAAAAACACGCAATAGACCCAGTTCCCTTGCAACATCACGGTACAGGGGTATACTCACTGTACTTCCTAATCCCCAAAAAGGAGACCAATACTCGACCTCAAACTCCTAAATCTGTACATCAACTCAGATCATTTCCATATGATCACTCTTCAACAAGTGCTCTTACTACTACAACAAGGCGATTTCCTTGCCACACTAGATCTCAAGGACGCTTATTTCCACATTCCCATACATCCTGCTCACAGGAAGTACCTAAGGTTTGTGGTGGACTGACAACACTATCAGTTTACAGTCCTTCCATTCGGGGTAACCACTGCGCCCAGAGTATTCACTAAATGTCTAGCAGTAGTAGCAGCGCATCTCAGAAGACTACAAATTCATGTCTTCCCGTATCTAGACGACTGGCTAATAAAAGCCAACTCATTCAACAAATGCGTTCTACACACTCACCGAACTATTCAAATCTTACACAAATTGGGGTTCACAATAAACTACCCCAAATCTCATCTCCAACCCTCCCACATACATCAATATCTGGGAGCCACCCTAAATACCTCCAAACCCCTAGCATATCCCAGCCTAGCCAGATAGCCAATATACAAGTTCTCATCGTAAAATTTCAAACCCATCACTCTCTTCCAGCAAGAGTGTTCATGCAACTGATAGGCATGATGGCGTCATGCATCTTCATTGTGCCTTATGCAAGACTTCAAATGTGTCCCTTGCAAGAGTGTCTAGCACGTCAGTGGAATCAGGCTCACGGACAACTAACAGATCTGGTGTTGGTGGACAGCCGCTCACATCGCTCTCTGAAATGGTGGAGCACAATAAACCTGTCCAAAGGGCGGGCGTTCCTCGAGCCTCTTCCACAAATAGTGCAAACAACGGACGCATCACTCACGGGGTGGGGAGCCCATCTCCTAGGACACATCACTCAGGGCAAATGGACCACTCAACAAAAACTGCTCCATATCAATTACCTGGAACTAGTGGCAGTATTCCTAGCACTGAAATCATTCCAAATACATCTCCAAAATAAAACTGTCCTCATCCGGACGGACAACATGACAGCCATGTATTATATACAGAAACAAGGAGGCACACATTCTCTCCAGCTGTCCCAGCTAGCACAGAACATTTGGAGATGGGCCATTCCCCAGAACATATACCTGCTTGCAGAACACCTTCCAGGGGTTCACAATCAGATTGCCGACTTGTTAAGTCGACAGACCAACAGATGCACGAATGGGAATTACATCCACAAGTCTTACTCCCCTTCTTTCAAAAATGGGGCCAACCAGACATAGATCTGTTCGCCACACACGAAAACGCAAAATGCCCAACCTTCGCCGCCAGGTTTCCCCACCCACAGTCCAAGGGCAATGCGATATGGATGAACTGGTCAGGCAGATTTGCGTACTCTTTTCCGCCTCTCCCACTCATTCCATTCGTGGTACGCAAGCTCAGGCAACAGTCTCTCAAACTGATCCTAGTAGCCCCCACATGGGCACGCCAGCCCTGGTTCACAACACTGCTGGAACTCTCCCTACTTCCACACCAAAAACTGCATCTCTCCCCGTCCTTACTAACCCAGAACCATGGAGAAATAAGACACCCAGATCCAGGTCAACTGAACCTAGCGATCTGGCTCCTGAAGTCCTAGAGTTCGGTTACCTCAACCTACCACCAGACTGTATGAATATTATAAAAGAGGCCAGACGACCTACCACTAGAGCCTGCTACGCTGCAAAATGGAAAAGATTTGCTATTTACTGCAATAACAATGATATACCCCCACTGGATGCATCCATACAGAACATCATTTGCTACTTACTACACTTACAAAGATGTAATTTAGCGTACTCATCCATACGTCTCCACCTAGTTGCATTAGCAGCCTACTTGCAAAATCGTCAACACTTGTCACTATTTAGAGTACCTGCGATCAAATCCTTCATGGAAGGCCTTAAGAGGATTATTCCTCCCAGATTACCACCCTCTCCAGTGTGGAATCTAATCATTTTTCTTACAAGGCTCATGGGACCCCCTTTTGAACCTCTGCATAAATGCGAACTACAGTTCCTCACATGGAAAGTGGCTTTCCTTATTGCTATCACATCCCTTAGACGGGTAAGTGAGATCCAGGCTTTAACCATATAAGAACCATTCCTACAATTACACCGCAACAAAGTGGTTCTTTGAACAAATCCGAAATTCCTGCCAAAAGTCATATCTCCGTTCCATCTTAACCAATCAGTAGAGCTACCAGTGTTCTTCCCAAATCCGGACTCGGTAGCTGAAAGAGCTCTTCATACCTTAGATGTTAAAAGAGCCCTACTTTACTACATTGACAGAACCAACGCATTCCGCAAAACCAAACAATTGTTTGTTGCTTTCTCTCCACCACATAAAGGTAACCCCATTTCCAAATCCGGGATAGCCAGGTGGATAGTTAAATGTATCCAAATATGCTACCACAAGGCTAAACACACACTAACAGTTCCCACTAGAGCGCATTCCACGCGCAAAATAGGGGCTTCCATGTCATTCTTAGGAAACATTCCCTTAGAAGATATTTGTAAGGCAGCCACATGGTCTACAACACACACCTTCACTAAACATTACTGTGTTGACGTGCAGGCAAAATAACAAGCTTCTGTAGGTCAGGCTGTCCTTAAAACTTTATTCCAAACTGCTGCAACTGATACAGGTGACCACCGCTAGGGGAGACACTGCTATATAGTCTATCCTAAGTGTGTGATCTGCAGCTCATATGCCTCGAACGGAATATGCTACTTACCAGTATGCATCTGTTCTTGGCATGTAGAGCTGCAGAGCCACACACGCCCACCCACCTCCCCGGGACCTGTATCTGGTCCAGCATAGTCTTACTTAGACATTACACATGGACATCTCTCTCTCTTTTTACAAACTCCATCATTTCCCATCATGGTGAAAAACAATCTGAGGATGGAGTGGTTGCCCATGCGCACTGTAGTCCAAGGGAGGAGTCCCCTATCTTGTGACCAAAGACTTCTTCCGAAGACAACAACAACCTGCAAGCATCCGAGCCCAACACCAGATGGCGATCTACTATCCTAAGTGTGTGGCTCTGCAGCTCTACATGCCAAGAACAGATGCATACTAGTAAGTAGCATATTCCATATCTTCCGTCACCGTTCTGTAGTTAGTGGTAGGTCAGCATTTTTTTGCTAATAACTTTAGTACAGTGTGACAAAACTTTAAAAGAAAATGGTACCTCCGCGTCAGTTTCTTCCTAGACGTTTCGGGGTGATCCGTCATGCAGGGCCAAGAATAAAGGGGGAGGGGTTCAAAACTTTGATTTCCTATTATAGTTCACTTGGAAGATTTGGGGAATGGATTAAAAAAATGACTGATCTGAATCAAATGAATTTTGACCAAGTTAGACCTTTACTAGGAAAGCATGCTTTTTGTTATTTGATGTAAATCCCTTAAGCCATTTATGAGAAATGTGTGCTTAAAAAGCTGATAGGGGAAGAGAGGAGTTGCCACTATCCTCTTCAGGGACACTCATTCTTCTTAATAGAATCTATAAGTATCTTACTTGACCAACTAGAGCTGACTTCCTGTGGGAGGTCAAAGCCAAGTTTTACATGGGCAAGTGGTATAGGAGTAGTAAGAAAGGGAGTTTTATTGAACGCCTTGGGGATTACTGCCAGTAGTAAACATATTTCCCGTAAAACAGTCTGCTTGAACTATTGTAAGGGCAGAACCTTCTTGAAGTTGAAGCACAAAAGAAGTACCAATTTACTGGCAGAAGATGAATTCTCAGCATATTGGAGTGTGGGGTCTCCTATACTTGCCTTCAGAACTGCTCACATTAATTTCCTGCCTCAGGACCCCTGTAATATTTAGAACTCTCAAATGAGAAGAGCTTTCCTGTGAGAGGTCTGGTTTTAAAGCGAGAGTTCTGAGATCCTCCCTGTTTTAAGGGGTTGTCCTGCTTAGGTGGAACTTGCTCTGAGAAGCCTGACAGCTAAGGGGGCTTAATAAGATCTTGTGCCTAGAGAGATGCTCTGGAACACTGCTAAAGGGGTTTGGTTCAGTATGTCTACTCCTGAAGAAGATCTGTTTAAGACAGAATTGATCCTGGATGAACTGCTGTGCTGAAATCTATGACCTGGAGCAGGTACCTTTTATGGTTTAATGCAGGTTTAATTAATAGGCTTAGCCTGAAAGTCGATAGATTGTGAAACCTACCTAGCAACTTGGAGGTTTCCTCAGCACTGAACCGAGCCCCTTTCCGGGTGTGCTTCAGCAGCTCTCAAGTTTTTCTTCAGCCCTTTCAGCACTTAGGCTCCTCTGAGTAAATTCCACAAAGGCTGTGCAGCACCTTCCGGCTCACCAGCTTTTCTCAACTCCTCATGTGATTTAATAGCTAGGAGTTTGTCAGTTTAACATAGGGCCATGCTACCTGAAATGCAGTCTATCCCATTGCTTTGCCAAACGGACCCACGGTATTCTGATAGTTTTAGCCTTTCACATCACATTGTGTCTCAATTTAAAGTCAAGATTACATTCCATATAAGTAATCTCTTTACATACATTTCACACTTTTACCGATATTTTTAGAAAAGTTCAGCTATTCAACATTGGCGCTTCCTTGAATCGTTCAAAGAGTAATAGACAAAAACTTCTATGCAGAAGCAACCAGCTGTAAATCATCTGTGCCTGGACAACAATTGAAGATGTTTAGCACAATCATGCCACCTGTTCAGACACGCCTGTATCAGTATATATAATATTCAGGAGTTGGTCCCCAGTGAATGTATTCCGGACATTTAGACATCCACATCACAATCTCTAAGTTTTTTCAACACCAGAGTACTACATTTTAAGAGATCTAAAAGACTGCAGGCTCAATGATAAAATAGGGTCCCTAAATGCTAATGGTGACATGTCTGAGCACTGTCAGACCTTCTCTTCAAGTGAGTGGAAAGATTTGGGACAAAACACTTGCTCAGTAGCAGTAATCCAAGATAGTCATAGTCCATAGTCACCTTCATAGTCTAGATACAAAGCATCTGAAAACCTATTCTGTTCCCTGTGTTATGGCCCCATAGTTTTAAGACGTATGTCTGGTGTTCTTTCTTGGATAATAAGGGACCAGAAAGCTTTGAGAAAGAGCTTCAACTGCCAAGCTCCATGCTGCCATTATTTCTAAGCTGGTGGAGGGGAAAAAAGTAAAGCAATTCACCTAGCTGGGGCAGTACCATCTCCTTGCTGGTCTGAACTAGAATTACACAACATATTTTACTCTAGGCAGGTCTTTTGTGGAATGGAACAAAGTATCTGGAAACTGCATTAATTCACTGTTACCCTATAGTGTAAAAATTAAAATTAAATCCTATTTATTATAATGTTTGTTCATTTATGTGATAAAAGTGTCTTTTCCCCTTAGGTTATTGCTAAAAATCTAAAAGGGAGATCAGTGGTTGGAGTTGCTGCTGGAAGGTTTCACACTGTACTTTGGACTAA
The DNA here is from genome assembly GCF_964204655.1 of Triturus cristatus. Lineage (NCBI taxonomy): Eukaryota > Metazoa > Chordata > Amphibia > Caudata > Salamandridae > Triturus > Triturus cristatus. Next base: position 577,050,343 of record NC_140589.1, on the reverse strand, counting down.
GGAAGCCATATATACAATGGGATTGAATGGTGGCCAGCTAGGTAGGCACTAGAAAATTGCCTTGTTTGCTATTTGATCTCTGTCAATTATTAAGAACATATCAAAAGTATTGTGCCCAGGTGTAAGAGCAAAATATCTGGAAGGGCATAATCTATTGAAATTAAATAGTTTCAGAGAGGATTGGGTCTTTGGTATGAACCAAGTCCTAGAAGACATTGGGGTTATAAGTGTCTAAGTTAAGAAGTAAACATAACATAAACATATGTTGAAAACATGTATTGAGTATTATTCAGAAATGGCCAGTGTGTTTCATTGTAATATATTTTATTATTTAATGTTTTTCATATACGCTTAAAATGATTTATGTTCACTATAAAACATAAGATATAAGTCAACAGTGTAGATAAGGGTTTAGTGAATAAAACTGAGAGAAGATAACACTGTTGTATTAAGGTATGCAAATTGAGAAATCCCTATATACATCGATTAAGTGAAAATCCTGAGTATCCTTAATATAAAGTGAAGTAGAGAAAAGTGTGAGGGAAGATATTATAAATGCAGGTAGATGCAGAAAAATAATGGTTTTCTTTCTGTGGAACTTGGAGTTGGTTTTCCTGCAGCCTTATTTCAGTTGGTTGAAGATTTTCAAAGTGAAGAAGAGGATCTAGAGAAGGATTTCGAAGCAGCAGTGGGGGAATTAAACTTTGTAATTCCAGTATTAGTGCAGGTTTGCTCCTGGGAACACTGATGCTGCTAGTAAGGAGTTGCAGAGAGCAGTAAGTTGTTGAATTGTGAGAGCTTTGTAGGTTACCCAGGGAAGTTTAAACTTTAGTTGGCCAATAGTTGGAAGTCTTTTAGCAGCAGCGGTACACAATCTAAAGTCTTAGAACCAGAAGCAAGTGGAGAAGCTGAGTAGAGCTTTCAGAGAGGGGTTTGTGTGATAAGACTGAGTTCTTTTTTTTTAGATTTAGTATTTAGAAAGTTGGCAGATATCCACATTTGAAGTTTTAGTAGATAGGATTTTAATGTGAAAATGTTGACCAAGTTGGAGATTTTTATGTATATTTGAACTGAAGTCTGGTGCCTCCATCAAAATTCTCATCTGTTCCATTTAAATGTTAAACAGTTTCGGGTCTCCGTTTGAGCTGTGGGGTATCCTCCACAAGTGGCAAATTTGTGAATACTCTGCCATCAGTGTTTAATTTGTGCCGGTGTTTGATGGTGCTCAGCACTGACACTTATTTGTCACACCTGCGCAAATTTGTTACAGTCCACAGCATGGTGCCTCTGTCAGTCTATTTTTGAATAAAGATACAAACAAAGTGTTTGACAATTCAATATAACATTAAAAAAATAATACCAGAATGCTCAGCTCGTTCTTACAACTTTTGGTCACCTAGAATAGGCCGAAAGGTTACATTTGTAGCACTCTAATGGTACGTAGGTATTGTTTTGGTAGTGGTCTAGCCCTGAGATTTGGCCAGTGTTAAACCTGGCATCCTTGGCGTCGTTTCAGTCCTGTTAAGGTCACGGAGGCTAGTATTATGCATTTCTCTTTTTATTTTTGGCTCAGCAGTCCAACATATCAATAATAACAACCAACAGCAAAGACTACATTTCCCATGAGTCTTTTAAAATCCAATAAATCAATCTACAAATGGCCTTGTTCTATCTCTTCTATAGACCTCCTCAAGAAAAGGCAATTCCTCTTTCTTCGTGTGAAGTGCTATGCCATGCGCTTGTGATAAAAAAATTCTTGCTTCTAATAAGCTACTAATAAATAAAATGAGTTTGCAATTTACCCTAAGCCTTTAAACAATTAGCGCATTGCTCAGTACTTAAGCACATCTCAATAACCGTTCATTAAATATTGTGAGAATAGAATATGCAAAATATACCTATCCCCATGGAGTATCAGATATGCCTCTAGGGTGAGTAAATGGAAATGCAAAAGTATTACAGGAAGAAAAAATACAAAAGTGTTACAGGAAGGGAATATTTGTCGCCTTACTGTCCTTAAAAGAATTGAAACTTTTCTTCACGTTAGCGACAGTTGGTGATTACCCGTAGGTATGGGATCTTCTTTCCACTTTTTGGTGGTCTGCATGGTTTGTGCGGGAGAAAAAGTCTGATATCATTTATCAACCTTTGAAAAGCTTCATACTTCCCTCTCACTATGATAAAATCCACAACAACTGTGTTTCAAGTTACCATGACTGTAAAGTGTACTTTTTCTGCACTTAAGGCATCTACACAGACACAGGAGGTATTATTATAAATCCCACAAAAAAGCGTGTTAGATAAGAATGTCATAATTGTTATTTAAAGGATACTTGCTGGATCCAAATGGGGAGAAATGTGTTACCGGTCCTCGCCAAGTCTCTGCCCTTCATCATAAGGACATCTCTATCTCGCTGGTTGCTGCAAGTGATGGTGCTACAGTTTGTGTCAGTGAAAGAGGAGACGTTTACCTGCTTACAGATTATCAGTGCAAGAAGTTGGCCTCAAGGTACGGCTATTTCTGCAATCATACCAAGCTAACAAAGACGTTTACTGTTTTGAAGACTATTGCATGACCTTTCCAAAATGTCAATGTTTTTCTGTTAAGCTTGAAATAGACTTCATTTTATAGAAGTGACCACATCTTGTTAGTCTATGTGCCAGATAACGTGATATAGTGATTTGTTTTTTCCTCTTTGTCCTATCACTCTCAAGGTTTATAGTTCTACTTCTTTTATGCTATTCTTCCATAAAATACCAAGCTGTTATTTTTTCTATTAAGGTACAGAATGTGAGACACAGACAAAATAGAGAAAACTTGACTGCAGCCCAAGCAAGCAATATTGGATCTATGAAGAATGCTTTGGCTTATTAGTGACACAGACACGATCACCGCTAACAGACAACACTAATGATCACTGAGCACTCCCTGTTTACGTCCAATGTTCTGGGACATTCAACTAAGTATTGTGATTCCCCAGAACATGAGACATGAGGAAAGCAGCATGAGATAAAAAAACAATCCCATGAGTATGAACTTTCAGTTTGAATCTTAAGACTGATGGTGAAGAGACAGACTGCCCCTCCCTTTCCAGCCCCCCATTCAGCACTTCTAGAAAGTACGCTTGTAGACTTAACCTACTCATCCAGAGGCTCATGCCCTTTCCACTGGATGTGCGTTGCACTCTACTAGGAAAGGCTTTAGAAACTCAGAAAGCAAAGTACTAAGTCTTGTGACAAGCTGTCATTAAGGAAAGCTAAAAAGTGTGCACTACTTCTCTTCATCCGAAAAGCAAATTCAGCAGCTGAAACAGACTCTGCCTACAAAAGGCAAAACTTGTAACTTAAATCGCAATTCTGTGAACTAAAACAACCTGTAGGGGATACCGCAATAGTTATTTCAATGATGCAGCATTAGCACAATCTGCAAATAATGGCATGCCTGTTAAGCAATGGATCCTTGTAGACTATGTAGGCTTTGCAGAATCATTTTATGAAGAGCACATTAAACAATGGAGATTTGGAATTTATTCAGAAAAGCTACAGATTGCCTCTTGTCACGGATTTAAATTTTAAGGGACTAGTTAAAGCCAGCACTTCTAGAAGGAAATGTGAAAATTGAACTTTGCACTGAAAATTGTCATGTACAGAATACGTTTATCATGATCGCAACCACGAGATGCGGGGTGCAGCCAAGCAATAGGTCGATGTCGAGCACACAGCTAAGGTGATGCGTCAATCTTCTCCATGCAGTGATGGTGATGCGTCAGTTCAGAATACGAATCCCCAAGCTGCTTTGGCTTCAAAGTGCGATGAGCCGGGTTCCTCCACATAGCCAAGGGGGTGCACCAATCTCTTCACACTGCAACTGTGGCGATGTGCGGTTCCGATGCTTCGGGCTCTCGAGGCATTGCGTTGGTTCTGAGAGCGATGTGCCAAACCTACTCCTGCATTAGGGTCAATGCGTTGGTTCTTCTACACATAGACTGGAGATGCATTGATTTTTCTGGTGCAGATATCTGGGTCTACTTCCAGTGAATCAGGAGCAGGTGTAGAGACTTTGATAGCCCTGAGTCTCAAGCAACAGGAACCAAACCAACAAGCCCTTGGAGATCCCTTTGGTTGCAAGGCAGAGCCCATCTCTTCCTCAGTAGGGTCATAGAGCAGCAGGCAGCAGGGCAGCATAACAGAAAAGCAGGTCTTCCAGATCAGCAGTCCAGCAGAGTCCTGAATGCAGCACTGCAGTTCTTCTGACAGAGTTCAGTTACAGGTCGAGAAGTGTCTGATTTGGTGTGGTCAGAGCCCAAGTATCTGGTATCAGTGTGGGTTTAATGTGCTGAGAAGTTTGATATCAAACTTCACAGACCTCAGTAAAGCCATTATGGTGCGGTGGATTTCGTAATAACAAATTCCCAGGCACTATACTCTTTATGGCTTTACTGCACTTACAATGTCTAAGACTGGACTTAGACACTGTAGGGGTACAGTGGTCATGCAACTGGACCCTCATCAGTGGTATTTTGTACCCATCTAGAGGGGTGTCTTATCTATACCATGGCAGTGGGTTGTAGGCATGGCACACAGTGGTGTGTGCCAAGTCGACTCTTCACTTTTCTCTACGCAAAAACATGCAGCCTTAAATGGCAGTGTGTGCGTTAAGGTACAGTACCTCTAAGGGTGGCACAATTTGTGCTGCAGCCACAGGGCTTTGGTAACTATGATACCTTTTATAAGGGACTTACATGTGGCCAGAGAGTTACCAATTTGGGGGTACAAAAGTACAGTTTGAGGAAAAGAATATAGGCCCTTGATACCTGGTTAGCAGGAAACCAGGGCACACTTACTCAAAGAGCATCAACATCAGGCAAAAGTGGAGGCCACCCATGAAAAAGGGGCACTTTCCTTCTTCTTAACAATTAGAATTGTGCCTTCATTGATATGGAGTGTGGAGTAAACCTATATGCAAATAAAAAATGTCACCAGTCCACCTTTCGCATTTCTTCCACAGAGCTTTCAAGTTGTATGCATTCTTTAATGGCACAATTGGATATTTCCACTGTACCATTCCATTCAATATTAAATAAAGCACGTTTTGTGCCTAATACCTTTGATAGCTAAACAGTCTTCCATTTCCCTTGACACCAGTTAAGGACCACTTTCCATAAGAATGGAATCAGGAATTCCTTCATGACAAAATATAGTGCTAAGAAAGTCGATAACCGTTTTAGTTTCTGCACTGTTCACTATACCTATCACAGCTCACCTTGAAATATTGGTCCACCAAAACCAACCGATAATTACAAGATCTCTCTCCACGCAATGGACCAACAGTATCTAATGCAAAATCTTCCCACATCTCTCATAGATCTCTTGACTTGAACATTCATTCCAAGCCACTAATATTCTTCCCTGATCCTGGTCTTATTTTTGATTATCTCTTGATGACCCTCATTACCCAACATGATAATTCTGGCTCTGAGTTACTCCGGCACGACTAGTGTAGTTCTCTGAATACACTCTAATTATCCATAGACAACTGAGGTTTAATTTTCAAAAAAACTTCCATTCTGGTAATTTCTTGTCCTGTATCCAATGACCACATACGGCTCCTCCCACTGTTTTCAACACTTGATCCCTACGTACAGCCTCCAACTATTCCTGACCGACAAACACCTCTTCAGTGACACTGCAAATCTTAATTTCACTTTCTTGATCATATTCTTCTCCTTCTAATTCATCAGAACCTAGTCTTACTAGACAGTCAGGCAAGTGTTCTTGGGACATGGCGTATATTGAACTTTACAACATAGTCTTCTAATCCTACTGTCCACAAAATGCCTGTAGACACACCATCAATGCATTTCTTGGTTAGCAATTGTATCAGAGGGTTATGGTCAATACAGACTGTAAACAGTCTCTCCCCCACTCAAAGTTCCTCAACTTTTTGACCGTGGAATATATACTCAAAACCCTCCTTTTCAGTTGCTGAGTAGTTTTGTCTCTGCTGCATGCACAGCCCTTGAGATATGCATTATGATTTTGTCATTGTCCCCATCATCCTGCATCAAAACTGCACCCAAATCATCTGCACTAGCATGTCAGGACATAGCATTCATTTTTTAGATCTAAATGAAATTCCTCTGCCTTTCTCAGCTCTTTGTTCACTTCTGAAAATGTGTTCTCACGTTCCTCAAATTGGCTATACATTTGGAATTCTAACCTAAAAAGGACATTACCTCCTTCTTAGATGGGCTTCTTAAAAGCACAGTATGTGATGCTTAATCTTTCTTTGGATTGATTTCTCCTCATTGATACGCAGTGTCCTAGATACTCAATTTCTTAACTTGCATTTGCTTAGCTTGAGTGCCAACCCATGTATGCAACACTTCTCAGGAATGTTCTTGTGCATTTCTGGTTTCTCCAAAAACCAAAATGTAATCTTAGAACCATTTTACTCCTTCAATTTTCCTAAATCATTCACGGAAATACATCTGCGGCTGATTCTAAGCCAAATGACATCCTTATAAATCTGTAGGTGCCAAAAGGTGTAATAAACGTGGTGAGCTCTCTTGAATCCTGCTATAATCTGATTTGTTGACATGTCATTGAAAGATCTAATTTGTTAACGGGTTTGCTCTGTGCACCATCGTGATCATCTCTAAAATGTTTGGAAGTGAGGGATGATCTAAAGCACCCATGTTGAGCGCTCTCAAATCTACACATAATCGAATCTCGCATGACTGTTTGTGAATTACCTCGATCTGGGCCACCACTCACCACCCTCGACATGCTCGATTATTTCCTCATGACAGAACCTCTTCAATTCACCTTTCACAGCTTTTCTCATTGCAACAGGTACATTTTTTCCCTTTCCTAACCACCAGTTTAGAACTTTCTATTAATCCTATTGGAATAACATATCCCTTGCGAGACCTGTTTTTCAGAAAATGCGTCCGGGAACTCAGTGACAAACTCTACTCCCACAAGGGATTTAATCACATAATAATTTTTTCATTTCACCATCAAGTCCTGTGCTTCCTTGATGTAGTCATCTCTTATCCTGACAGGGACATTGGCATTAGGATTTAATAAAATACCAAGATCCACCTGATAAGGACGAATGTCACTCTTTACTGGATCATGTACTTTCTCTATGACATTGTTCTCAGCATTTAAATATTCCCTTAGTTCAATAAGTTTACCCCAGAATCCCCCAGGCATCACATCGGGGAACACTAATTTTACTTTCCCTTAGAATTCTTTGTCAAAAACTTCATTTGATATCCTTAGGATGACTTCTTTTGTCTCCATTGTATGAAATAGTCAAGATACAATCCTCTAATATATTGAAAGGCTGGGTAATTACCTAACGGACTCTGTTTTTTATTTTAACATAACCACAGTCTTTGGGCAGATGACCTTGTGTGTTATACAATTTGTAGACTACTCCCATTGCAGGAGGCTTATGGCCCTTCACGCTGATAATACGCACCATTGAATTTCAAACATAAAGATGGGAAATTACCCTTGTCTTCTTGCTTGGTGTTGATTTTGTTGACAAGGAGTTTTTCTTTTCTGGAGTTATTTCACACAAGGAATTGAGTTCTTGATGCGTTTAGCAATGATGATCACTTCATTGAGAGCAGGATCATCCTTTAACCAAATTTCCTGTCTGACTTTGTATAAGCAACACTTATCATGAATTGATCTCTGATTCGCCTAACCACAGTAGGACTAGACTTGCATGCAGGACAAAAGTGGACAAAAAAAAGTGTGAAAATCTGAGTGCACCAAGGTATTACTCATTGTTAATCCATACGTAGCACCATGGTGGAAACAAAGAAGTCTGTTTTAGCCAGAAAAGGAATGCACAAATCCCATGCAATCAAGTGTGTGACAAATCCTAGGAAAAGTCATCAGTGCTGGTAAAGTAGCCAAAGGCAGTTTGTGCAAAAACAGAGACCTCATGGTGTAAAGTAGAACTAGTTTGTATTTCCAAAGGTGGTTGATAATAAACAACTTTGTTGTTAGGAATGGCAGTCGTAGACTGTTAATTCACATATGGTGTGTTTATGGTGTAAGCAGTAGTAACAAGAAGTAGTAGAACTTCAACATCAAACATCCCTCTCCGGGGAGTAGCAATTTCTATATCATTTAACACTTGTTAAGGTATTCCTGTACGGTAGTTAGATAAGACAGGTAACTCCCCAGGAGCCCTCTCACCTACTGTGTAGGACTGGCCACATTATGGCTTTGGTAACTATGATATCTTCTCTCATACCAGTTCCCCAGTTTTAGGAATCCAGACAGGAGTAGCTGATTGCTCCTTCACTTCTTCAGTGACAGAACGTTTAGTAGTTTCATTTGAGCTCTTATCTTGAAAGTCTTGTAGTTCCTTTAAGCCAGCGAAACGGTCATGGATATTAAAAGGTGTATCTGCAGCCACTCTGCCAGGATTATCAAGTTCTGGAACGTACATCTGGTCTCTGAGCGGGATCTCGAAGGAGGTACAGCCACCCATAGATCTTCTAGGAAGATGATTTAAAGATCTCTGGACTCCATACAAGTGATTGACCTAACTACTACCTGAACCTAATAATATAGCTCTTAAAGACTGTTTCACTATTGAATTTCCCTCAGGGTGATAGAGGGAGGAATAATGCACAGTCACACCCAGGGTTCCCTTGGTATCCCAGTAAGCCCTAGAAGCAAACGCTGGTCCCTGCTCCGATTGTAATGCAGCTACTACTTATGTCCTTATGAAGATTTACAAATCTTTTAGAACAGTTCGAGCATCAGCCGATCACTGTGGTCCCACCCATAGAAATCTATAAAATGAATCCACTGCCACTAAAATAAATGGAAATGAACCAGCCAAATTTAGACGTCCACAGTGGTCGAGATAGACACATGCCAGTGGTGACTGCCAGAGAGATGTCTGCCGTGGGCGAGCTATATTGGAACTTTTAATTTGCTAACCAATATCACAGCTAAGGACATACTGTTTTCTCTGTTTGTAGAGACCATGCCACCATTAGAGTTTCTGTAGTATGGAAACAGTATGTGCCACAATAGCATGGGCAGAAGCTAACCCCTCATGAGAATAATTCTAGCCTGTGGTCTTGATTTAGTATCGCTGGATCCTCCACTCCTGAAATGCGAACACACGGTATGCTTTGGGCATTCAATAGGTAGGAGCATTTTTCTGGAAATGTTTTGGGTAATTATGTGCCAGTTCATAAAGCATTGACCGCTACCATTATGTCACCATTAGCTCTCGTGTGAACGAGTAATGACCGCTACTACAGCAGTCTGAACTGCTGGTTTTGCAGCTTCATCAGCCAGTGAATTCCCTTTAAAGTGTATTCTAACATGTTGGTGACTCAGTGTATGAATAACATGGGCCTGTGGTAAACATTCTTTAAGATGTTCCACCTTTCCCTAAAGCAATTTATGCTTGAGAGAGTTCCCTTGTGAATCTCTGAATCCATTCAAATGCCAATAATGTAAGTGCTAATTAAAAGACTGGACACAGTACTACAAATTGTGCACCATGAGCATGGGACATTTAGGATCAGTATTTCCCTGCCAGAATTAAAGCTTTGAGTTCAGCCAGCTGGGTAGTACAATCCCCTAGAGACTGTTTATGGGATTCTCCATTCCTCATGACCCTGTGCACTGCGGTACAGGTTGCTGAGTATAGCTGTTTAGTTCCAACAGTGGGCTTCATTGAACAATCCATATATACAATGCAGTCATACTGGTTTAGAGGCAAAATGTCACTGGGTACAGTGTATTCTTGTTCAAATTGGAGACATTCTTATGTTTGTAAAGTGGGATCAAAGACATAGTTAACCTCAGTAGCTGTTAAAGAGATTTCCGACTGTAATCATCTAGAATATAAGGCTTTCACATTAGGAACGCTGGCCTTAGTGGCAGCATTGTGTATTGCATTTAGTTCACGTGGTAGGGCGCCTTGGAACATGTTCCTGAAATGTTAATGGTATTTCTAAATCTTCATAGGTGTTCTGTATTAGCCTGGTATTGCTGCTTCAGCATTTGTGTTGACATCGATTGCAGAAAAAAGGGGCCCATGAATAGAATACCTCTTTTTGGACACTAAGGTGGGCCTCAACCACAAAGGTAACATCTTGCCCTGTAAGAGAGAGCCCTTGTTGGTGTAACATTTACAAGTAATAGGAATAACTGCTACTTAAACCATATTTAATGAATCGAATTCTAAGAAAGGAAAAACTATAGTGAGGTGATCCTTTTAAAGGTTCAAGCTTGAATAAACTACAGAAATATGGTTTCCTATTTAGCGGAGGAGAATTAATCCCTAACACAGATGTCGCTGTATTAGGTGAATAGGGGTCTTGGGCACACATAAGACCTACTCTACTCAGTAGACCCATTAAATAAGTAACTGCCCTAGAATGTTGGTGGGGCCATGTCATGTGGTTCCTACAAATCAATTAGGACTGTGTATCCAGACAACATAACCGTCAGAGTCCACACACAACATCAGACTATGTTGGCCCAATTCCTAGCCAGCTCACAGTGCGCCATCTGATCCCCTAACCTTGCTGGGTACCAGATGTTATGTGCAACCTCAGAACATGACCACTCTAATTCTCCAAGGAAATTGTAGAAACAGTTCTACCCTTTTGTTGTTACTCAGGTACTCCCAAGGGAGACACAAGAATGATACAAATTGGCTTGTCAAACATTTATTGAAACAATTGTATTCTTGTGTAAAAAGTGTGGGCTGCAATTATTAGTAGGATGAAACAAAGCATTGCAACCAGCATTAGAAGAATGGTGAAAAAGATGAACAGATCCACCATTATAACATTACAGTGCGATTAGGATTATATTTGTTCGAGGAATATGAGCTGCAGATTACACACTGTGCATAGATCGCCATCTGGTGTTGGGCCCGGATGTTGCAGTTGTTTTTCTCTTGGAAAGTCTTTGGAAGTCACAAGGTATGTGACTCCTCCTTTGGATCATATTGCGCATGGGCTTCGGCTCCATCCTCAGATTGTTTTTTCCGCCATCGGGCTCGGATGTGTTCTTCGCGCTCCAGTTCGGAACTGTTCCAGTTTTCCTGTTCGGCGTGCAATCCTCCCCCCTTCGACGGTATTGTCTCGATCGCGTTCTCCAACACTCGACGCGACTCTCAACAATCTAAGTCTTCGATTCCGGTCATCGACGAAGGCCTTCGGGCCTACCTGGGCTCCGGTCCTGGCTGATGGAAAGGACTCCATTTAAGAAGTGTCCTCGATGTGGGTCGAAGTTTCCCCACACCGATCTCCATGAGGTGTGCAACCTCTGTCTCTCCCCAGACACGAGGCAAAGAACTGTCCAGCTTGCGCCTCCTTCCGATCGAAGAAGACGATCCGGGACTGACGAGCAAGGAGAACAATGGCTCACTCGTCGACTTCGATCCCAGACGACATCTTTGAAGAAGGCGTCGATGTCCCGGAACAGCACACCAAAGAAGGCCTCGTCAGTGCCTCCGAAGCTGACGACTCCGACGTCGAGGACATCACTCCGGCACAGAGGAGCGTGAGTACAGACGTCGACCCCGACCCTAAACCCCTCTCCACGCCATTGAAAAAGGCTTTGGTCACGCCTTCGTCTTCAGGCCTAGGTATGCACCAAAAGACTGCTTCCCATACCTCACTTTCGGGCCCAGTTAAGAAGCCCATCAAGCCTTCAGGCAGCTCAGGCTCGAGCCAGCCTACTCTCGGTGCCAAGAAAACCTCATCGGCACCAACACCAAAAAGGTATACGCCCCTTTCCTTGTCCGCGCCGAGCTGGACACCGAAGTTATCAGCGCTGAAGACTAGCACCGGCTCCTCGGCACCCATAACACCCTCTGAGCCGAGTAAGAAGCCAAAAAAACTCGACTCCCAGACCTCAAAGCCGACAGCCACCTCGGAACCGAGAAAGTAAAAAGACACTGCTAAGCCCCACGGTTCGAAACCAGGAACCAGTGCCGAATCGACGCCGGAAAAACCCACGGCTCCATCACCATCGGCACCGAAGGATCTGCCCCTTACAGACTAACTGTTTCGACCCAATCCTTGCAAAAAGACCCTCGTAAAGAATCCAAAGACTGGGCATTTGTCGCTTAGCACCAGCAAAAGATCACTGGACAAGCCTGCACCAGCTCCACCACCAAAAAGGAGAGACTTTGCCACCTCCCCATTGAGGATTCCTTCACCTCCACCTCCTCCTTCTCCTTCTCCTCCCCCACCACATCATTCTCCTACACCATCTCCAGATGAGAATGATGATGATGACATTATATACGACACAGGGGACAGGCGGACAACCAACCAACAGGGGACCCTACTCCTACAGGCTCCCCAGACCCATGGGACGACTACAACATCTCAGACGTCCCTAACATCCCGCAGGATGATCTTTACCCTTCCACACCCCCCCCCCCCCGCACACCCCCAGAGGACACCATGGGCTTTAACCAGTTACTCCATAGGCCTGCCCACTCCCACGGGGTTGATCTCCACACAGACCCGGTAGAGGAGGACTTCCTCTTAGATACATTCGACACTATGCAGAGGTCCACCTCAATTCTGCCGATGCTTAAGGGAGTTCTTAAGCACGCACCAGAGGTTTTTAAAGACCCAGTTAGAGCCAGGGTCATTAACCCACGAATTGAGAAAAAGTATAAAGCCGCCCACACAGACCCACCCTATATTAAAGGCCCCGCACCACTAGACTCCCTAGTAGTCTCCAATGCCAGGAAACATGCCCATTCCCAGGCATCAGGTGAAGCTCCACCGCCAGATGAGTCTAAACTCCTAGACGCCTCTGGCAAACGGACAGTGTCCCAGGCGGCCAACATCTGGCGTATCGCTAACACACAAGCGCTCCTAGCCAGATTTGACAGGGCACATTATGATGAGCTGGAGTCAATCATGCAACACCTACCTGACAAATATAAACAAAAAGCCAACAAATTGATTCAAGAGGGTAAAACCATCACAAACACTTCCATCCGTTGTGCCCTCGATGCAGCTTACACCGCCTCCAGGGCAATAAATACCAGCACCCTTCTGCATAGGCATGCCTGGCTACGCATCTCAGGTTTCAAACCGGAGGTTCAAAGTTCCATCCTCAACCATCCCTTTGATGAGAAACATCTGTTTGGTCCTAGTGTCGATATAGCCCTCGAAAAAATGAAGGAGGACACGGCAAAATCGATGGGAGCCTTGCAGTCGCAATCTCACAGGCGCTCTTTTCGCCATTCCTCCTTTAGAAGCAATACCAGAGGCTACTCCTCTGACAGCGCCTCCACTTCCTACAAAACCCCTACCCAATCCAGCTTCTCTAGGGGTTATCAAAGAGGCAGTTACAGAGGTAACAATAACAAAGGCAGAGGCAAAACTAACACCTCCTGCTCTGCCTCCACCCCCATCCAGTGACTTCCCTCCACTTCCCCCAGACTATTCCACTCCAGTCGGGGGCAGACTCCACAATTTCCTTCCTGTTTTTGCTACCATCACCTCAGACAGATGGGTACAACAAATAATCCAATCAGGCTACTGTCTAGACCTAACATCTACCCACTAACCATTCCACCCAAACAGCGCCCAATGTCACAGGAACATTTGTCACTTCTGAAGCAGGAGGTAATCTCCCTCCTACAAATAAATGCAATAGAACCAGTTCCTGCCCACCAACAAAACAAGGGAGTCTACTCCCTATATTTTCTCATACCAAAGAAGGACGGCTCTCTCAGGCCCATTCTGGACCTCAGACCCCTAAACCAATACATACACTCAGACCATTTTCACATGGTCAGACTCCAGCAGGTGTTTCCTCTGCTCTCCCAAAACGACTTCCTGACCACCATAGACCTCAAGGACGCCTATTTCCACATTCCCGTTCACACCGCTCACAGGAAGTTTCTCAGATTCGTAGTGTACGGTCACCACTACCAATTCAAAGTACTCCCCTTCGGAGTCACCACAGCGCCACGAGTGTTTACCAAGTGCCTAGCAGTAGTGGCAGCACACCTGAGAAGACAACACATCCACGTCTTCCCATATCTAGACGACTGGCTTATAAAAGCCAGCTCATACAGCCAGTGTGTATAACACACTCACGCCACTATCCAACTACTTCACAACCTGGGCTTCACAGTAAACTACACCAAATCCCATCTGCATCCCTTCCACGTACAACAATACCTCGGTGCCACCATAGACACCTCAAAAGCGTTAGCCTACCCCAGCCCTGCCAGGATAGCAAGCATACAAGCTCCTTGCGCCAAATTTCAACCTCACCACTCTCTTCCAGCCCGAGTGTTTATGCAACTTATAGGGATGATTGCCTTTTGCATATGCATAGAACCTCATGCAAGACTCCAGATGCGTCCTCTCCAAGACTGCCTAGCACGCCAATGGAACCAGGCTCAAGATCAACTAACAGATCTGGTGTTGGTAGACGGTCGTGCCCATCGCTCTCTGCAGTGGTGGACCACCAAAACCCTTCCCAAAGGGCGACCGTTCCTAGAGCCGGTTCCTCAAATAGTTCTAACAGCTGACGCATCACTCTCCGGCTGGGGAGCTCATCTACTACATCACACCATGCAGGGCAGGTGGACACCTCAACAAAAGTTACTCCACATCAACCATCTGGAGTTACTGGCCATATTTCTAGCCCTGAAAGCCTTTCAAACACACGTCTCAGGCAAAGCTGTCTTAGTCCGCACACACAACATGACAGCAATGTACTATATTCAAAAACAGGGCGGCACACACTCTCTGCAGCTCTCTCAGCTCGCACAGACCATATGGAGGTGGGCCATACCTCAAATATTTTTTTTTCTCCTAGCACAACATGTCCCAGGAGTCCAAAACACCATTGCAGATCTGTTTAATTTAATAATTTAATTGTGGGTTTATATAGCGCTAGAATCGACTCCCGGAGGAGTATCTCCGCGCTTCGACCGCTGGGGAACCCGTCCTGGCTCACCCTGAGAGATGGTCCCTAATGGGTATCTCTAAGGTGCGACCAAGCATCCCCGGCGGTCTGGGGGGGCCGTTGTGAAGATGAGGCAAGCTAATGCCCAGAGTTGCCGAGTGTGGTCCCTGACTGGAGTAGGCACCGAGGCGAGAATTATCGAGCCCGCTGACCCTGGTCCACGACCCTGCCGCGTCGGGAATCGAACCCTGGTCCCGGGCCGTCCTCTGCTTACGGGTCTGCCGCCTCTAACCAGTGAGCCACACCTCTCCAGCCATCAAACTCAACAAATCCACGAGTGGGAACTTCATCCACAAGTTCTTCTTTCAATCGTGGGGGCAACCACAAATAGACCTCTTCGCCACCCACGAAAACGCCAAATGCCCAAGTTTCGCCGCCAGATATCCACACCCATTGTCCAAAGGCAATGCAATATGGATGAACTGGTCAGGCAGATTTGCGTACGCTTTTCCGCCTCTCCCACTCATTCCATTAGTGGTGCGCGAACTACAGCAACATTCCCTAACTCTCATCCTAGTTGCTCGAACTTGGGCCAGACAACCGTGGTACACCACATTGCTGGAACTCTCCGTAGTTCCACACCACAAATTACACCTCTCTCCACGCCTCTTAACCCAGAACCATGGAGAGATCAGACACCCAGACCCAGCTCAACTCAACCTTGCGATCTGGCTCCCGAAATCCTAGAATTTGGTTACCTTAATCTTCCCCCTGACTGTATGAACGTCATTAAAGAAGCTAGACGACCTACCACTAGAGCTTGCTGCACAGCCAAGTGGAAACGTTTCGTGATTTATTGTCACAACAATAATGTCAATCCCTTAGATGTGTCTATCCAACACATCATAGGCTACTTACTATACCTACAAAGATGCAACCTAGCGTACACGTCTATTAGAATACACCTTGCTGCCATAGCAGCGTATTTACAAAATAGACAAGATCGATCACTCTTCAGAGTACCTGCCATAAAAGCCTTCATGGAAGGCCTCAAGAGAATAATTCCCCCTAGAGTGCCACCCTCACTGGTGTGGAACCTAAACATCGTTCTCACAAGACTAATGGGGGCTCCATTTGAACCTCTACATAAATATGAGCTTCAATTTTTTACATGGAAAACAGCTTTCCTTGTAGCCATTACTTCCCTCAGGAGGGTCAGTGAGATACAAGCACTCACCATTTAAGAACCTTTTCTGCAAATGCATCATAATAAGGTTGTTCTCCGCACTAATCCAAAATTCCTTCCTAAAGTCATTTCTCCCTTCACCTCAAACAATCTGGAGAACTGCCCGTATTTTTCTCGCAGCCACAAACCATTGCAGAAAGAGCTCTACACACCCTAGATGTCAAAAGAGCTTGACTCTACTACATCGAGAGAACACAACCCTTTCGCAAGATCAAACAACTATTTGTGTATTTCTCACCACCACACAAAGGCAACCCCATCTCCAAATCTGGGATAGCTAGGTGGATTGTTAAATGCATACAGATTTGCTACCTCAAAGCAACACGAACGCTATCTGTTCCCCCTAAAGCCCACTCTACACATAAAATAGGGGCTTCCATGGCATTTTTAGGGAACATCCCCTTCGATGATATCTGCAAAGCAGCTACATGGTCTACACCGCACACTTTCACTAAACATTATTGTGTAGATGTGCAAACTAAGCAACAAGCTAGT
Organism: Triturus cristatus; assembly: GCF_964204655.1. Lineage (NCBI taxonomy): Eukaryota > Metazoa > Chordata > Amphibia > Caudata > Salamandridae > Triturus > Triturus cristatus. The sequence continues at coordinate 577,033,641 of NC_140589.1, read as the reverse complement.
GTGGGCCAGGCTGTCCTCAAAACACTGTTTCAAACAACTGCAACAGATACTGGTGGTAGCCGCTAGGAGGGGTTACTGCTACACAATCTATCCACAGTGTGTAATCTGCAGCTCATATGCCTCGAACGGAATATGCTACTTACCAGAATGTATCTGTTCTTGGCATGTAGAGCTGCAGATCTACACACGCCCACCCGCCTCCCCGGCTACCTTTATCTGTTCCAGTTTTATCTTATTTAGATACAGCACACATGGGCATCTTTCCTGTAACTTACAAAGCTCCATCATTTCCCTGCTGGCGAAAAACAATCTGAGGATGGAGCCGAAGCCCATGCACAATATGATCCAAAGGAGGAGTCACATACCTCGTGACTTCCAAAGACTTTCCAAGAGAAAAACAACTGCAACATCCGGGCCCAACACCAGATGGCACTCTATGCACAGTGTGTAGCTCTGCAGCTCTACATGCCAAGAACAGATGCATACTGGTAAGTAGCATATTCCATACTTCTACCTAATATTACCTACACTCTCTAGAGCATAATGGTAGTACCCTCACCTAGATCTATTGGGACAACACAACCCCCTATACCTGTGTATGATGTATCAGGAAGCCGATCTCGTTTAAAGCATGATGGAGATTTGAGTCAGCAGGGCTGCATCTCAGACTCAGGCACACTAGTCCAGGATAATCAGCGGAAATGTTCCTCTACCGAATTTGACTCCAGGGAAGTTTATATAATAAAATCACTGTTCCGATCGCACTGTGTCAGAGGTGCAGCACTGATGTGATTTGTTTGTCTTAAGACTGAGAGCTGTCTCCAACCGGACTACGAAATACAAGGGCATCACATTCAGTGTTCCTGAACCTTGGACCGAGTGTATGAAATGCATAATAACATACTTACTAAGAAATGTGCTGCAAGCAGAATCATTTCTATGTATGTTATTGTTAAGTGCAAGGCATGTAAAAGTCATCATATAGGAAAAGATAACAAGTTTAAACGTGTAACTAAAATGGAGACTTGTGTACTGGCCCTGTTAAACTATACAGCAGGACCTTCTTGGAGATGTTAAGATGAATGTGCTGGATGCAGCCATTGATGTTCGCATCTTATTGGTGAAAATGCTTCCTTGCCTCACATGAAGACTCGTTGTCCAGTCCTGGGGCGCTGAATCTGCCATGAGTATGCCTCGTAAGCATCTCAGGAAGTTCAGAAGCTTTGAGGCTTCCGCCTTGCAAGCATCATCTGCCTTCCTGACTCCATCACCACTTGTACATGGCTTCCTTTGGCTCTTTGCAGTACAATGCCTTTGAGGGATACCATGACTAGAAACCACAGTTTTCTTTTTCATACTTTTCTGATGTCAGAGTGTTGGGTAACATCTTACACTGCTATGGGCCATCACATCTGGGAGATACAGTTTCAAGTTGGAGCCGTGGCACTGCCTACCGGTGAAAGAGAGCGATTTTAACTTTTCGAGATCCAGTCTGGTGCTTGGGGAGATTCATGAGGTGAGGATTCTACAGTTCAATAAAGCAATTTAGACAAGTAACTTATTATCTGATCGAGACTACTAGCCGCAGATTTCTTAACATAGAATTATCCCCAGGCATGAGACTGGATCCGGAAAATCTTTGCCACAGCATCTCTGCGCGCCGGGTTCGGTACAACGCAACCCTGCCTTGACGTCGTCCGCGGACGCGACGTCAGCGAGGTCACATAAGTCCCACCCCGGCGCGCTGATGTCAGTTTCCTTCTTTTCCGTGTGCAACGCGGATCCGGAGTGTGCTCCTTGGCCTGTTTTCAGGCCTCTTTTAGCGCCTTGAGTTGGGAACAGTGTGCAATGCCTTCGGGCTTCAAGACGTGTGCTTCTTGTGCACATCAGATGTCGGTGACTGACCCTCACACTATTTGTATGTGGTGTTTGGGCAAGCACCATGATTCTACGTACTGCGAAGCTTGTCAGCACCTCAAGCTGAAGTCCCGTCGGGAGCGCCGGATAAAATTGCTTTCGTCCCGCTTGTCCAGATCGGTCTCGTCGCAGCGTCCGTCTCCAACCTCTGACCGGTCCAGGGGCTGCCGTTGCCGGCTGCGGCATCGTCCTTCGCCGAGGCCCCACGGGCGACGTTCACCCGCTGGTAAGTCCTGCAGCTTGTCCGGCATTGACGGCTTTCCTCCTCGGCCCTGGCAGCGCAGCGGGTGGAAGCCGGGGCGCCTCCCTGGGCCCCTCTCGGTCCTCGGCATAGACGTCTGCCTCATCGGGGGTGGAGACGGCGCCTTTTCAGCGCCATTCATTGGCTGCTTCGGCTCTGACCCCGCCCCCTTCTCCGCTGAGGCACGTGGTGGTGGAGGTCTACCCGGCACCCCTGGTGGACACTTCGGCGCCAGTCGAGGATTCACCGGTGCCTGTGGTGGACTTCCCAGGTGCCGTCCCGACGTCGGATCGTCGACTCTTCTCCGGATGTCCCTTCGTCTCCGGAGGACTGTCGTCTCCTTGTCTCGTCTTCACCGGAGACTGGGCGCAGCATCGTTGCCTTTTCCCCGGCGGCTTCCAGGGCAGGTTCTATGCCGCCTTCACGTCCACACCCCCTGGACCCGCTCTTCAGCTCCCTGCAGTTACCTGCCCCGCAGGTTTCTCCGCCTTCTCCGGAGACCCCTTAGGTCTCTCACTTGTCCATGGGTCTTCCATCCTACAGGGACTGGTCTCTTCTTCTTCCAGCAGGGCACGGGGACGGACGTCTTAGCTTGCAGCCTTCGCCCACGGAAGAGTTGCTCTCCCCCCGTGAAGCCCTACCGAGGCGAGTGTGGCCTTTGTCCGGGCCATTTCCACGGCCACCGGTATTTTGCAGATGGGCAATCCGGTCGCCCCACTCCCTACGGACCACTTGTTGGAGGTTATCCACCAGGGCTCTGGTGGAGGGGCGTCGCTCCTCCCATTTGAAGCTTCGCTTCACAACTCTCTTCTGGACGCCTGGGGGCGTCCTGCTACGGGGGATCCGGTGCCTCAAACGCTCCTTCAATGCCACCGTCCTGCCCCGCACGATCTAGTCTGCCTTTTTTCTCACCCATCTGCCCAGGGCCCTGTCTTGCGGGCTGCTTTTCCTTCCTTGCCTTCAGTGCTGCTCCCGCCGTCACGGGAGGCCCGGTGGTTGGACTCTTGGGGGCGTAACATTTTCGCCTCCACTAGCACTGCTCTGCGCGCACTCAACACACTGTGTGTTGGCCAGGGCTACTTTCGACCTGTGGGATTACGCGGAGTCCCTTCTGTCTCGTGCCTCCCAAGAGGGTGCCCGCGGTGATCTGCAGCACGGGAGTTAGCTACATTCATTCTCCGTTTGGCCTTGGACGTCTCTGATTCTCTCGGCCGCGCTATGGCGAGTTCTGTGGCCCTCCGCTGCTATGCTTGGTTGCGGGATGGCGTCTTTCCGGAGAATGTTCGGGAGCGTCTTGTTGACCTGCCCTTTGATGGAATTCTGTTGTTTCACACGCACAAGGACTCCGCTATTCGGCAGCTCCTTGCGGGGCTCCGTCTCCCTCCGTAAGCTTCGGTTTGTCGGTTCTCCGGTGTCTTATGGAAGGCGGTTATCCCACCTTTCTCTTTTGGGCCTTGTGTTTCGGTTGGCCCGTTTGTGTGCTGTGTGCAGCTTGGAATGCCTTTAGGGTCCTTCAGTTGGCCCCTCTGTTCTTTTGGCTGCTGGTTCAGCCCTTCAGCTTTGTGGTGAGAGCTTTTTGCTGTTTTTGCAGCTGTATAGGTTCTCAGGTTAGACCCTTTGTGTCTTTTTTGGCTGATTGGTAAGCCGTCTGTGGTGTTTTCCACAGGTCTTTTATGTTCTTGACCTCTGCTGCGGGTTTCCCTAAGAGGTGTGTCCCTGTTTTGTTTTGGGACCAGTCATACCCTAGGAGGGGTACTTGTTGGCTATTGTATAGCTCTGTCTTCAGCTGGGCGGGTGTGGATATCTTTTCGGGTTTCCTCGTGTTTTCCTGGCGTCCCCGTATACCGTATGACCGCACCGTATGGTGCGGTCTCTTTCTCTCTTTTTATTCCACCTTGGCGCGCTTGCCCTGCTCCCGGTTCTGTCCCGCTCAGTCTCCGATCGTGTTTCTATCCTTCTTCTTCAGGGTTCCTTCCCTCTTCAGCCTCTGGATCGCCAGACCGACTTTTGTTATGCTGTTTACAGTGTCGTGTCTTGGTGTTTCCGCCGTTTCGGCTTGGGCCTCTTTGCCTTGTGTTCCAGGGGGACTGGGGTCTTCCTGGTGCTCTCCTGTGTTCTGGTTGCCGGCTTTCGGTCGGTACTACATGTGCCCGCTTCTATTCGTGAGCCGGGTGGTGCTCCTCGGACGGTCCTTCTCTGGGGCTTGTTGTGGGGTTCCCTTGCCTCTGTCTTGCACTCGGCTTGTTCTGGGCATGCTGTTTCATAGTATTTGCCAGCTGTCTGCTGCGCGCGCCTGGTTGTTATGGTCCACCTCCGTGGGCCTCGGCGTGTCAGCGTGTGCTCCTGTCCCTTGCTTTGCTGGAGCTTTGTGCGTCTGTGTCTTCTTTCTCACGTCTGTACTTATCGGCTGTGAAACCATTCCTGGCTTGTTCCCGGCCTCGGGATGGACCCCCGTTCAGCTGTCCCCTTCGCTGTGTGTGTGTTCTCCTGGGGCGGGCTCTGCCTCCGTTCCTCCTTCTCCTTGGATCTGAGGGTGGGTCTTTTCTTCTTTGGTACTCGCTGGGTGCTGTCTGTCCCTCCGGGTTTTCTGGCGGACGCCCCTTGCTCCTCGGGTAGGCTTGTGGTGTCCTCGCCTTACCTTCTCCTTGTTCTTGCTTACTTATGCTTGGAGGGGGCTAGGCCGTCCTTCCTGTCCCCATGACACATCCCCTGTTTGGGCCCAGTGTTCTTCCAAGCTGGTGAGGTTCTCTCGCACCCCTCCTCCCCTCAGGGTATGGCTAGGGTATCTATTCTACGTTAAGGAATCTGTGGCTAGTAGTTGTGGAAATATGGATTTTTCTGGTCAGTTATGTCCCCTATCTTGGACCCCAACGGTTTCATGTATAAATCACAGGTACATGTATGTTCCCTCCAGTTCCAGTTATGAAGACGCAAACACATGTGCGTCCACCGCCAACATGTCCTCCTTCAGATCCGCCATGAATGGGCTGGATACTCCATTCCTAAGTATGAAAGGCCACCGCCTTTATATAGGTTCACTTATGCCATTTTACAGTCCAGGCAAGTAGGCCCTGATTCTGCCATCAAGCTTTTCCTGCCTTCTGCCTCTGAAAGCTCCAGTTTGAGCTCGCATCTGTATCCATGAACTTTGTCCTCATTCTCTGCGCAGCTAACGGTGCCTGACATCAGCCTGTTGCCTGCCAAAAACTGTATTTCACCTTCGAAATTATCTGCTCCGCTCCCTACCCAATGCATTCCTGTATAGTAGTTTAAGTAAACATTCTTCCAGCTACCGAGCAAAGGGCCCGGCTTCTCTGTCTTTATGCAAGTAATTCATAGCCCTGTTACTATGGAAGATTCCTGCCCTCGCATCTAGTGTAGACACTTAGACGCTTGTACACGCACTAACAGTCAGTATAGTCAGTATAGAATAAGATTCTACTCTAAGAGACCTCTCTTTTGGATAACATAGTTCTTTAAACATAGGATGTTAGATATGATTTGGGATTAGGTTGACTTGACCCTCCAGACTTCTGTCGCCACATGTAGAGCTAAATGTCAAGTCCCCTTCACCCCCTAGTTACACGTCAATCACACGTCATGCTGCTGCGCGCGCATTTCTGCCAAGTATTTCTGCTGACGTTGCGAAATTCTTTCATGGAACCACCCTATTATGACATCATACCTGATGACGTTCTTTAGTTACGCCCAGTTACACCCACTTTTGCTACGCATGTATGTTTTATCTTTACTATCAATTGTTACGCCTCCTGCATTTGTTTCACTGTAATGCCTATTGTATAAAAATGATTACCTATCAATAAAGTACGGTCTTCACTTCCTGAACCTTCGTGGTGATGGAATCTGGAGCTCATCAATTTAAATTGATTATGGAATAAAGCCCGTTCCGAACCTCTAATACCACGGATTCTGCCTCTTATTTTACTGAGCTATTGTTATAGATTTTCCGCATCAAATTAAGTCCCGGTAATTAAATTATTTACCACATGAATGGCGCCCGAACAGGGACACTTTCTCATCTCACGCGCCGGCGGTGCGTTGCAGGCCCGGTCTCCTGTCACAGCTGGACGGACAACAACGCGTACCCACAGGATTTCCTGTATCTCCCTCCTGCCGAGCGGGGGTAACTGAGGCTGCGATCAACACCCAGACGAGGCGGTGAGAAGTGCGAAGTATCCCGACCAGAGCCTAGCTGAGAGAGCAAGATCCGAGGTATACAGAGGCCCACCAGTTTCCGAAGTTTCCGAAGTTCCGAGTCGAGTCCAGTCCGGTTCAAGTTCAGTTCAGTTCCGAGGCCTTCCGTTCCGAGCTACCCGGTGAGTACCATTATCGGGGAGGCGTTCTGACGTGCACATAGGTTGTGCCGGTCAAGACGGGTTTGGGTACACAAATCCGGTCTGCACTGTTTCAGCAGTGTATCTGTACTGTTTAGCAGTATATCAAGTATGCCTAGTATATGAAGTCAGAATTATCTAGTTAGTATCGAGTATTATGCTTAGTGAACGGCCATCATTGTTGTTCATTAAATGTTAAATGTTAAATGTTTTAATTACGTTCTGTATATTGTGGTGTGAATGACTGTTTATTATTGTGTTTTATGGTATTAAACGTGTTCAAAATTAGGTATCAGATCAGTTCTCAATATGCCGCTCTTTTCGAAATTAAGACAGATCACAACCAGAAAAGGGGTACTCGAAGAAGCTGTTCCCATTCCTCCTAGGGACACTCCAGGGTACTTCATGTATCATAAACATGGCCTAGACGCCATATTGTTTCTTGATCTATGGGTAGACTACACCAAGGAATTATCAGAAAGTCAGAGGTGGCCCGCAGCTGGGACCTGGGATGCAGATTGCATCGTGAAAGTAGAGGAAGAATTATGGAAAAGGAAAGCTAGACAATCACAGAAAGACGCCATTGAATTATGGCGTAAAGAATCATATAGACGTACAGAAAAAGCACGTAGACAGGAAGAGAAGAGTAAGGAGAATTCAAATAAAGTTCGAGAAAGTGTATTAATTGAAGAAGGTACTCGAGTAAAGTCAGAACAAACAGACAGACAAAGAAATGCCCTTGTGAATGGTATGTATCCTCTTTTGGCCGAAGGACTACCTAAGGCTACTCCGGAGATACCAAGAGACTTGCCACCCCCATTGTTTCCGATAAAAGCACATCCCAAAGGGCATCCCAGAACCGCAGAAGATGTTTTTCTTTCCTCTTATTTAGACGACGCAGCTCCCGAGTATGCTAATGCTGCGCCACATAGACCGCCTGCCGAGGGGGTTCAACGCCAAGACCCTCCTCCTCTGCAACAGCAAACCCCGACACAAGTTCCGGCAAGCACATCTGTTTCTACATCTGCATCCACACCTATGGTTGCTATGTCCCGTTCAACGAATCCTTTCACATCCAGCACCCCAGGTGGTGCTACCGGAGGTACATCAAGCATTTTTTCTACGCCACCCAGAACAAATAAACTGTCCTTTCAAGAATTAGCCCACCAACGTACGCCCAAACTAGTAACTCCCAGCACGCTCAAGGAACTTCTAATAGACTGTAGATATGACCCTGTGCCCGGAAAAGGGGACGAAATGATGCTGGCATCATTACGTATCCGACGAGCTGCAATATATTTAGGGAAGCTACCAGGAATGACTACACATTTAGAAAATATATATCATTTTGTTCAGTCAGGGCGAGACCCTGAGAGTATTAACAGAGCCATGGAGTACCAAAAGGTGGAAATACAGGGGGAACTGTTACGTTTCCTCATAAACTGTGTGATCAGAAATGAAGATCAACCAGGGGTAAATCCGAAAGAAATGCAAATTCTTACCACATGGAGTCAGAATATATCAGAGGGGAGACATGATAAACGATCATGCATAGTAGCCATGAGCCGAAAGATCCGCAAAGAAATAGAACAAATACACGAAGAAAGATTAGCAGTAGACGAACCTGAACAAATCGAGGAAGAATTAGAACTGCCCACAGGACAGTTAGAAACCATGGCCTATGTAGGTAGAGGAAGACCTTGCAATAATACTAGATGTTTTACTGATCCGATATGTCCGATACGTCCAGATAATAACAGAAAATTCCAAACTCCTATAATAAATATAAGGTCCCCCGAACATTCATTCCAAGCCGCTGACAAATTACTCCGAGAACGAAGGGGTTATCATATACTCGATTCTATGGACGAACAAGAATTAGCCAGGTCAGCCGTTCACTGGGTTGATAGTCCTGGAAAATATGGTGATGATACCCTAGTACATACGTTTTTAAACCTCGCCCCAGATGAACAGCGTTTAGCTGGTATCTATATGATTCAACAACTCCTTATATTATATAAAAGCCAACACTCCGATCCTGGTCCCTTACCTGATATATTGACTGAATTACTCACGAATAAATGGAGAGGTTCCGGTACTAAGTTAATTAGAGAAATACTAGAATACAGAAGGCAGTACATTCTTTTTGTATGTCCTGAACATGTCTCACTGCCCATCAAGGAAAGAACGACGTATTACATGGATAGACAGAATCCCTTACGCGAAGTGCACCCGATAAAGGGTGATGACAATGAGTTTAAACGTGTGTTTGTATACACACCCATATCTAAAATAGAACTATTGGAAATGAAGAAGGTGGTACCCAGTCATGACAAAGACCCAGCGGGTTTCCACCGTGAAATTAAAGATATGTTACTCATGGGAGAATATACCTACCCCGACATTATGACAATATTGAAGGTATTAATGCCTGCGGGCATTTACGAAAAACTCAAGGAAAAGGATTGGGAGGTGGGAGACCAGAAGATAGATTGGACAGCATTAGAAAACGAAGAAAAAGCTCGAGGTCCAGGTTCAGGGCTCGGGGACAAGATCAAAGCACTACCAGGTCTACTAGTACAGGTACTGCCACGTTTATTAACTACGAAAAAGGAAGACTGGGGTGCAATCTCAGCCTGTAAACAAAAATCAGATGAAGACACTAGTGATTTTTATTCCAGATTTGAGAAATGTTTTGGTATAAATAGTGGAATAAAAGCAAGTAGCGAGTCGTATCCACATCTGTTTGTGACAAAGTTAGTTGAAAATGCCTTGCCCCAAGTTAAGAATAGAGTATTGAAGTTCGAGAGTACCTGGCAAGGTAACACTCCGTCACAAATGTTACAAATGCTACAGTACCATCACAATAGAATTAGAGAAGAACAAGAACATGAACATAGACGCATGAAAGACACGAAAATGCTAGTTTCCCAGACAGTGCCAGTTGACGGTCATAAGAAGGGTATAACACAGTCCGGTGTTTCAACAGGTCCTGTTAAAGGGACGTGCAACTATTGTAAACAGCCAGGTCATTATGTACACGATTGTCCCGTTTTAAAACATAATATTGCCATAGGTAACGCAAAAGAAAGACCACGGCCACCTAGACAGGATCAGAACGAACAAGGAGCTCCGCAGCATGCACAGTCTATGCCAGCTCCGCAACAGTCTATGCCAGCTCCACCATCGCAGCCTATTGCTGCCACACAAACAACGACCCGACAGATGTATCAGACCGCACAGTATGACTATCCTGATTACCAACGATACTCATGAAACAGCCTAGAGAGGGAAGTTGGCTTACCCCTTATTGAGGTCCCTGTGGATCAAGAAGGACCTTATGTACACAGTGAACTGTTAGGTCAAGATAGAAAATTCTTACTCGATACAGGGGCAAGCCGAACAACAATAAAACGTAGTGAAGTTCCAGGGGCACCCCTCTCAGGCACACAGAATATTTCCCTTGGTTTTTCAGGAAAACCTATCATTAACGAAGTAACACAGCCTCTTCCCCTTACGATTGGTCCTTTGACACGAACTACAGATTTATTGCTTACTAAATCATGCCCAGAAAACTTGTTAGGTATAAAAACTTTGAAAGCTCTAGGAGCTATAATATGTTGTTCTCCGGAAGGAGTAAGATTGTTTTTACGAGATTTTAAAGGGCACTATGTGTCCCGAGACATGGATTCCCGACTGCAGACTTTACCCACACATTTATGGGCACAAGGCCCTACAGATGTTGGTTGCATGAACATTACACCATATCGAGTCACACTAAAGGCAGGAGTGGTACTACCACGAATGCGACAATACAAGTTACCCCCAGATGCTGTAGTGGCTTTACTACAAATCATTGACGAGCTTATTGGCCAAGGAGTGGTTGTAGAAACAGACTCCAATGTATGTAATTCACCGATAATTCCGATTCTTAAACGAACTGATCCAAAGGCTCCACCAGTATATCGATTGGTTATTGATCTGCGCGAATTAAATAAATGTATTGTACCACAATACCCCGTAGTTCCAGACCTCTCTTCATTACTGACAGCTATTGATTCCGAAGCAACATTCTTTACTGTAATTGATCTCAAGAATGCCTTTTTCAGCGTCCCAATAGATCCGGAAAGCCAATACTTGTTCGGATTTAGTTTAAATGGACGAAGCTTTAAATTCACACGCGCACCTCAAGGATTCACAGAAAGTCCCAGCATCTATAGCCAAGCACTGAAACGAGAACTTGACAGTATACACATGCCAGTCAACACTGCCCTGCTTCAATATGTCGATGATCTGCTGATCACCGCTAGAAGCGAACCTGAATGTGAGAAAGCCTCACTGACGGTATTACAATTTTTGGCCGAAAAGGGGCACAAGGTGTCCCCTTCTAAGCTGCAATTCTGTGTCCAGCGAGTTGTTTACCTTGGTCACTCGCTGTCCAAGGAGGGAAGACAGCTTACACCAGATCGCATCCAGCTAATTGCAAATATGCCGATACCCAAGACACAAAAGGAGGTGCGGGCTTTCATAGGCCTCACTTCATATTGTAGGCAGTGGATCCCTCAGTATGCATTTCTAGCAAAACCACTCATTCAATTGACAACACAGGAGGCAGCCACATCGACTGTCCTCCCTTGGACTCAGGAACATACACACGCTTTTGAAAGTTTAAAGAAAGCTTTATGTCAAGCACCTGTCCTAGCAACACCATGTTACAGCAAACAATTTACGCTCTTTGTTACAGAACGCGAAGGTACTGCTCTGTCAGTACTCACACAGGAACAAGCAGGATCACACAAACCGTGTGCTTATTTTTCTAGTACATTAGATCCCGTAGCTCAGGCTCTGCCTGCGTGCCTGAAATCAGTGGCAGCAACAGCTTTAGCAATTAGACAAAGCGATGCCACAGTATTAGGACATCAATTGACAGTACAAGTACCACATGCAGTAGAGGTTCTCTTGAACCGCACACAGACACAACACTTGACTATAGCACGGCTCACTGGTTACGAATTAACATTGTTTCAGCCACATATAGAAATCAGACGTTGTAGTACATTGAATCCTGCCACACTGTTACCTATAAATGGAACAGACCCACTTGCACATGATTGTATTGAAGTTATCACTATCACGACGAAACCCAGACAAGATTTGACAGACGTCCCATTGTCAGACCCAGACCTGATGTTGTATGTAGATGGTTCATGTATGAGAACAGGTACAGGAGAGCTAGTGGCAGCTTATGCAGTCACAACAGACACTGAAATCATTGAAACAAATTGCATAAATACCTTGTCCGCTCAAGCAGCAGAGCTCATCGCTCTGACACAAGCCTGTATTCAAGCCACAAATAAAAAAGTCAACATATACACTGATTCACGTTATGCATTCGGAGTTGTACATGACTTCGGCGTGCTGTGGCGAGAGAGAGGTTATTTTACTTCTCACGCTGCCCACATTCAGCACGGACCCCTTATTCATGCCTTACTAGATGCAATACATCTACCCACTGCAATATCAATTATGAAATGTAAAGCTCATACGAAAGTTACCGATATCATTTCTCAAGGCAATGATCTAGCTGACAGAACAGCTAAACAGACTGCTCAAACTCAAACATCCGACATGACAAAGACAATAGTCCCGACATCAACATATTGCATGATGGTTAAGGATCCCGCTCTTGACGTAATCGACATACAGACACATGCTACACCAGACGAAATAAAGAAATGGACTGAATTAGGAGGGATCCAAACGGATCAAGGATGGATGACGAAGGAAAAATCTGTGTGGTTCCTTCCTGATTCAATGGTCCAAGTCGTTATTAACACTGTACATAGTCCAGCACATCTAGGAGAAAAAGCTATGCTAGATAGCATCCAACACATTTGGTTCAACAAACATTTACGAGCAGCAGCTAAACAAAAAGTCCGTACCTGTATGATCTGTTGTCAGTTTAACCCAGGTAAAAGCATTCCCGTAGAGCAGGGTGGATTTCAGCCTCCTGATCACCCTTTTGAAGTCCTCCAGATGGATTATATCCAGATGGAACGATGTCGAGGATTCAAATATGTTCTCGTAGTTGTCTGTGCTCTTTCCCGTTGGACAGAGGCATACCCGGTTTCAGATTACACTGCCCCGACTACTGCCAAACAGTTAGTTCGAGAATTCTTCCCACGGTACGGTTTACCACGTGTTGTCTACTCAGATAACGGCCAGCCGTTCTCATCCGAATTAATGAAACACGTTTCACTTTTGTTAGGCTATCAGTGGAAGTTTCACTGTGTTCGACACCCCGAGGCAGCAGGTCTCGTGGAAAGACATAACCAGACCCTGAAAATTAGATTGTCCAAAATATGCAGAGAGAAAGGTGTCGACTGGGTAGTAGCCTTACCCGTTGCACTCTTTTACATGAGAATGGTAGCACACTCTCGAACAGGGCTATCCCCTTATGAAGTGATCTTCGGTAGACCACCAAATATGTGGGGGACGCCTATACCACGCAAAATAACTGATATTGACTGTAATATACTGACAGATTACTTGGCTTCCTTGATGTCTGCACTACAATCTTGTCGTTCACAGGTAGCTGCAGCCTTTCCCGACAACACCGAGTTGAAACCCCATGACGTAATTCCAGGGGATTTGGTTTTAGTGAGGAACTTTGATCGGAAGTCTCAACTGGATCCTAGGTGGAGGTCGCCTCAGCTCGTACTGCTAACGACGAGGACAGCCGTAAAGATCGAAGGTCGAAAAGGCTGGATACATTCAAGTCATATCAAGAAATTTCATGGACTACCATCAGACGTAAACGACACACCTTGCGTGTCTTCCCCGATAGACTCAAAACTTCCTTTGGTTGAACTGAATAGCCATGAACTATATAAACTAAAACTTAGGTCTAACAAGTCAGGCAATTTGATTGTTTAAGTCCTCTCCAAGGTGAAGCGGTCGAATTTGTCTCTGACATGTACCCCTTAGACCTGTATAGAGAAAGAAACAAAAGGATAAAGCTGAAACGACATGCGTACTGTAAATCACTGCGTAGTCATTGCACAGTGACGTTATTAATTCTGTTTTCCTTAAGTCTTTTAGTAATTACTGCAAGTATATTGTTGCACACATATTATCCTATTTCTAGACATGTTTATAATGTTACTGCTGAACATTCTTTTAGTGAATTACCTCCGCATGAATTGTCTTATAGATTTGCGCTGCGCAATAACACTTTTATTAGTATGTTACATCATTCCCATCAGGTTAGCAATGCTACAAATTGTTGGATATGTGGTCGACTCCCTCCCTATCAGAACTATAAAGGAATTCTACCTCTCTTTCCATACCCGTTCACACACAATGGCTCCTGTGGAGCATGGTTTAGTTTAATTAATTCCCTAGATTCGAATTCTGCAGTTTACCAGAATAACTGGGTATGGGGAAATCTGAACTTAGTTTTACTCACAGCCTGCCACCCCAACAAGGAGGGACTTCCCAAAAGAACAGGAACTGATCTAGAAAATGAAGTGTATGGATTAGGTAATTTTACGCTTAATCTCATGATCTTGAATGTCGAATCCGAAGCTACTCCAATTTTGCCCGCCATGTCAGTATTTCCAGTAAAAGGTGAATTATGTGTAAGAAAGAATGGTTCCATACATATGGGCCATAGTAGATGCACCACTATAATAGAATTTAGTGATCAAGGCAAGTCTACATTTAGAGCTTCCCGCCATTCCTACTTCATATGTGGTCAGACGGCACACATACGTTTGCCACTAGATTGGGATGGTACCTGCTACATCGGATTCCTTTTGCCACCTGTTTTCCTAGCTCCTCCTGATTATCACAGAAATACTCATTTAGTACACAATAGAGAAAGGAGAGATCTCCCAATAGTCGATTACACTGAGACCGCATGGGAAAAATACACAGATTTTAATAAAGGTCTCTTTCCCTATATAGGTACAGTTACCAATAGTAAGCTGATACGTAGATTAACCAGAACCCTTGAAGCAGTAGTGAATGAAACTATTTCCGCCTTAGGCAATTTAACAGAAGAGCAGTCTGCTATGCGGATTGTTGTGCTTCAAAATCGTCTTGTCCTTGACGTCATCCTGGCCGATAGGGGCGGAGCTTGTAGGGTCATCGGATCAAGTTGTTGCATTTTCATACCAGAAAATTCGCCATCTGTATATAAAGCCATAACTCGCCTTCATAAGATTGTAAGCCAGATACACCAGAATCCAGGCACCTGGACTTGGTCCGGTTGGTTTTGGAGTGTATTATCTACCTTTGGATGGAAGGTCCTATCCTTCCTAGGTATTGGCTTCCTCATATTATTCAGTTGCTGTCTATGTCTACAATGTGGACCAGCGATCTGTGGTCTGTGTGCCACATCGTGTATTCCACCACCAAGATTTCATTCATCACGGAAGAAGAAAGAAGAACAAATGATGCTATATGAACAGATCGATGGATTAATGAAGATTGATATCTCTTGACGGGCAAGTAGGGGACAAGGAGGGAATGTGGAAATATGGATTTTTCTGGTCAGTTATGTCCCCTATCTTGGACCCCAACGGTTTCATGTATAAATCACAAGTACATGTATGTTCCCTCCAGTTCCAGTTATGAAGACGCAAACACATGTGCGTCCACCGCCAACATGTCCTCCTTCAGATCCGCCATGAATGGGCTGGATACTCCATTCCTAAGTATGAAAGGCCACCGCCTTTATATAGGTTCACTTATGCCATTTTACAGTCCAGGCAAGTAGGCCCTGATTCTGCCATCAAGCTTTTCCTGCCTTCTGCCTCTGAAAGCTCCAGTTTGAGCTCGCATCTGTATCCATGAACTTTGTCCTCATTCTCTGCGCAGCTAACGGTGCCTGACATCAGCCTGTTGCCTGCCAAAAACTGTATTTCACCTTCGAAATTATCTGCTCCGCTCCCTACCCAATGCATTCCTGTCTAGTAGTTTAAGTAAACATTCTTCCAGCTACCGAGCAAAGGGCCCGGCTTCTCTGTCTTTATGCAAGTAATTCATAGCCCTGTTACTATGGAAGATTCCTGCCCTCGCATCTAGTGTAGACACTTAGACGCTTGTACACGCACTAACAGTCAGTATAGTCAGTATAGAATAAGATTCTACTCTAAGAGACCTCTCTTTTGGATAACATAGTTCTTTAAACATAGGATGTTAGATATGATTTGGGATTAGGTTGACTTGACCCTCCAGACTTCTGTCGCCACATGTAGAGCTAAATGTCAAGTCCCCTTCACCCCCTAGTTACACGTCAATCACACGTCATGCTGCTGCGCGCGCATTTCTGCCAAGTATTTCTGCTGACGTTGCGAAATTCTTTCATGGAACCACCCTATTATGACATCATACCTGATGACGTTCTTTAGTTACGCCCAGTTACACCCACTTTTGCTACGCATGTATGTTTTATCTTTACTATCAATTGTTACGCCTCCTGCATTTGTTTCACTGTAATGCCTATTGTATAAAAATGATTACCTATCAATAAAGTACGGTCTTCACTTCCTGAACCTTCGTGGTGATGGAATCTGGAGCTCATCAATTTAAATTGATTATGGAATAAAGCCCGTTCCGAACCTCTAATACCACGGATTCTGCCTCTTATTTTACTGAGCTATTGTTATAGATTTTCCGCATCAAATTAAGTCCCGGTAATTAAATTATTTACCACATAGTCCCTATCAGATGTACAAGTTACTTACCTTCGGTAACGATGTATCTGGTAGAGCTGATTCTAGCCTCAGATTCCTTCACGGCCCACCCAGCCTCCCCGTTATGTGAGGATCCTTCTGCTTGGTCTTCTGAACTCGCCTCCCTCCGGGTGGCATTTGTCTTCTGCGGGTGCTCTCTTTCTCTTTATTTGTTCCACTCCTTCCTTTCTCGTACTTGGTCGGTAGGTTCATATGTACTGTTGCATCCCTGCACCCTGGTTCTTCCAGTGTGGGGCATACTCATTATCGTCTCCCTTTCTTTTTTCATTGCTTGGGGTTTCTGACTCCTCTGGGTTGGGATCTCTTGGCTGTGCCTCATCCCTTAGCTCTTTACAGGGGATACGACGCTCCTTGCTGGTGTTATCTCGGGGTGATTTGTCGTTCCTCATCTTGTCTGGGCTTGTCGCCCTTCACTGGTATTGATTGTGGTTTTATTTTTTATTTTTTTTATTGACATTTCAATACAACAATACAAACCCATCAAACAGGCCAGCTGAATATCATAGATGCAACAGTATTTTGTAGGTGAGTCCACTGCATACACAGTAAGAAAAATAAAGAAATGATCTCGCAGCATTACATCCGACAACCCGAAATCCCATACATGATGTATACACTGTTCTGGTCTTGATGTACTCATATTATAACATAGGCATGAAAAACATAGATGTACCTGCTACGCCTCTGCCTAAGAGGGCCAAAATTAAACTAACACTTCCCCTTGACCACCCAATTAAGCGACCTCTAAAATATACAGTATACAGGAATGTAAGCCAAGGACACAATGCATCTACTGGGCCAGCTTCAAGGCCGCCATCTACGATGTACCAGCCTCACCGTGTGTGCTAGCTGACCATGTCAAGAATGGGTCCCAGATGTTCTGGGGTCTGGAAGCTGGTGGCATCAACTCCCAATACGTACTTAACTGTGTGTGTCCATATGTAATATCACTTGCCCAATCTTTGATGGAGGGCAACCTCCGCCTACCCCAATTCACTGCAACCTGGCGTTTCGCAAATAAGAGGAGGAGGGTGTGCAGTTTACGCAGCTTAGGTGGCGTGTCCTTTACATAACCCAGCAAGCCCAGCACCGGAGATGGCGTCAGTGCGATCCCCAACATGTCATTAAGTGCATCAAAAATTGCCGCCCAAAACACAGCTATCTTGGGACAATGCCATGTCACATGTAAAAACGAACCCGACGCAAATCCACATTGCCAGCAATCACTTTCGACTCGAAGTCCCATCCGATGAAGACCAACCGGGGTTCTATAATATCTATGCAAATATTTAAAGTGTATCAAGCGTAACTTGTAGTTCGGGGAGTGCTCTGACAATTGCCCACACAGCAAAATCTCCATTTCTCTTCTGTTATATCTACCTCCAACTCCGCATTCCAGTTATTGAGAGAGTGTGGCGTTATGATCTGGGCTGTATCCTGCATGTGTGAATATAGACGAGTAATCAGTTTCCGCGATGAAGGAAACTTCAATATGTTATCTAGTGCTGACATAGTCAGTGGGACCTTCGGAAACTCCCCGCCCAGAGAACGACACGCCGTGCGAATTTTATGATATAGAAAGAGTTCCGCAAATGGCACCGCCCTTCCCTCGGCCGGCGGGGACCGAAATGTATCTCCGGGGTACAAGTCTCCAAACGTCTGGATCTCCGGGGTACAAGTCTCCAAACGTCTGGAGCTTCATTTTCGCAGCTAGGGTCCTACTAAGGCTGTCTTGCACACAGGGCATCATTGGGTTCTGCGGCAAAGGAACCGAGGGAGCTTAAATCAACGGGAGTCTCGCCCTCCTATGCAATTCGTTCCACGCCCAACACAGGGTTCCAGCCGAATCTATATCTCTGCGAGGATGGCAAAGTTTTTGGTATAGCGCCACCTTAAGTGGGATTGGGGGCCATTACCTCCACCTCAACCGCTACGTGTGGCTGGAATGGGGTCGGGTGCACCCAATAATGTAAAAACTGGGCTTGCGCGCAAAGCTCATAGAGGTGCATATCTGGGGCACCCAGCCCACCCTGTCTCAACGGGAGAGTGAGAAGGTCCCACGAGGCCCTAACCTGCCCGCCCGCGCCAGCGTGAGAAGATGAGACTTAAGTGTGTTCAGGAAATGCTTGGTGACCGGGATTGGTATGTTAACGAATAAATATAAAAATTTCGGCAAAATGACCATTTTGGCGAGAGGCAATTCTACCCGTCCAGGATAGCGGCAGTTTCACCCATATTTTCACCTTGTCCTCCAGCCAAACCATTGTGCGGCCATAATTCAGGCGCCATACTTCCTGTGTGTCACGGCTCACCCAGACGCCCAGGTATTTAACCTCACCCACCTCCCAACGTAAGGGCAACTCCGATACCACCTGAGGGGTACCGGCAGTCAACGGGACAATCACAGACTTAGTCCAGTTAATGCATACACCCGATAGCCCACCAAATCGGATGAATTCTCTCAAAATTGGGTCTAGATTCTCATCTGGATTTATTGTATAGAGCGTGACATAATCAGCATATAGGGATATAAGCAGGCATCGGGAGCTTAAACCAATACCCCTCATGGTGTGGTGCTGCCGGACTCGGGCCGCGAGGGGCTCCATCGCGATGGCAAACAGGAGAGGGGATAATGGGCACCCCTGGCGAGTCCCACGCGTGATCAAAAAGGGGTCAAATAACAGTCCGTTTACCCGGACGCGCGCCGAGGGGGAGGTGTACAACAGCTGGATGCTCTGAATAAGAAGCGGGCTGAAACCCATCCGCCTTACGATACGGAACAGATAGGGCCATTCAAGTGTGTCAAACGCCTTGGTGGCATCCAAGAACACCACCGCAGCTTTTTCATCTGGGTGTAGGTAATGGAGAACTGAGAAGATCGTTCGTAGATTATGGGAGGTAGACCTCCCCGGAATAAATCCTGACTGGTCTGGGAGGGCTATCATTGGCAAAAGCGGTTGCAGCCTGTTAGCTAAAAGTTTTGCAAATATTTTTATATCCACATTAATCATGGAAAGTGGGCGGTAGGAGTCCAGCTCCTCCGCTGACTTCCCAGGCCTTAGAAGCGTAATAATTGTCGCCTCTCTCATGGACTGCGGAAGCACCCCCATCTCCAGTGCTTCACCGTAAACCTCGAACAGGCGAGGCGCCAGCTCCGTAGCATAGGTTTTGTAAAAGGAGGTAGTAGACCGTCCGGGCCAGGCGCCTTACCCAGAGGCAGGCTGTTAATAACTTGTACCACATACTCTACCGTAAAAGGGAGGTCCATGTATTTCCTATGGGAGTCATTAAACCAGACCAACGCTACGGTCTCAAGGAAAGCATCCAATCCCTCTGTACCTGAACACTGAGTGGTCGTGTACAATTTATGATAGAATGCAGCAAGTGCGTTCGACACATCCACATGTCCCCTAATCATGTCTCCCTCTGAGTTTCAGATCTCATGAACAAACGTCGCGGATTTAGATGGTCTGATCATGCCGGCGAGTGTATGGCCCGGCCTATCCCCCTCCCCATCTCTACGCGCTTCAACATATTTACAGAGAAATTTTGTTTCACGCTGCGCCTCCTCCGCATAGTCCAGCGGCAGAGCCTTTATTTCCTGCGCCACATGGGGGTCACTATCAGAATAATACACCCCCCCCATCTCCTTTATTCGGGCATCCAGGGAAGCCAGCGTGCCTCGTATCGCCTTAAGGACCCCCGCCTGCCTCGCAATGCATTGGCCCCTGATCACCACCTTAAAGGCCTCCTAGAGTGAGGCCTCAGAATCCACCGACCCATCATTATTAGCGTAATAATCTAGGATGTCCCTCCGAATTTCCTCCTTGAAGGCCTCATCCATCAGAGCATGGGGCGGGAGTTGCCAGGTAAATGACCGGGGGGCGCCCCCGGGAGGGCCAATTGCAACAAACGCTGTGCATGGTCCGACAGCGTTCGCGGCAAATGCGCCACGTCAACAGTCCAGGCCGCAGCATCTTGTGATACCAACCAAAAATCCAGGCAGGAACATTCCCCGTGATGATCAGAGACACATGTACCCTCCCTAGCGAAGGAGTGCCTGCTGCACCATATGTCCACCAGGTCACCATCTCGGATTATGGACCACAACGCAGTACTGGCCGCTGGATGCAGGACACGAGCCGCACCCCTCCTATCCGCAGCATCGTCCAGAATGGCATTGAAATCACCTCCCCACAGTACAGTGTCATACCCCGTTGCCTTAATTCTAGACCATACATCCTGAAAAAATTCAGGGGCATCAGAATTTGGGCCATATATTGCTGCGACTACCAGGGGAAGTCCTCCCAGCAGGCCACAGAGGATAACAAATCTACCCTCCGGATCTCTATATTCCTCCCTCTCTCGCCAGTCCACCCCCTGTCGAATCAGCACAGCCACTCCTCTGGCATAATTAGAATATATGGATGTGTATGTGTGCCCCCACCTGCGATGTCGTAGTTTAGGAGAACGAGAAGCGTTTAAGTGTGTCTCCTGCAGCAGACAAATATCAACACTATGCCTAGCCAAATAAGCATGGCTCAGTCTGGCCTTACGACAGTCATTCAGCCCTCTAATGTTCCATGTCAACAATTTCGGTGATTTTCTCGTGGGACATCTCAGACACCTTTCCCCAGTGAGAGGCCGATGTGCCGCCGCGCAGTCCAAAAAAGCAACAAAGTGATACAGTGGCTCACATCCAAGAATCATACTGGCTTTAAAAACCCAAACAGCTTCCCATCCCCACCCCTCACCCACTCCAACCCCCCTATCAGGTTGCGGAGAAACCCACCCTAAAATCAAAAGACATACCCAGTTTTGAACATTACAAGGGAAACCTCTCATGGGGGCATGGTGGCATCAGCAATCTCCCCTGAATAAACAGGGTGGCCAGGAATGTAGCGGTGCGCTAGCAGCCCCTCCCCCGGCAATCCAGAAGCACGCCACCATTGAATTCAAAATAACATCATATGAACTCGCCATTGCCTATTGGCGGAAAGACACAAAACATGGCAGTACAATGAGTGCTTATGAGGCTTAAACAGGATCTACACATTATCAGTCATTATCACTCAAGTGACCGGGCGCTGACGTCGACGGTCCACGGATGTCCTTGCCCTTCCTCCCCCCAACATGCTTGGCAAATTTGAGTGCGGACTTTGCATCCGTGAAATAGTGTACAGTACCCTCGTAGGAAACCTTCAGTTTTGCAGGATAAAGCAAGGAATACAGGATTTGCGCCTGCAGAAGAATGCCTTGGCCTGCAGGAATTCACGTCTTGCAGCCTGCACGGCCGGCGTGAAGTCCGGATAAAATGACACAGCATTACCTTGATATGTCAACTGTCCCTTCTCTCTCGCCAATCGCAAAATGGTGTCCCGGTCTTGGTTATTCTGCAATTTGGCTAATATCGGTCGAGGAGGCGCCCCTACCGGCGGCCGCTGCCCCAGGGATCTGTGCGCCCTTTCTACCACGAAGACCGGGGACAGCTGAGGATCGAACAACGCGTGCAGGAGGTCTGTCACGTAGCTCTCCATCCTGGAAATCGCGGTGGTCTCCGGAATTTCGATAATGTGTACGTTGCTTCTGCGGGACCTCGCTTCTAAATCGTCGTTCTTTGCGCGAATAACACCCAGGAGTTTGTCCGTGTTTAACAGTTGCTCTTTTGCTTCTACTTGGAAGTCATGATATTCAGTATGCCGATTTTCCAGGGCATCTAAGCGAGTTTCGTGCGTGGAAACCTGGGCTTTCACAGAGTCTAACTGGGAAGTCAGAGTGTCCAGCTCTGAGTCAATATTTCGCAGGCTGGATCTCATTTCCAGCATTAAAGTACGCAAATCTTCACCACCATCCTCGGCGTGCAACTCCGGCTGCTCCTCCGGGTGCATATCCGAAGGCAGCTCAACCTGGTGCGTGGTACGCTTGTCAAAGGTCAGCCTTGGTTGCTTGGCATCATGCTTTCCCATCTTGCAGCGACTTGTCAACAATCAGGCCACTGCCAATATCTCCAGCGCACAGGCGGGTCTGCAGCCCGCTCCACCTCCCACTCGCACAGTGCAGATCTCCCAACAATGGTCAGCAGCTTAGCTCGTCCCGACCCGGGGACCCACTGCAGCACCGCCTGTACCGCTCCGGGTCTTCCCCAGCGGCACTCCGCAGCCCCCGGCAGGACAGATCAGAAGACTGTCCCTATCAGGTAACCACGCAGCACGCCAAAGTCCATAAAGTGCGTCTCACTCCTGGGTACACACAACGCCACCCGGGGGAGGCCAACACAGCAGGGCGCCTCTCCAGTATGCCACCAGCATACGACGTTGCTGTAGAAATACGCTTAACGGAGGATGGACAGATCCTGAGGGAGATAACGGTGTAAAGCCCGGGCTCAAAAATGATAGACTCCACTAAGTTATAGATAGCGTATCCTAGTTGTAAGAGCCCACTTCACCAATAGTCACTCCCTGAGGACCGGAAATAGCAGCACAGCAGGGTTTGTGGCAATAGGGCTGTCCATCGTGCACGGCGAGGCTCCCAGCAGACAGAGTCTTATTGCACCGCTCACGGTACAGACAAAAGCGGTGCCAGTTTTCCCCAAGGGAGCCCACTTTTCCAACAAAGTAAATTGGCGCCTGGCAGCGACTGAACTGCAGGGCTCCACGGCCTCATGTTCCCCCACCAGATCCACAGTTCACCCTGTTTCGCAATAAGAGAACTTCGGGGAGGGGGGGGGGGCAACGCCAGTTCCTCGAAAGACAGCCCACCAAGCTCAGCGCTCCGCCACTCTCCTCCCGGGATCACTGCAGACAGTGGGGAACAAGGGCACACCCAACCCCGTGAGCCGCTATGCTTCCCGCGGCAGCAGTGCCTCGTCAAAATGGCTTTCAACCCCTGCAGACCGCGTCGGCCGAATCTGGCTTTCTCAGCGCCTCCACTCCCGAGGCCCGCATCGCCACTACATCCACGGGCTCGAGTTACAGGTCCGCCGGCCTCCGCGTCCTCTTCAGGCAGGCACTGCTGGCTCGGCAGGCCCCTCCCGCGCTCCAGCTCCTCAGAGCACGCCCAGAGCTCGGAGTAATGGCAATGCGATGGGCGATAAGGGAGCCCGCCGAGGACGCCGGTAATAGCGCCGCAGCCCCACCGCAATACAGGATTATTTAAGAATATTTTCCCTGGCCCGCGGAGCGCACTCAATGAGCGGCCATTCCGCTACCAGGCAAACCACGCCCCCCAGGTATTGATTGTGGTTGCTGACTTTGTCGTCTGCCCCGACATTTTTCACATGTTTTTCTGTCTCTAGGGGGGATATTGCCTTCGCTTTGTGGGGTTGCTTCTCAGAGCAGTGCTCTGCTCCTTCCTTTCCATGACTTTCAGTAACGCAGTGCTTGGCACTGTCCCTAATGGTGCTGTTCCTCACCATTCGCTTCTTCCCTTTTTGTTTCACTGGTATTTTGCACACTGTTCCCATACTCTCACAGTTTTGTTTGTGGTGGCTCCAGGTTGTGGCGCGGAAAAGTTCTCAGAAGAAAACTGACGTCAGCGCGCCTTGGTGGGGCTTATGTGACCTCGCTGACGTCACGTCCGCGGACGACGTCAGGGCGGGGTCGCGTGGTACCGCCCCCGGCGGACAGATGCTGTGGCAAAGATTTTCCGGATCCAGTCTTACGCCTGGGGATAATTCTACGTTAAGGAATCTGCGGCTAGAATCGTCTCTACCAGATACATCGTTACCGAAGGTAAGTAACTTGTACATTTAAACTTCAAAATGGCTATAAGAAATGTATAAATTCTTCTTCCGAGGTCAGTAGTGTTGGAATCATGTTAATGCTTAAAAAATATCTGTTTGTAATTGCCTCATAAAGGTACTGTTGCTGTTATCAGATTGGCTTCGGTGTAATCTATCATATGGATTTTGTTCAATTTTGCTAGACAATTGAATTTAAAAAAGATCCTCGTTTCTGGTGGATTTCTGGAACACAAATCTGATCCTCAGCACCTCAAAGAGAATGGTGGGCAAAAAGTGTGCATACTTGCCCTGGATCAAGCTGGAAGAGTAAGTGTTGTTTTTTTCCTCCATTTTTATGTTTATCCTATTCAACTTGCACACAAATGCATCTAATTGCAGGCATATGTTAACATTCAAGTGGTTCCAAGTAAACCTTGGCACAAAAAAATCAAAGTGATGCTGAGACAAATATATTGTAACACTCAGTTGAAAAGGAATATGCTATCATTGGATCGTTCTGCCTTTTAAGTTCCGATTACGGCTCAGTGATAAGAATACTCTTCCTCACAAAGTGCAGTTAGCAGGCGGTATGTGGAAATGAAGCCCCCACCCTGTTAATTGGATTGTGAGTTGCGAAAATAGCTAATTGAGCAGCTAGCCGTAGTTGGAAGTGGTCTACCGAAAACTGCAAGATTAAGAGCCCACACATATGTAGGGGGCAATTGACACCAAAGGTACTGTTATTGGCTGCCAGCAGACCGTCTGATTTGCAAATCAACTGCAGTTTGATTGCCCACCTTTTCATTTAATCAGATATGGACCTATGTCAAAACATTCTCGTTGGCTGCTTGCTAGCCTGTTTCAATTCATAGTCACTTAGAATGCCATGCTCATTTTCTGTTATGTCAATTTTACCTTGACACAGCAAGGTGCTATTATGCTCAGAATCCATTGTGATAAGGAAACTGTCCATGCTCTACTAACTTAACACCTCATTAGCAAGTTACAAGCCCAGAACATACCAGTTTCCATTATGCTCAGTTAGTACATCATTGCCAGTTTGCATTAGGCCACATAGACAATCACAACAAATTCCCTCTATGGACAAATTAGTGTAAAACACCCCGTTTCGTGACCGGATTTAATGCCCAATTAGAAGAGGCATTCAACACCTGAGAAATTCTCAGCTGCGTCTGCATTCTATTGGTGGATGGACATGAGGGCGCTATATTAAAGCAAAGATGGGTGTTTGAGTGAGTGGATGAATAAGGGATTTATACAGAGCACGGCTACTTCGAGGAGTGTCCCGGAGCTAGACGGGAGGAGCCATTAGGGGCGCACTCATAACACAAGCCTTACAGTCTTGCAGAATAAAACCCGGTTTTAAGTCTTCTGCAGAATACAGTCTCAAGGGAAATCAAACTTGACTCCTGTTTCCTGTGGAAGTTCGTTCCTAGCTTTAGCAGCTGGCCTGACGTGAAAGATTTACGTCCCTAAGGACACACTTGAAGTGGGGAATCGACAAAAGCGAGGCCGAGGCAGAACGCAGCCCCTGCTAGGAAGAACATGTACAAAATTCTGTGCCAGATATCAAGGGCTGGACAAATACGCTGCCCTACATACCAGGGCTACTTTTTCTATTGGGCAGCTAGTGGATAGCTTATAGAGCCGATGGGATGGATAAGATGCAAAAGAAACCTAGATGCCGCATTTTGGACCACCTAATGCCTGAGTAGATTTTAGTTCACCCTCTAGCACCTGCTTGGACTAAAAAGTTATGTTTGAGGTCTGAATAATTCTCAGCCATATCACCATCTGAATAGGTTTGACTGTGGTATCTTCATCCAAGTGAACCAGATTGTTCTCGGTCTGCAAATCTCACATAAGGGCGTAGGTCTGTAGGTCATCGGCATCCAATGATTCAAAGGAGCTGCACTGACTTCCTCTGAAGCAGAATATTATTGTTAAAGCCATGTGCATTGCATTTAAGGCACTACAGGGAAAAGGCCCCGAGCCTTTACAGAGCCTTTTCTCTTCAGACACTTCTGTGATTTCCGCGTGCATTGTTTCGCCAACAAGCCTGTTTCCCTAAAACTGTTTCCGAGATTATGAAGACCCTGATGGGTGCTCTGAATTGGCCTCCGTCAGCACGCGGCTAGTGCACTAGTGATCAATAATAAACAAGTAGGTCAGTGTAGGATCTGTCTCCTGCCTGGCACATGCCCGTCCTTCTGTCCATCTCTCGCAAAATGCAGATCTTGCAGGGCAGATGGCCCCATCTTGCCTTATCCAGTGGCTCATGGTCGTGCCCCCAACTTGGCCTTCCCAGACTCCCCTGTGATCGTGGAGTGCCCGTATCCCCTAACCAATAACCCTCCCCTTGAAGACATACCTCTGTGCACTGCCCTTCTATTGGCTTTGACCTTTAATGCCCCTGTGCCCTGCATTTAATGTCCTTCCTTTACTTGTGTGGCCCATAACTCCTGCCATCCAACATGGCACCCTGCCTAGCCCTCTCTGTTCCTCTTTTAGTTGGCCTGATGGATGCATTGTCCTTGTTTTTTTAAGCACTGAGACAGCTACAGGCAGGGACAGTGGGCTAGGATCTCCCACGCAGCGCCCTCCTTCTGCCATCTGGCTGACAGCTCTGGGCTACACGCACCCACCGCAGGCGCAGAGGATGGCCCAGGCCTTCAAGCAGCACTTCCTCATTGTCTCAGGTGCCTAGACAGAACGGGACTAAAGTGAGCCGACCCTCGCACTTTGTATACTGTCAACCGATGATCACATCTGGACTTGGTTTCCCCTCTCACCCTCGTACTCACATGGAGTACGTGCACAACAGGACCATCCACCCCCACCATGGACCTGCCCAGCAGGCACCCTTTCATGTCCTCAGGTCTGCGGCTGCCAGGCTTCCCATGAGCCAGGTCAATCGCTCACCGGGGTGTGCGCAGGCCAGTGATTCCGCTATCCAGGGAACCGGTCACTTTGTTCAAAGTACCGACATCTTCAAACCTGCCACACTCGAGGTCCTTCCTGAACTCATAGCTTCAGCGCTTTGCATTTTGTGAGACAGCGAGGCAGTGGGAGGCCCGGAGGCAAGGGATTCTTTGGCGCAAGCAGAGTCGGGCAAAAAAAGGTGGGTAAATACTTTCTCTTATTCTCATTTATATTGTAATCAATCGCTCTCTCTCTCTCTCTCTCTCTCTCTCTCTCTCTCTCTCTCTCTCTCTCTCTCTCTCTCTCTCTCTCTCTCTCTCTCTCTCTCTCTCTCTCTCGGTTTCCTCCTCTCTTTTTTCTGACCGTTTACTCTTTTACAACAGCTCACGGAGTTATACATATTTAATCATTCATTCTGACTTCATTCATTTTTACAAGCGATGCAATTAATAAACTTGGGCAGGATGATTGGGATTAAGAATAATGTCTAACTTTTTCTGCTCCCTCCACCCCAACAAGGATTTTTCCTTTTCTACCACATATATTTTGGCTTCTGTCTCTCTGCCTTGGAATTTAATTATAGATGAAAAATATCCTAAAACAGGTAACTTTTGTCCACAATATCCTACTGGATTAACATCTGTAGGTAACAGTGTTTTGGAACCTATCTTTTCCTAATTTTGCTTGTCAATAAGAGTGAAAGGGGAACATGAATCTGCCCATATAGGAATCGTTGTGTTATCTATTTTGAGATTACATTTTGGAGGATTGTAACTGTCACCACTTTTTGAGCCAACATCATTAACTTCATCAATGACATATATTTCTACATCACTTTCGTCGGAGTCTACCGTGGAAACATCTTTAATTGCATTCACATTCGGATTAGATTGAAAGGTGTTAGATGCTTTGCACACTCTAGAAAAATGTCCAATTTTTTTACATTTGTAGCATCTACTCCTCGCAGCCGGACAATGAATGGCATCTGAAGAATGTCTGTTACTTCCACATCTATAACATATTTTGTTGGTATAGAAAGGTTGTTTCTTTTTATCATTTTTGCACTCTACATTTTTGCTACTCTGTTTGCTTCCTGAATTTACTTTGCAAACCTTCGACACGTTTGCTTCACTATGTGTGGAACCGGAATTTGTTAATTCATTCACATATTACGATGTGTTTTCAATACGTTTAGCAATTTGTATAGCTTTTTCCAACGTGGGATCCGTTAAGTCTAATAATTTTTCTTGTATCTTTTTGTTGCATGTGGCATTGATTAATTGGTCTATAATTTCATCACGCAAGTCTTTAAATTTACAGGAGATAGCTTATTTTCTTAATGCAGCTTAAAATTGTTCAATTTTCTCTCCTTGTGTCTGTTTACGTGAAAAGAATTTATGCCTTTCAACTACAATGCTCAATTTTTTTCCGTAATTTTCCTACAACATAGCTATGGCAACTTCATACACATCTTCATCATCATCTTCGTCAGTGTTAGTATTGCCTCTTTCAACTGTCACTAGTTTTGGAAGAGTTTTTAATACATTCCTACCTTCAACACCTAAATGGTGTTTCAAAATTGCTAATTTCCTACTAGCAACGTAAGCTTCTGCGCCAATTGCTTCCAAATATGTGGTGAAGGATTCCTTCCAATCCTCCCAAGCTATACAAGGTGCACCAGGTTCTTGTAGAAAGGTAGGGGGAGGTACAATTGTTTGATTTGCAATGTTAATAGTTTACTAAATAAGTGGCAGTCTGTTATGTCTATTATGTTATCTTTGTATGTACAAGCACTCTTTACATCCTTCTTTATTCAGCTATTACAAAAATGGCTGCAATAATATGGCGCTCAATTATTAAGAAATTGGTTTTTATTTATGATCCGGACCATTAATGACAAGTTGTGAAATAAATTGTTCTTGAATTTGAGGCTCACCTTAGTTGTCTTCCTCTCCGTGTATATATCCACTATAGTGGCTTTTAAAAAAAATGTTTTTATTTAACTCGCGTTGCTCCGAGTTTGTTTGGTATCTAAGCGAAATCTAAGATGGCGGCACGCACGACGTGACCATACGCGAGGTCACGTTTTATTCGCGCACTGCACGCATGCGCATTAGGCGTCGCACAACGCTGTTCCTAAGGACGTTCATAAGGAAATAAGAATGGTCGCGCGTTCATGCAACCAGTATTTCTTGACTTCTTGAACAACGCGATCAACGGTAAACTGTAAGTTGCTAAGTACTTACTAAGTTCTTCTTCAATTTCGATAGCAGATTTGTACCTTTTTCTTCCAAGCCTCTGAACTAAGATTCACAGTAATAATATCGCGTTTTGCAGTACATCCAACCGCAACTTTTAAATGTGTACCCTTCGTATTTTCCGCACGATTTCCTTTCAAGTCCGGATTTCTTCCTCCTTCGCCCCCAATCACTTGGAAGCAATTTCGCCAGTAGATTTACCAAAATACAGAAGGGACAACATAAGCTGCACGCAGTCTCACAGCAGACAGTTTCAAGGCGAATTACCGAAGGCTCTTGGAACAGCCTCTGTATATTCACAAATCCAATGCTGGATTACTGACACTTTCACCAGAATATATGATGATCAATTGTCTTCTACTTGCCTTGGGGGTCTCTAATGACCATATTAAGGATCACACCTTTCCTCTTAAAATTTACGCGATCACTTCCTTCTTAATCGCACATCCCATCCTCGTCGCCAATTTTGAAGGAAGGAAGTCGATTATGTTGTAGAAAGTAGTTTAATCAAAGGTAGATACAGCAACCCCCAACAGCTGACATCCAGTGCTCTGCTGTCCTGTCTCCGTGACTCCACAGACTGGCCTCAAGTAGTAGAACACCAGTTGCTAGGTTACAGCTGCTGGGTGACAACATGGTGACATCACCAAAAGGAACATACAAGATTACAACAATTACCATTCATTCCTTATAAGGATGTTCTGTGTTATGACCAAAGAAGTCAGTTGACACACAGTTTTAAAAATCTGTCCAGCCGATATTTATTCATTGCGTTTAATAATTGGAAATCCACTGTTTTCTAAAGTCACTCAGCTATACGTTTAACAACCTACTCATAATAGTAAGCTGGCTATCAGAATTTCTGCACTTGTTTTGTGAAGGTGCATGTCAAGTTAAAATAAACCTTGGGGGGGGGGGGGGGGGTGTCATTTAAATTAGCCATGAAATCTTATATGCTTAGTTTTTATATTGAAGCGCACTTCTATAAACAAATAGGCTAAAGGCAATCTTCATAGTGTAATAAATGTTCTTTTAAAAGGGCTATTTATTCTTGTATTTTTCATTGCTTGATAGTCACACATGTAATACATTTTCTGAGTATGCCTAAAACCATTTCAACATATTTTCTTTTACTCTAAATGTTTGTTGTCATCGATACGTACACCTTTGAAGTACTGGAAAAAGGCACGTCTTAAAGTTGGAATGTATAAAGTTGAGTTAGAAGGTTTTGAGTTGAGGTAATCTATTTTGGTACAGTGGGATGTTGGAAGCTCTGTTGAATGTTACTGAGCTACATCCTCTTTTTTAAATTTAAAAATTCTTTCTACAACTGGTGAAATATTATAGTGAGATAGAGCCTCTGCTAATGGCAGGTTGCTACTGAGATTAGCTGAATTCTAGGGTTGTCTGGGGTTACTGAAAATTGATTCCTGAATGTTGAGTTTTCTGTTTTGAATGGGGGCTCGGTCAGGTGACTAGTGTATTTTCCGTAGTTTCTTGTTATTACTTGCCACTGTTGTGTTTTCGAGCTTTCTACTCTGGCATGCAGTTGTAGGTGGCAATTAACTGATATGAATGCCTTTAGCAAACGATAATCGCACTTAATTCTGTTACAGGTGAGCAGTGGCAGACTAATGGATTAATCGGATAACTTATGCCCTTTTTTGCAGGTATTTTGCTGGAGGTCCCCAAATAGTACCATGAAGCAGTGTCGCTGGCTTTACGGACGACAAGTTTTCATGTCTGATATAGCTTTAAATAAGAATGGACTCCTGTTTGTCACACACGATGGGGAAGGTTTCTCAGGGAAGTGGCATGGAGAAGCCAAAGCAATGACTGAAAGTAAAGGTACGGATGCATTTCCATATTTTTACCCACCGCCCATTTCCGATTCATACTTTGTATCAACCTATTTAAGTATTGTACAGGTATACTTTACAAAACCTCTAAATTAATCTTTAAGGTGCTGACATATCTCAGAGCGCTAGGCATGATCCAGTTGCTGCATTATAAAGAGACATCGGTGAGAGATGCCCAAGCTTGTAAATCAAAAAAGGATTTGTGCTGGCTCTCATTTAACTCCAATTTTGATTTAACTTGATCTGCTTAGTGCGATCATAAATGTATGATTAAACTATTCTGCATGAAATTCCGGGAGGGAAAACTACAGATAAGTCTGGGAAAGGAAAATTGACTGAGTGGTGCCAAGAATTTTCAGCAGCAGTGCAGCTATTAGCATAAGCTACCAATATTGCAGTCTCTGAGGTACTCTAAGTTCAAAATTCATTTTATTCGGTTAATTAAAACCATCAAAGTGCAAATAGCAAAACAGAACCAATCAAAACTACAAACATTAAATACATGAATGTAAACTCATTTGAATTCCTCTGTCTTTATAACAAAATGACAGACATTAGATTTTGTAAAAGAGGACAATGAAAACAGTTATTAATCTTCGTAAAATCTTACTCTGCTCAGGGTCATTATCTATAATAGTTGAGATACACTAAGTGGGATTACATGACACTTCATGCAAAGAAATAAACACCCCGATAATCCATGGCGGGGGGATAAAAATACAGCACACCATCACAAAATAATTGGGCCTGGGAGTTAAATAAATAAGATAAAAACTAGCCCATCTTTTTCGTATCCACTGACATATGTAAGAAAACATAAAAATAAATAAGTGACATGATTCAAAACAGGGTCCGCAGTGTGGTTAAATGGTAACCTATTCCTAAACCGGATTGCTGCTGTTAGAAAACTTGCTACCCCAAAACACACCATAGGTGACGCTAGCATATGGAAGTATGCCAGCGCCAGCCTAACTTGTTCAAAATTACAGCCTCTGGGTAGAGGAATAATACATTTCCTGCGTAATGAATTGTAATATGCACAGAAGAATGTTAAATGAAGGGTGTTTTGGTCCGAGAAGTTATCACAAGGGCAAGGATTTAATGTTCCTTCTTTAAAAAACCCTTTCGGAAACGCTAAGAGCCAGGGGACCATATTATGCCTAAATCTTATTAAAACAAACGGATGGTATGGTTTGTTTATATAGGATAAGTATGGTTGCAGCTGTCTACCCAGGCTCA
The DNA here is from genome assembly GCF_964204655.1 of Triturus cristatus. Lineage (NCBI taxonomy): Eukaryota > Metazoa > Chordata > Amphibia > Caudata > Salamandridae > Triturus > Triturus cristatus. The sequence continues at coordinate 577,001,348 of NC_140589.1, read as the reverse complement.
GGGTGACAAAACTACTCACCATGGGTTTTTCCAATTCGTTAATGACATACGTCTATCCAAGAACTGCCGCTTAAAGTCCCTTATGGCTGATTTGCCCAATGCTATAGGGCTCGAAAATAAGTTGGGCAGCCAAGGATTTCCATCTGGACCTTAATATATCGGATCCACGGGATATCTAACACCTTGTCTAGGGAGAGGCAATCTTAGATGATCAGTTGGTTAAGATTTGGTATGGGTTGTGCCCAAATTCTCAGCCAACACAATAAAGGAGCAACCGCAATCTGGTCGGAAATAAAACCAACTCCTAACGTCTCATGTATATTAAAGACTGGCATGGGAGCCGGGACCGACCGCAATCTACGCAAAAAAGTATTTTCGACCCCCTGGATTTCTCTGACATCTATTTATCCCCAGATGTCGCTCCCATAAGTCGCCATGGGGAGACACTTGACGTTGTAGATCTTTATAAGCGCCGGGAGTGGTTTGGATCCGATATTTTTTGCAAAGACTAGGATAGCCCCCGAAGCGTGTGTGTACGCTGCATGGACCATGAACGCCGGTCATCAAAAAGAACCCCTAAGTATGGAAAAGCGGGGACTTTTACTAATTCTAGATCCTTGCAATAGAATTGGACCTTCATTGCCCTCTTTGAACCTATGGACATAGCATGTGACTTTTTAAAATTAGTGATTAAGTCCAGGGACTGCATAAAATCTATAAAATAGTTTAAAAGCGTTTGCAGCCCCCTTGCAGTCCTTGCCACCAACACCGCATCGTCGGCATACAGTAGTGCGGGAATCATTTTAGTGCCATCTCTAGGGATATCTTTACAGCAAGAAATCAGGGCGTCCCCTAACTTATTAATATAGAGTGTAAACAGCAAGGGGGGCAAAATGCACCCCTGACGGACCCCTCTTTTAACTGCCCAAGAATCAGTTAGGCTACCATCTTCGTTAAAGCACACTGCTGCTGTTGTATTTTCATGGATGGCATCAAAAAAAGAGATCAGGTCAGCATCTAACTCTATGTCTTGGAGGGTCGCCCAGAGTTTTGATCTGTTAACAAGGTCGAAAGCCGAGGTTAGGTCCATAAAGGCCAGATGGAGATCCCCGTGCTTAACGACTGTATACTTCCCTATCACCAAATGGAGATTGAGGCATTGGCCCAGCGTACCCTTCCCTTGCCTGAAACCATATTGGAGGTCAGAGACTATGCTTGCTTGATCAAGCCACTCTGTTAGACGTGCAAGGACAACTTTCCCCATAATTTTGGCCGCAGAGTCGAGAAGCAAAATAGGCCTGTAACAGGCCGGATCGTCTTTGGCTCCCTTCTTGAAGATCGGTATAATAACCGCCTTGGCCCAAGACAGCGGAAAACCAAACAGGGTGGCTGCATTAAAACATGAGTTAAAATCTTGGCCCATTGCTTAAGATCTGCTTTATAAAGATCAGCCGGTACTCCGTCGGGACCTGGGGCTTTCCCCCCTGACGTTGATGTAATCACCTTAATGACTTCATCCATGGTAAAGACTAAGGGATGTGAAACACGATCACTACCTACTGTCCCTACGGGGGTTCCGAGAATCACATCACTATACACTTTCCCAAAGTGTTGAACCCACCTCTCAGCAGGAACTAAACAGTCTTTACTAGAGTTTGATGATTCATCAAACATTGGGCTATTTACAACGGACCAGAACGTAGTACTATTTGCCAGAACACTGGCCTGACTAAGCTCCTCCCACGCTATCTCCCTTAGTTGCCTTTTCCGCCTTTCCACTGCAAGTTTGTATGCCCTCCTTGCATTCTCAACCCCTGAGGCTACCCTAGGTTTCTGCTTAAGTTCCTGCATGAGTTCCTTATGGGTACTCATGCAGGTTTCATCAAACCATTTTTTATGTTTTAGGGGCCTTGGTCTATGGGATGCATTTAAGTTTGAGGCAACCTGCTTTGTGATTCGGTCAAAGGCACCAAGTACTGATAGTGGATCTGAGTCCTGATCTGAGCAGATCCCAAACTCATGTCCACAATCAGTAATTAGATTGTCAATAAAGCTGTCAGGGGTGATCATTTCCCACCTTATTCTATGCGCTTGTTTTATGGGTGCAATATTAGCATTGGTAAGTTGAACCATAGACCTTCCTTTATTAACAGCGCAAATATTAAGGTCCAGTGTCAACGGTTGTGATTGCTAAAGCAATTATTTGTTGCACTTAATGTGCCTAGGGACGACAGCAATGAAGAGGAGACTAAAATATAATCGTTTATACTTTGTCGGCCTGGACCAACATATGTAGGTACAGGAGGTATCCTATCAGACTGCAGGGCAGATCAAATTATGGGTTGATAAAAAAAACTTTCTAAAAAGGTCCCAGAGGGAGTATGTTCAAAATGAGTTAACCCCTGGGGGCCGTACTCCTCTTCCAGTCTTACAAAACAATTGGTAGGGCAAACATGAATATTAAAATCAGCCAGGACTAAAATATTATAATGAGTTTCAGAGCTGTCAGCATATTTGGCCAGAAAGGCAGTAAGGGCTCTTAGGTGTTCTAGCTCATCTCTTCTAGTGAACGAGTTATAAAAATGTACCACTAGAAGAGTTGGCAGATTCTTCCCTATCAGTTCTACTGCCAAAATATTAGGGGAACATAAATCTATCAACTTTGCTTTGTATAACAATTTAAGGTTAATCAGCAACAGTAACCCCCCTTGCCCTCCCCATACTAGAGGGTATAGCGCATTTACAAAAAGATATAAACCCATCCGGGTAATAGGTTTCATTAGCCTCCCATGTTTCCTGAAGTGCTATAATATGGTAGGTAGCAAGGAAGATTTCCCAACTGGTGTTACCCCTTTTAGCCCTTAAACCAACAATATTCCATGATAAAACTTTCATACTGCCTCCATCAGTTAATGTCAGGGTAGAGCTAGGGTTTGCTATACCAGGAGGAGGGGGCTGGCCGTTCAAAGGGGGAGATATAATCGAAATTGGTGGACTGATCGAGGGGGCATGTGTTTCATCATCCATCGTTTCCACCAGATTGTCTAGAACCGCTGATGCTGTGTTGCTAACGAGTAGTCAGTCTGGGGTGTCTAGTCCAGAAAATGCCTGGAACCTATTTGATACGTTTCAAAAACAAGGGGACCCCACACGTTTGTGACCTGGGGTTAATAGATAGTTAAAAAAAAACAGTAGTCTGATGAGGTCAAAGATCCTCAACATCTTTGACCTCATCAGACCACTGTTTTTTTTAACTATGGAACGTATTCGAAACAGAGATGGAGGGAGCTATCTTCATCAATGTACTCGATAAGGGCTTGTATTATCCCAGTGGTAATGCCCAGATGGAGGTGGCAGACATAGGGCACGGGTCCTGCGCCCTTAAAATCATCTGGACAATCAAGTGATTTTGGAAGTTAACAACCACACAACCCCCTCGATGTTCTTTAGAGACCGTCCCACCCACCCGACTCTACGCACCATAATGATGATATTGCTCATGGGTACCCTAAAGCCTTTGTCTGGATAACCAATCTATGGTTGTATTACGCAGGTGGGTCCAAGATTCAGTTTGGTCTGGTCTAAGCGGGGGAACACCAGCCAGAACCAAGACATAAGGACATGCGGCCGGGGGCAGATCTAAGACATCCCCAGAGGACTTAGTGTTCACAACATTCAACACAATGGGACTATCTCTATGGTGATTACTAGGTTTCGTTATGCACTTGGCCTGATCAACAGAAAATGGTCTCAGGGGATCCACGGGCTTGGCAGGATCTGTTCATCTGGGTAGAGAAATTCACCTATCCAACTGCCCCCTGGCCTCCGTGGGTCAGATGTGCGGAGTTCCCCCCCCCCGAACCAGATGGCAAGCATAGTGATCGAGACATGACAGGACACGCATTACCAGTAAACTTTTTTTCCTACCCCATGGGCCACATCCCTGTCATGACCCCCCACAAGGCCAATGGCCTCTGTCAGCGACGACGCAGCAGGTGCTTTGACTCCCCCCCCGCATTGCACAGTGACACCCAAATGCCTCCGGATTGTCTGGGGCATTGCTTGATTTTAGAAGATAAGACAATTTTTCTTCAATCGCCCCTAGTTTGCTTAAGAAAGGTGCTAGGCGGACAGATATTAAAGTCTCAAAGCGTTTCCAGTGATCGGGGTCGCCTCCGTGGTCCACCATAGTGGGGGTTTCAGAGTTTAGAATAAAAGGCGTGCCACCATTGGGTTTCGGGGAGTAATTCTCGCATTTCCCTACAAGCTTGGTGTTTGAGCTTAGCTTTGGCCTTGTTCCTCATTGCCACACCTCCCCTTGTATGTTTTGCAGGCGGTTCCCCGTTCCCTCCCTCACCATTCGCTCCCAGCCTAGATTTAGAGAAGCATGCCGCACTTTCCCTTTCCCTGACGGTTCTTTTGGGTCTGGTGGCGGGGTTACCTTGGGCTACACAGGACATGGTTAGAGTATGAGCTTGGGATAAGACGGGGTATGCGGGCAAGTCTAATTTTTCCTCAGAAGCGGTCACCACCGGATCCCTAGGTAAACTCGACCTTGGACTTTCGGTGAGTTCCGAGATGCCTAAGTGGTCCGCCTCCAAAGCCCCTGGTTTAAAGGTTAGGCCATTACCTGGTCCCCCAGCCGAACTGACAACTAGTGCATCCAAACTTGGGCAGTCCATGGCTTGCTGGGCACCCAAGGGAGATTTGGCCGAAGTTATAGCCCCCAGGGATGATCTTTTTTGCCCTGCATACGTTCCCAAAGAAAGCCTTTTTTCTGTGATCTGTATTTCGTGCGTTAAAACTGATTCCGCCCTTGATAAAAACGCATCCAGCGTTCCCGCTACACCCCCCCACCCTCGAACCTGTGACCTTACGTTTAGTGGTCATGGCCAGTGCCTCAATGTATGACACCACCCTCAGCTCCTGGCAGATAGGTCAGAAAAAATATAACATAAAAACAAAAATAACCTCAAAGTTTGATCAGAGTCCAGGGCTCAGAGAGTCTTTACACAGCGAAGGGGGGTGGCCCAGCCTCCTTTGGCCTCTGATGGCCTCAGACGGGCCTGCCCTTGGTCCAGGCTTCGTCCGGGCTGCGTCCCGCGCCACTGGGGGAGAGGCAGCGCTTTAAGCACGGTGCTCACGCCTCCCCCTCACTCGCGTCAGCTGGGTCTGTCAGGGTGCACTCTGGGAGGTTGAGTCCTCTCCCAGGGAGTCAGCGCCGATGGCAGCAGATTAGAAGCGACCTTCAGAGCCCTCGAACCACGTCCCAACAGAGCTGTTGCTGCGACGCCAAAAGGGAACCACAGCAGGCAGCAGGCAAAGGAAAGTCCGGTATGGCAGCAAGAACAGGGCGCAGACAGAGGTACTCATTACTTCTAATAGTAGCTTGGCTGGGGGTAGGCACCTTTGCAAAATCTTTACAGGATGGCTGCCAAGCCCAGGCCACTGAGTCACCCAGTGCCTCTTTTCTCTGTAACTTGGCATATCAGCTGTGTTTGCACTGACTGGTATGTGTACAAGTATTCAAACTAGAGCCCAAGGGAGTCGTGGGATGGTGCTGCCAGTTTTCTGTGCCCCTATACAAACTATTCAGGGATGGGCCCATAGTCAGTAAGGCTGGGCCACTCACAATTCTACCAACATCAGAATTGTCAGTACGGACACACATTTACAAACGCTAACATTCGTGATCACACAACTGAATCACTGTGATCACCATTTATTTGAACAATATTGAAGATTTTTTTCCAGTCTATTTAAAGACAAAAACGATTTCACATGTTTTACATATAAAGCACAACCATAGCCTAAAATAGCGTATAGTCAATACAATCCATGTAAAACAAAAACATCAACAAATATGTACAAAACACAATATAACAGTCAAAAACATTTGTTGTACCTAGGTTTTGACTTTTTTGTTGCTCTTTAGGAGCTTGATATATTTTTATTTTGTATCACCATTCGTAGCCCCTAACTAATTGGGCTATAACCAAACTGTGCCTATACAGGACTCACTGCCGATCGATTTCGATCCCTTCTCCCTTTTATAAGTTCTCCTCAAGACTCACAATGTTGGAGCACTGCACGTTTCAATTTCTTTGTTTTCTTAACATTCATGAATGTTGGAAATAAATCTGTTCACTGTGGTGTGATTTATTATTAATATTATTTATGGTGCTTCAGTAAGTAAACATATTTTCACTTCAATTTCACAGGTTTACCTCTTTTTGTAATGTTATAAAACTATTTATGCAGATTTTCGCATACTTTTCTGTCGATTTGAAATGATACTTTTTATACAGCAAAATCAAAAACATCTCTTCTGTGGAGTAATTAGATCCCACAAACAGCAATTAGATATGTAAACTTTCTCTAATTTGACAGTTTCACATACAGCATGTGTTAGAACTGGCATCCTTGGTGTGGTCCCTCCTAACGTCTAGCCTTCAGACCACCTGTTTTTACTGATTTAGTTTTTGCTGGGTTTAGGACTCTGTGCAGTTTACCACTGTTAGCCAGTGCTAAAGTGCTTGTTCTCTCTGCTCAAAACATGGTAACTTTGCCTTATACCCAATTTGCATATTTGATTTACTTATAAGTGCCTGGTAAAGAGGCACAACATGCACCAAGGCCCTGTAAATTAAATGCGATTAGTGTGTCTGCAGCACTGATTGTGCCACCCACATAAGTAGCCCTTTAAACATGTCTCACGCTTGCAGAGTATGTGTGTGCAGTTTTAAATTGACATTTTGACCTGGCAAAGTAAACCTTTTGCTAGGCCCAAACTTCATTTTTATCACATATATGTAACCCTTATAGTTGAACCTGACCAGCCCAGAGGGCAGGGTGTAACGTATTTAAAAAGCAGGACGTGTACTTTTAAGTTTTACGTGTCCTGGTAGTAAAAAACTGTTCAATTCATTTTTCACTATTGCAAGGCCTATCTCTCCCATAGAAGAACATTGGAGTTGCCTATATTTTAGAAGTGCAATTAATTTTCAAATGGGAAGACATAACTAGGTCATGTTTGGTGTCTCTGTACTCACAATTTAAAATACTAACTTATGGTGAAGTTGGATTTTCAATTGCAATTCTGAAAATGTAATCTTTAGAAATTTGCATTTTCTTGCCTTGGCCATTTGGTTTCCTGCAGCCTGTCGTTGGGTCACATGACTGGGTGTAGCTGTTAGTTGGGCTTTGTGTACTTTTCCTAGCTAACCACACGCAATGGGAGCTTAGGTGTGACTGGATAGGACATCACTGGCAGGATGGGATGGAGGAGCTAGGCACAGCCCTGCTTATTTTTAATAGTCTTTACCCTGCCTCTACACAGAGGGTGTGTTGCATAACAATAGGATGTACCCAGTACACAGCTGGACCTGGGCCAGTAATAGTCCATACAACAAGTGGTCCAACTGACAGGGTAAGCTTCTCAAGGGAAAACAAATATTAGTGAAACACCCAACAATTATGAAATTGAACATTGACCAGGATATCTTGGTTATGAAAAAGTTTTATATAACGTCGACTCCAGTTATATCTTGACCTGTACTTATTCATCCAGCCCAGAAGCGGAGAATTCAATATTCATTCATGGCATCTCGTTTCTTGGGTTGTATAGTCAGTCCTTTGATACATTGTTAGATAGGTCGTTCTCATCTTTGTAAATATTGTAATTGTTCGAGGCATGTGGGCTGCTGAATTCATATCTGTGCATAGATCGCCGCCTAGTGTTGGGTCCGGATGTTTGCACGTTGTTGTCCTGGAAGAGTCTTCGAAGTATCCTGGGATAGGTGACTCCTCCCCTGGACTACAGTGCGCATGGGCATCCTCTCCATCCTCAGATTGTTTTTTTCCGCCATTGGGTTCGGATGTGTTATCTTGACTCAAGTTAGGAAAACCTGTTTTCAGGCCAAAAGGCCTTTAGCTCGCGTCGGTACTGTTATCGATCGGTATCGATAGTATCTCTGTTAGTTTACTAACTTCTAGAACAAACTTTCGCATCTTACCCGACCGTCGATTCGACATCAGCGATGGAATCGAGAACACCATTCAAGAGGTGTCCGGTATGCAATGCGAAATACTCCCACGTCGACGTCCATCCGGTGTGCAACAAATGCCTCTCACCGGATCACGACGAATCTACATGCATGGCCTGTGCCAGATTTCGATCCAAGAAGACTCTACGGAATTGACGAGCGGCGAGACTCGAGGCGCAGCAAGCGGCACCGGCCGACATCTTCAACGCCGAGACCGAAGATGTCGAAGAAGTGGAGAACCTACCCTCCAGTCCCGTTTCCGAACATGACTCCGGATCGGGGGATGTCGACGAAACACTCTTTCGCAGAGATGAAGATGACACCGAGGTAGGAGACTACGATGAGGCCTTAGGGGCCGAAGAGAGTAGCTCCGGTGACGAGCAAGGCCTACCCGTTCAGACTGAAGAAAGCCCAGTGCAACAGTCTATGGCTCCGGTCGAGGGATCGCCTTCGGGCCTTACCCAAGACTTATCCCGCAGTTCTTCGGCCCCGCCCTCGGGCCCGGCCTCGGACATTCAGCGGCAGCCATTAATGCCCAAAACGGCTGGTTTCCCTTCTTCAAAACCGAAACCGAAAGCTGTATTGGTTCAATTGAAACCGAAAGTGGCGCTGGTCGGATCGAAGCCCTCCACACCTTCGACGCCAGCAAAACACATCGGCACCGAGCGCACCAAACGAGACTTCGGTGCCGAACTCGAAGCGGCCGACGTCGGAGTCGACATAAGGAAGAAGGCCGTCGGTACCACCAAACCTGCTCGGCTCCCGGCACCGACGCAATCGACTCCGACCCCAAAGGTCAAACTGCCTGCTGCGTCTCACGCCGCTTCCACGGCGACATCTAAGCCACAATCATCGAAGAAGTCGACGGCCACTCCCGCCCCTCGACTCGATGACCCACCGGCGCCGAAAAAATCCACGACCGCCTCAACTGAACCGGTCGGTACGAAAGACTCGAGGGCGCTCCAGACTCGACCCATTGCTGCGCAAAGCACCAAAAAGAAAATGGTCCTCCAGGACACGTCGGGCTCTGAGCCAATTAAAGCTCCAGCAGCCTCTTCGACACCAGCCAACATTACTTTTGGCCTGCCACCATCCACGGCCCCGAAAATGTTCCAAATCCGGACACGGGTGACCCATACCACAATCACGCCTGCCGAACACTCTGCGGAGACGTCTCCATCGCATATAATCGACGCCGACACCGGCAGGATGATTATCCACAAACGGAAAATAACTTCGGAGCCGGCTTTGGACTCCTTCAGGATTCCACTAAAAAGAAAGCTGCCTGTGGCTTCAGAACCAGTTCTTTACGAACCTTTCCACTCACCCTACCAGGATCCACAATCCTTCTCTCCCACACACTCTGACACGGATGCGTTGGGGGACTACATGGGTGACCAGGTCCCCTACCCCGGAGACATGGACCCTGACGGCCAGCAAGACCCTGATCAAACTTGGGATGACCCTGTGGACCCAGGTGCACCTATAGATGCACAAGACCCGCAACTCTATGGAGCAAAAACATCGCCCACAGAGGACACGGCAGCATTCAACGCTCTAATTGAACGTGCTGCGGCCAATCATGGGGTGCAACTTCACTCGGACACCGTCGAGGACGACTTTCTTATGGATACTTTTGCTTCCTCAGAAAGAAATATAAAAACTCTACCCATGTTGAAGGGTGTCCTCAAACCAGCAAAGGACATCTTCAAGGAACCCACCAGGGCAAGAGTGATAAACCCCAGGATCGACAAAAAATACAGATCAGCGCCTGGGGACCCTACTTACATCAGAGGCCAATTACCTCTGGATTCCATTGTCGTTGCGAATGCTCGCAAGAGGGCACACTCACAAACAACAGGTGACGCTCCTCCCCCGGACAAAGAGTCCAAGGTGTTAGAGACCTCTGGCAAACGGATTGCCGCCCAGGCAGCCAACATATGGCGCATTGCCAATACTCAAGCACTCCTCGCTCGCTACGATAGAGCGCACTATGACACATTAGAGCAACTAATCCAACATCTCCCTGACCAATTCAGAGAAGGTGCAGAGATCCTCATCAGGGAGGGACAGCTCCTCACAAACGCATCCATCAAGTGCGCGCTGGATGCCGCAGACACAGCTGCCAGGGCCATAAACACTAGCGTCATGCTGCGACGACATGCCTGGTTACGAATCTCCGGATTCAAACCTGAGGTGCAAAACAACATACTCAACCAGCCTGTCAACCCCGACTATTTATTCGGCCCGGAGGTTGACACCACCCTAGAGAAAATAAAGAAGGACACGGACACTGCAAAGTCCATGGGGGCTCTCCAAACTCAGTCCTTTCGGAGCGGCTCCTTTCGTCGCCCCGGAAATAGAGGAGCAGGTAGAGGACAGGGGTCACAGCAAACATACAACAAGAGCAATACACAAACCACCTACGATAAAAACACCCGGGGTGGATATCGTGGCTCCAGTACAAAGGGCAGAGGACGCGGCTACGGCAACACCAGGTCCTCCCCCAAGAACAAGCAGTGACGCCCTCTCCCTTCCTCCCGACCACATAACACCTGTCGGGGGAAGGCTACAAAGGTTCCTGTCCACGTGGAACTCCATCACCACGGACAGGTGGGTCAAAGATATTGTCAAATACGGTTACTGTCTAGAACTAACCTCCACTCCACCCACAATACCTCCAAAAAACCGTCCTATGTCCTCAGAGCACTTAACGCTCTTACAGCAGGAGGTGCAAAGTATGCTTCTAAAAGGCGCAATAGAGGTCGTACCCGTCCACGAGCAAGGTACGGGAGTGTACTCCCTGTACTTTTTAATACCGAAGAAGGACGGGTCACTCAGACGTATATTAGACCTGAGACCCCTAAACAGATACATTCTTTCCGAGCATTTTCACATGCTCACTCTCCAGCAAGTCCTCCCGCTGCTCAAGCAGGGAGACTTTCTAGCCACACTGGACCTCAAGGATGCGTATTTCCACATACCCATTCACCCATCACACAAAAAATACCTCAGGTTCACTGTTCAAGGACAGCATTACCAATTCAGAGTCCTTCCCTTCGGCGTGACAACGGCACCACGGGTGTTTACAAAGTGCCTAGCTACTCTGGCGGCACATCTACGGAGGCAGCACATACACGTCTACCCTTACCTGGACGACTGGCTCGTTCAAGCGAAGTCAGCCCAGCAATGTGCCAGCCACATGTCCCGCACCATTCACCTCCTTCACAGTCTAGGGTTCTCACTGAATTACCCAAAATCCCATCTCCAGCCCGCACACGTACAACAGTACCTTGGTGCAACTATAGACACTCTGGCAGCCACAGCTCAGCCAAATTTAGTGAGAATCAACAGCATGCAAATGCTGATTTCCAAGTTCAAACCACAACACTCCCTGCGCGAGTGTTCATGCAGTTGATAGGCATGATGGCCTCCTGCATCTTCATAGTCCCACACGCGAGACTACATATGCGCCCGCTTCAGGAGTGCTTAGCACGTCAGTGGAATCAGGCTCAAGGACAGTTGAAAGACCTAGTGTTGGTGAGCGGTCGGGCATACAACTCTCTGCATTGGTGGAATCCACAAAACCTTTGCAAGGGCCGACCGTTCTAAGAACCTGTCCCACAGATAATACTGACGGCGGACGCGTCTCTCCAGGGATGGGGAGCTCATGTACTCCATTACACAGTGCAGGGACTATGGACACAACAACAAAAGAAGATGCACATCAACCTCCTAGAGCTGATGGCAATCTTCCTCGCTATGAAAGCATTCAAAGTACACTTGTGCAACAAAGTCGTGTTGATCCGGACGGACAACATGACTGCCATGTACTACATACAGAAGCAGGGAGGAACACACTCTCCACAGTTGTCTCATCTGACTCAGAGCATGTGGAAGTGGGCCATTCAGAGGAACATGTTCCTCATGGCAGAACACCTCCCCGGCAAAGACAACCAGATGGCGGATCTGCTCAGCAGACACAGCCACCAGATGCACGAGTGGGAGTTACACCCATCAGTACTCCAACCGTACTTCCAGCAGTGGGGTCATCCAGAGATAGACCTATTCGCGACAAGCGAAAACGCAAAATGCCAAAGCTTTGCCGCCAGGTTCCCACATCCGCAGTCGCAGGGCAATGCGATATGGATGAACTGGTCCGGCAGATTTGCGTACGCTTTTCCCCCAGCACCACTGATACCGCTGGTGGCACGCAAACTGCGTCAACACTCACTGACGCTCGTCCTGGTTGCTCCAACGTGGGCACGCCAACCGTGGTACACCACCTTTCTCGATTTTTCCGTGGTGCCGCATCAAAGGCTACAGATCAAACCCGAGCATTTGACGCAGAACCATGGAGAGATTCAGCACCCAGATCCGCAACAGCTGAACCTGGCAATCTGGCTCCTGAAGTCCTAGAGTTTGGCTACCTCAACCTGCCACCTGACTGTATGGACATCATTAAGGAGGCCAGGCGACCCACTACCAGAGCTTGCTATGCAGCCAAATGGAAGAGGTTCGTCATTTATTGCAATAATAATGACATTAACCCGCTAGACGCATCCATCCAAAACATTATTTGTTACCTATTACACCTATACCGATGCAATCTGGCGTACACCTCTATACGTGTCCATTTGACCGCAATATCAGCCTATCTGCAGACCAGGCAACACCTCTCTCTATTCAGAGTGCCTGCCATCAAAGCATTCTTGGAAGGACTCAAACGAGTCATTCCTCCAAGCCACCCACCGGCTCCGATGTGGAACCTCAATTTGGTCCTCACACGCCTGATGGGTCCACCCTTTGAACCTCTACACTCATGCGAGATTCAATTCCTTACCTGGAAAGTAGCTTTCCTAGTAGCGATCACTTCTTTGAGGAGAGTTAGTGAACTCCAGGCACTAACCGTTCAAGAGCCATTTATACAGGTCCACGCCAACAGGGTCGTACTACGTACCAACCCCAAATTCATGCCAAAGGTGGTATCGCAGTTCCACATGAATCAAACCATTGAACTGCCCGTTTTCTTCCAAAACCCACAAACTGTCGCAGAAAGGGCACTCCACACACTAGATGTCAAAAGAGCCCTCATGTATTATATCGACAGGACCAAACCCTTTAGGAAAACACAACAACTTTTCGTTGCCTTTGCCCCACACCACAAAGGTAACGCTATCTCCAAAGCAGGAATAGCCAGATGGATCGTCAAATGTATCCAAATTTGCTATCAAAAGGCTAAACGTACTTTAACGATTCCCCCACGAGCCCACTCAACACGTAAGTTAGGGGCCTCAATGGCTTTCCTAGGAAACATTCCTTTGCATGACATATGTAGAGCAGCCACCTGGTCCACTACACATACATTTACCAAACACTACTGTGTAGATGTGCAATCAAAACAGCAGGCAGCTGTAGGACAGGCTGTTCTCAAAACTCTTTTTCAGACCGCTGCAGCTGGCACTGGTAGCCGCCGCTAATAAGAGGGAACTGCTATATATTCTATGCACAGATATGAATTCAGCAGCCCACATGCCTCGAACTGAATATGCTACTTACCAGTATGCATCTGTTCTTGGCATGTAGGGCTGCTGACATTCATATCGCCCTCACTCCTCCCCGGCACCTGTAGCAGCTGCAGCTCTCAGAATTACTGTAAGCATGGTCATCACTTTCTATATCTACTCCATCACTGCCACAATGGCGAAAAACAATCTGAGGATGGAGAGGATGCCCATGCGCACTGTAGTCCAGGGGAGGAGTCACCTATCCCAGGATACTTCGAAGACTCCTCCAGGACAACAACGTGCAAACATCCGGACCCAACACTAGGCGGCGATCTATGCACAGATATGAATGTCAGCAGCCCTACATGCCAAGAACAGATGCATACTGGTAAGTAGCATATTCAATTTTTACCTTCTCTGTCACATCCCCATCCCTGCATGAGCCCTGCCTGGAGCACTTCTCTCACTTTTTCACCTTGGAGCAACCGTTGATCATGTAAATTCTTGATTTATTCATTATATAAAACTTTTTCATAACCAAGATATACTGGTCAGTTGGACCACTTGTTGTAAGCACTACATCTACACAGAGAGCTGCATACCCCCTGCAGCTAGTCTAGAGTCCGGGCCGGGAAGGCAGGGCATCTGTACACTTCAAAGGCATGCCTCTTGAAGCTTCTACCCACATTAAAAGTACAACTGTGTATAAAAGAAGGACTTCAGACACCAAGTCTTCAGTACACATCTGGATCTGCCAAGAAGGGCTGTTGTGCTGCTACAAGGACGGCCACGCTGCTGGAACTGCTGCTCTAAAGGAACTGATGCCCTGCTGACTTGCTGCCTTATCTGGGGGAGAAGAACTGGACCTGCAACTTCATCTTGAACTCAGGACCCTAGAGTGACTCAAAGTGCTAGGCTGCTGTCTTTCTTATCTGAGCCACAGGGATATAAAGTGCTCCCAATCCAGCTCCTGGCCCCAGCGGGTTCCTGACCCCCAAGTGGTGCCTCTAAGGTCCTTAACCCTTGGTGTGGTTCACAGACTCTTAAAATCAAGCTTTTGGGCTCTTTGCAACTGCGAACGGGCCGGTTTTCTCTGGAGCTGCTCCGCGCGCGCCGAAATTCAGCACAAGTCACCTCTAGTCTGTCTCTTTGCACAGTAAGTATCGAATGCCCGCAGAGGGCCGCCAATGCGAAGCACCACCCCGCCCATCTGTGTCAGCTGGCCTGCTCTCTGCGCCACACTGACCATTGCCCACGACGCTCTTCTTGCCCCCCTCAACCATTTCCAACGTGACCAGGACTCTTGGACCAAAACTTGAGAAGGTAAAACATCAGCTGGTCTAATCTGGGACAGTATTTGGCATGCACTCTTTCGCAGGCAGCCTAAACTTTTGACTTTGACGCGGTCCAGCTCAACCAGACAGCTGAGGTTAACCCTTTCTGCTTTTATGCGCTATTTTACTGTTTATTCTTACAAAATTCATAACTTCGGTTCTACTCTATGGATTTTTGTTGGTTTGGTCTTGTTTTTGGTAATCAATTTTGCTCTATTTTTCTAACCTGATATGGGATTTTTTTGTTTGGTGTTTTCACTATTTTACTGTTCGAAGTGCTGCATAAATACTTTACACATTGGCACAGAGCAGTCAGGCTTAACTTAGAGGCAATCTGCCAGGGGGTGAGTACAGGTTAATTTGGGGTTTGCTTGGCCAGGACTCTCACCCAAGTCAACCAGTAACCTAATTTCTAACATTGGTGATCAGTGGTGAGGATCCGGACTGTTTGCGCAGTGCCGTACAGTGATTGGGTGTACACTACCATCCCATTTCTAAGACAATCCAATTAAAAAAATCTGATTGGCCTTTGTTTTTTTAATTAATTCCTACTCTACCTGACCATTTGAGTCATTGGAGAACTACACTGTGGCTGAGCTCAAGGAGTTTTGGTAGGAGAGGGGGCTTCACGCCAAAATGAGCACCAGGAAGGCGGAGCTCAGAATGCATCGAGGGCATGGCCAGGGACCACTATTCACCAACAGATGAGGAGGAGGGAGAGGGTGATGAGGAAGGATCAGAGCAAAATCAATAAGAGGGTCTTGGAAGGCAGCCTGTTGAGGAGGGGGTAACCTACTCCTAGGATTGGAAATGTCTTTGTGTGCAGGAAGCAGTCTCTCTTCTGGGGGCCTGACTCCGGAGGAGTTGAAGGACAGGAGGGAGGAAAGAAAGCTGAAGCTGGCCCAATTAATGCTGGAAAAGGTGGGAAAAGAAATTGGCCATGGAAGCAAAGAAGTATGAGGATGAGAAGGCCTTGGAAAAGGGGAAGGCTGATGTTGAGAGGGCCATAGCTGAGAACAAGCTACTGAGGAGCTGGAGTTAAAGGCACCACAATCAACATAACCCAACAGTAATGGTGGCCGCATACCTGCAGTGCCCTCTAGAGACCAGAAGGTCCATATTCCTAAAGGTCTGGTGCCCGTTTGTGGTTAGAGATGATATTGAGAAGGGGTGTGAGGCATATGAGATTGCATTACAAATATACAAGATCCCTGAATAGGATTGGGGGTGGAGCTAGGCTGTGGAGCTATATCCGTAGTGAAAGGAGGGACACCCTACTGGTCCTAGAGAAGAGAGACAGGATGAGGTATCTCCTATGAAGGAAGCCCTTGTCAGGACGTATTGCCTGACCCCAGAGAAGTACAGCTAAAGGTTTAGGGAAAGTCAGAAACTGTCCCAACAGACCTGGGTGGATTGTGTGGGTTCCTTTTGCACGGCACTTTATGGTTGAATAAAGGGCAGTGAAGTAAAGGCTTAGCAGAGGCTTTACAATTTGATTGTAAAGGAGCACATGTCCAGTCTTTGTTTGAACATGCAGATCTGTGCCAACACTTGATTGATAGTAAGCTCCCTAACCCCAGTGACCTTGATAAGGATGCAGTACGCTGGGTCAGCACCAGTGATAGAGGCTGCAGGCACCAAATGGTTAGAACAAGAAAATGGCAACTTTCTAAAAATCGCATTTTCAAAATTGTGACTTAAAAAAAAGACTTTACCTTTAAAGAGCATTTAAAATTACAATTCTCTAAACGCCAACCTCGACATTTCCACTTGGTTCCAATTGAAAGTTTGCACTTATTTAATGTAATAAGGTAACCCAATGTTTTCTTACAGGAGAGGTAGGCCTTGCTGTAGTGAAAAAAGAATGTAAGAGATTTTCACTCCCAGGACATGTAAAATGTAAATGTAAATGTCCAACTTTTTAATTACCCTGGATCGTGCCCTATGGGCTGTTTAGGGCCTACACAAGGGGTGGCCTATAAGTATCAAAAAGGAAGGTTTATTTTTCCAGGTTGAATTAGCAGTTGAAAACTGCACTCTCGGGCTGCAACTGCAGGCATGAGATGTTTAAAAGGATACTTAACTGGGTGCATAACCAGTGCTGCAGGCCCACTATATGACTGGGTCCAACCATGGTTGGCCTGGTGAGCAACAAAATCGTGGATTGAACCCAGATCTGTAACTGGGGGTGAATGTTTGATTTTTTTTTCCGCATTCGGACCGTCATCTGTTTTTTTTTTTGCTTTTGCAGGCCTACTAGTAACATTTAATTACAGGCCCTGCATACATGTAGTACCACTCTGGACTTAAAAGTAAATTAAATGTGCCAGTTGTATGTAAGACAAGTTTGTCATGTGTAAAGGCAAGAGCACACGCATTTTAGTACTGGTTAGCTGTGGTAAAGTGTACACAGTCCTAAAAGTCAGCAAAAATGGGTTTGGAGAATAGGCGGGTGAAGAGAAAAGGTTGGGGATGACCCTGTAGAGAGAGTTAGGTCTAACCCATCTGAAGTCAAATGGGTATGCTTAGATATGGGTCAAGTGCTTGCTATGCCATTGAACTCAGGCTGCACCTCACTGATGAGACCCAACACAACCAAAACCTAGCAAGGGTTGCTTTTGATACTGGTCACAGTGTGTGTGTCATGGCAATTAAGACTGGACTATCCATGCTGAAGCAAGACATAGTCTAATGTGGGTAAGGTTGTTCCATGTCTTTAGTGGCGCAGTGAGGGGGAAAAAGTGATGGATTTGAAAGTTACACAAACTAGTTAGCAGTTACTGAGATCCATTGAAGCATTGCATCCCTCCCCTTTTTCTATGTTCTCAGGTTGTGATGTGGAAGAACTTTGTTATTTAAGGGTGGGAATAAAGCCAGACTATTTCAATCATGACTCAGTTGTTAATGAGCAAAGCCATTCACCAAATGTATATTGAAACTCTTTCGTAAAAAGTAGGAGGCTATTGTGTTAACAGTTGGGTATCTTACATTCATGATGAAGTAATTTTTAAAAATATATATTGAAAAATTATACCAATACTTCTTTTCCTGTAACTTTAGAAAATCTGCATTGTGCTTAATCTCTGACATCTACTGTTTTTCATTTTGTCAGATGTCACACCAGCCCCACAGAATTCTTCATGTGATTCCTTTGGACACTGCGATGTAAACACTGTGTATGAAAGAATTAGACTCGAGAGGCTTTCTTATGTCCACAGAGCAGTTAGTGTAACCACAGATCCTAATGGATGTAACTTTGCTGTTTTGCAGTCGGATCCTAAAACAAAGTAAGTAGGATATTTTCAAATTAAGGTGAATATCTACCATTCCATAATCAGGTTATTATTTTTGTATTTTCAGTGTGGTGAATTGAATTGTTCCCTTGACCGCTATCCAATGAATATCAAAATATCAAGCAATGTATGCATCTGAAATCCTAGATTACATTACCAGTCCTTAAAATAAACAAAATGATCCTGAACGTTTTTTAAAAGTTTCCTTCTCACCTGACTTTGTGAATCGCTTTTTGCTTTGCATTTAACCTTTAAATTGTCAACTTTTAATTAGTCACTTTGTGAGATTTGCCATTTAGATTTGGTTTAGATTTGCTTGTGGAATTTATTTGCCATAAAGTAATATGTAATAAGAATAAGAGACCTGGACCTGTTATGTGGAATTGATGTATTTGGGATTGGTTGAGTGTTGAATGTTCCAAATAATTTTTTTAATAGAAAATTCTTATTGGCATTTCACAGGTTAACATCAAACCATTTTCCTTGTATAGAAGAAAAGAATTATAAAATCGGTGTCATCAGTGACTCATGTATTTGGAACAAGTTCAACATGGTAATTGCCCATACTTTTATAAGGCTCCCCTGATGACATCCAAGCCGATAATCCATATGGTCCCACCACATTCTAAATGTTATAATATTTGAAAGGACATGAACCCTACCAAGTACCACGCATCAGGGGTTAGACTAACACATTTTAGTGTTGCTGTCTGCATCACTGCACTAAAGTACATTAGTCACGCATTTACATCTACCCAAATTGAATGTGCAATGAAGCGCGGCACATAATTAAACAAGAAAAGCGCTGCCACTCCGTGCCCCAGGCAATTTATTTAGCTGCTTCGGAGCTCGCAGCTAACTACCTCAGGGGATTCGCTGAATCGTTGCTGTGGTGCATTGAACTGTGTTTTCGAAACAGCCTGCGTAGGATTGAAAAAAAACAAATTTGCCTTGTTCAGTACCGGCCTCAGCCTTTGGGTTAAGTAGATCTGGCGTATCTCGCCTGGAGGTGGAGATAGAATCTGCTCTGCACGTGTCGGACCCAGCACATGTGGATTTGGCCCTGCTTTCTTCTCTTGATTTCCAGGCAGCAGTTTCAGCCTGGAATCACTTAATTTTTTTACCCCTGTTGCTGCCCCCGACAGGACGAATGGTGCTGTTCGCAACCCAGGTTGGTTAGAGAGGGCATTGTTGCCACCTAAAACCATGCGCTCACTGATGCTGTCTCTGGCCCACCTGCTGCTGCAGCCCCTGTACATCAGGTTTCAACAGCCCTCATGCCCCTGTCTCTCTGTTGGGCTGGTGCAGGCCGATACACGTGCAGTCATATCTTGGACACTCCTGTTCTCCAGCCCTGACAGTAGTTCGGCAGCCGCCTCACATGTAAGACAGACACAGTGACAGTCACTGAAAGGCTCCGGTCGGTGAATGCTGCAGCAGCAAGATGTTTTAATTTTACATTCCTGCCGCAGCTAGCCTCAGCCAGCAGGAACTGCTGCTCCACCTGTGCAAATAAATAAAAGTTCAGTGACCGCCTCAACCTAGGCTACCCTCCTCTGCTCTTGGAGGGCCACTGTGGTTGATCCAGTTGCGGTGAGAGCAGGTGCCCAGTGCCTTTAGGCGCCGGTCATGGCTCTGCAGACAGCAAGCCATGCACGCCCTCTCAAAGTGACTTTAATCTACAGCTGCATATTACATGCAATGCAGTACTGTACTGTCTGCAGAAAAGAGGGCCCCGATCATCTCCTATCACTGTGGCAGCATGATCTCTGCAGACTGGTAACACTGTCAGAGTAGCTGTCTGCAGTGAGTGACTTGGCAGACTGCAGCCTCAGCTACCAGCCCGAGGCAGCAGACATTATTTACCCAGCACTGTCAGTTACTCCATTGGTAAGTTAAACATAACATACTGATTAATGTTCCTGTTGGAGAGACTGAGAGATCAGAGCTTTGTCTAGTGCAAGTTTTGACTCTCCAGTAGCCCGGAGTGTTAACATGCCTGCTGCAAAAAAGTGTATTCTGCATATTAGAGGACTGTATTTTATTTGGGTAGCTCAGTGGGTCACTACATTTGTCACAGAGATCCTTTGGTTTCTAGCAATTCATAAATTAAAGTCCTAATCCACACAGTGACCTAAAAACTGTCAAAGACCCCAGCTGCATGTAAAGAGGATAGTATAGATTATAACATTGTTTTTCTCCCAGTCTTTTATTATCCTAATTTTGCTAAAAGTGGTTACTTTGGGTAGAAATGCATTCTTATCAGTAAGCCAACCCCAATTACTGTGGTACATTTTAAATCCTGAGTTTGTGCACTAGGTTAGTGCCCTTCCATTTCAGTTTCTTGTTGCCCAAATGGGTGTTATTTCTGATATTTCTTTGTTTTCCTCAACTTCATTGCTTGATTTTTTTCTCGTGAGAAAGTGCCACTCATAGTCCTTGAATGTTGCTTATTTTTCATTCATTAATACCTTATTCGGTTTAAAAACAACCATGAAAGCATACAGTAAGAACATTAAAAACATCCAATAATTGCGCTAGAATAAGTACAAGAGTATTTATGAGATACATGTCCAAATGAAATGCTTCAATACAAATTTAAGACAGTAATACTAATAGTAAGATATTTCATACAATAACATTTTTAAAAATTCTCATCATTATTTCCCTACTAATTTCCTATATTTTATAACATGAGCAAGGAATCTATATACCATAATGCACACTTGGTCTGTCTGAAGCAGTTGCATATGCTCTAAATCATCTTTACACTTCCTAATATTTAACATTTTCAATAGTGGATTCAGAAACAATTTTCTCTGTTCTTTGTACACCTCACAGAAAAAGAACATATGCAATTGGGATTTGGGGGTAACCACGTTGCATCGACATAAATCCAAATCCTTCTCAAAGAAAACGTTTTAAGGGTAGAACACCAAAAAATGGGCCAAACCCAATCTAAACCTCAACAAACGAAATCTCTGGTGCCGAGGCACCTTCAACAGAGATGGCTCAATGCCAGGTGGGGTACACAATGGGAGGTACATCATCACCCTACCCTTCTTCCGTTCATCATCCCACCTCTGCTCCACCATAGGATCCAATAATTTATTTTTGTCCAATAACCTGGTCTGACAGTCAATAGATGTCGGGTTGCTAAACTATTCTGCCCTACCAATTGCGTGAAGTTCATTCTTTACATAGGCCAGCCACCTAATCCTATGGGCCTTTTAAAGTTTTAAACAGTCCTTAATTATATACTGTGTTAATGCTGCCTCAGGTCTTGACCAACTTGAAAGCCAAAGTAGAGTAGGTGCAATGCTTACAATGTCCCTAATGTACTGCAAACCTACTTCCATATGCGCTGTTGACGAAGTGTACTGCAGGAGAGTGACAATAATCTACACCCAAAAATATTTTTACTATTTATTTTCACCTTTTTGCAATGCTGTATGATCTGCTACTCATAATTACACTGAGACTATGAAAATGTCACACAAAAGCAATCTGAAACCTTGGCAGGTGTGGGCACATCCCCATGCTTCATAAATTGTCTCCTCCAGTTTACAGCACCAGTCCATCCCCTTAATCCACACCTTGACCGAAGGGCCTACAAAGGAGGTCCAGTTTTGGGAAATGTCTCGTTTAGCTAATAGTGTGCTCATGCCAATCAAAGTCCTGTCCCCCCTGACACCCTCTAACTCATCCAGGAAAGCAAGTATGGCTATTTTCGGATCAGCTTCAGTTGTCATGCCCACCACTGTACATAAGACGGTTAGCACAACGGCCCAGGTTACTTTTATCACTGGACATTGCCACACAACATGGAAAAAGTCCCCAGGGATTCTTACACCTGCGGCATGCTAGAGAGTCCAGCAAACACACCTTCCACAGGCTTAGAGGGGTCAGATACACCTGGTAGAGATATCTGAAGTTGATAAAGTAGAGCCTGCCCAAGATGGTCAAGGTGCGATGAGCCAATGCAGGCATCTCGCCAGTCCGCCTCCTCCAGATTTCTCACCCAACCCTCCCACCTTTCTCTAAGAGGGGTCAAGGAGGTAGGCAAGTGTATCACAAGGGATCTACAACTGTGGGATTCCCTCTCCTTTCTCAAATGGCCCATAAGAATTCTGTTTTCCATGGGTTTATACTCTGGGAACTCCTGCAGCTCATCAGTATGTGAATTTAGGGCATGTTGGAGTTCAAGATGCCAATAGAATTGGGAGGACGGCATCTGAAATTCTATTTGGAGTTCCTGAAAAGATTTCATATGATGGCTGCCCCATACGTCTCTAATTCTTTATATCCCAATGTTATCCCACCCCCTAAATCCTACAAGTGTGGATACTTGAGCCAGCCACCTGCCCACCCATATAGGGGTCTCGCTTGTGAACTTGCGATCCCATCCATCTGAGAGATACACCCTAAATGATACTATGGTCACCTCTGGGACATTTGAGGGAATGAGATCGCTATACAGGACACTGAGCACTGTTTAGTCCTAAAATGACCAATTCATCTCTGTATGCCGGGTCGTCCCACCTTCCGTAAGCGCCACAGAGCTGCGTTGCAGAGTGGTGTAAAAAGAGGCGTGGCCTCTGAAAACCTCTCTGCAACGCAGCTCCCTTGCGCATACTGGAGGTACCTGATGGGCTAGTTGGCCCGCCCCCAGGGACCCTCAGGATTGAAGAGGAATTAATTCCCCAACTCAAAACGTGCCACGGGGTGCGTTTGCACAGTGGTGAAAGGAGAGGGCAGGGCCTGAGGTGATATGTGTGCAAACACACCCAGTGTCGCGTTTTAAATTGGGGAATTAATTCCCCTTCAATCCTGAGGGTCCCTGGGGGCCAACTAGCTCACCACTTACCTCCAGTAAGTGCCACTGCGCTGCAGAGAGGTGGCCCAGGCCATGCCCCTTTTACACTACTCTGCAACGCAGCTCTGCGGCGCTTACTCGGGGCAAGTGGTGGGCTAGTTGGCCCCGGGGACCATCAGGACTCAAGGGGACTTAATCCCCCAATTTACAACACACCAGGGGGTGCGTTTGCGCAGTGATGCAGGGAGGGGGCATGGCCTGATGTCACAAGTGTGGAAACGCGCCCTGTGGCGCGTTTTAAGTTTGGGAATTAGGTCCCCTTGAATCCTGAGGGTCCCTGGGGGCCAACTAATCCACCAGATATGTCCAGTAAGTGCCACAGAATTGCATTGCAGAGAGGTGTAAAATGGGCACGGCCTCGGACCACCTCTCTGCAACGCAGCTCTGTGGTGCTTACTGGAGGTACATGGTGGGCTAGTTGGACCCATGGACTCTTAGGATTCAAGGGGACTTAATCCCCAAACTTAAAACGTGCCACGGGGCACCTTTGCACAGTGGTGAAGGGAGGGGGCGGGGCCTGAGGTGACATGTGTGCAAACACGCCCTGTGGCACGTTTTAAGTTGGGGAATTAATTCCCCTTTAATCCTGAGGGCCCCTGGGGACCAACAAGGACACCAGGTGCTTCCAGTAAGCGCCACTGTGCTGCAGAGAGGTGGTCCAGAAACCCTCCTTTTTACACTTCTCTGCAACGCAGCTCTGTGGCGCTTACTGGGGGTACCTGGTGGACTAGTTGGACCCCAGGGACCCTCAGGATTCAAGGTCTGGAGCGACGCGCACGCCAGCACCTTTCGGACATTGTATTAAAGTCCAGCGCGTCGCCCCCTACGCAGATACATTAGCACTGTGTTCCGCATTGGGAGAGAGGATGCAGCATTGGCTGCAGGGGACACAAAATTAGGTTCCATTTTAACATCTTCATATTGGTTCCGGGATGCTGAGGGTAAACGTGACCAGAAAGCCAACAAAGTTGGGACACCACCTGGTGTTTGGAAGTCCCTCACTTTACGAACTCCTGCATTAGACTACATGGACCAGCATGCACCTGGACTCAGGGAAGCACGAGGTGCAATATTATTTTTAAACAGAGGCGGGGTTGTAACATCCAGCCAATGAGAGTGGCTATATGAGCGTCACAGGACATCAAATGACCCCCAGGTGAGAGGCTCTGTTTGGAAAACGGCACTGAAGAAAGCTTACCGGCTGAAACGAGTCTGCCCAGCGTTTCCTGAACATTTGCAGCTTCTGTGTTTTTCAACTATTTGGAATAAATCCTTTTTGTGTACCCCAGCATATGTCGGCCTCATTCTTCGTGTGGAGTGAGGATTGGACTTTGATATATATATATATATATCAATCTATATCAATCTATCCCCATCCATCCTACTGGCAGTCGCCAGTAGGTAGTTATAGTTAGGACCTATTTTCCATAGGAAATCCGCAACATTCTATTTGGAAAAACGTTAGCGCCGATTGACGAATCTTCGCGAAATTTGCCAGACTTTTGGCCAGCTCCAGTCCGCTCCTATCCTGAAAATTTCACGGTGATTCGTCAAGCGGGGGCCGAGGCAAAAGGGGGACCCAAAACACGTTTTCCCCATGCATTTTCCCATAGGACCTGTTGACGCAGCTACAGCCCGAACTGCTGAACGGAATTACACCAAATTTGGCAAAGAGGTAGTCACCAGCTCAGACTCATGCCTTTTGCTTAAATGGTGTAAATCCGTTCAGTAGTTCCTGAGAAAATTAGAGTTAAAAAGATAGTGATATCTGGGCGGAGCCTAACCACACATCTCATCGTGAGATCTGATTGGCTGTCAGTACTTCATCCAAGAAGTGTTGGCAGCCATCTTGGGACCAATATACATGATAGCACCTCATTAAAAAGCATTGCAGTTAATAGAAGGTTTTAAGACTTTAGTTACATTATAAATCATTTGTTGATGGTACCATACTCATTTTAGGAATTGTGGTGTGTTCTAAGGTGATTTTACCATGTGAAAAAGCCTTCTGCTGTGATACCATGAATCATGTTTGAGAGAAAACTATTTTCTCATGCTTTTCCCACAGAGGTTTGGAAGGTGATCTATAAGCTAAACTGAGAGCATATTTTCTGTAAATTGACATTATCTTTCTCAGTCATGTGAGAATGAAGTCTGACATTCTCAGTAAAACACGTACATCCAACAAGGGCAGAGACTGTCAGTTGATTACTTTGTGTTCTACTGCAGCTTCCCAGAGTGTTCTAAAGAATAACTAGAGCTCTAACAGTCCTACTTATGACAAACGTATTGCACACCTGAAACCATCTTGATTGGAATAAACTGGTAACACTTAAAACATTTAATTTAAAAACGAACAAAATGAGGGGGTTCATTTTGCCATAGAAAGTATGATTAGTGCTGGAGAAAGAAACATTAGGGAACATTTTGAGTGACTTCTCAAATCCTCTTCTATTTCATTAAAAAATTCTGACATGCAGACTGAAACATGCACTTTTAATACCAGCAGCAGACTTCCCTGGTGAGCAGTAGCTTTACTACAGTGATCTAATGAGCAACTAGAGTGCTAACATTCAGAATTTATGGCAAATGTGTGACACATCTGAATGCCTTCTAGATGGAACCAAAGTAAAAAACTGAAAGTATTTCCTACTGAGGAGACTGCAGTAAATGAGGAAATTGGGAAACTTCATAACAAATAAATCTCCGAAGATGGCCACCAGAGACAAAAGAGCACAAATGCAGCACAAATATCACCCAGATGTAGCCCAGTGACAGAAGTGTGCAGCCGAAGCAGAAACTCCAACCTGGTTCACCAGTTGCAAAGTCTGCAGCTCTGGAAGTAACACCACATCCTCTCCCCCTGAAAACTCAGAAAATATGTCCTCATTTTAGTTTTTTAGAGCACTAACCATAATTTTGATGCAAATAAGACCCTCTCATATATGTAATTTCTAAAGGAAATGCTCTAGGTATTACAGTTTTGATTACATCAAGATGACGTCAGGCGTTCCACACTTTTGTAATAAATATAGAATATTAGCAATCTAGTTGTTCATTGGGATACTGTTGAGAGGCAGAGGCCAGGGGCACGGACTTTGAAAATTGAAGGCAGGTAGGAGAGTGCAGAGGCAACAATTTCACCACACTGGGTAGGCAGGAAGGGCAGTAGCAGCACAACAGACTATGGAGGGCAGTGGAAAGGGGGGCAGGGGCAACAAACCAGCAATACAGGACTGGCAAGAGAGGCTGTGGCAATATAATAGACCATTGTGGGCAGAAGGAAGAGGCAGTGGTAGTACAACCATACATGCCAACAGACCCGTTTCAGCCAGGAAACATCCAATGTTTTTAAGCTCAAATGGGCTTTATTTGATCTGTCTCCTGTCTACAATCTCCTCTTTTTCAAAGTAACTCAAAGGGGAAAATCAATACCAATGACAAAAACACAGCACCAAATGCACCACTCTATTCATATAATATAAATAAATCCAGGTTTTCAAGGTAGTGCGTTTTCCAAAGAGTTCTTCTTTAATGTTCAATTTAAAATGTGAGTATTTCGACAACAGCAAAAACAGCCGACGCGTTTCGTCCAACCTTGGACTTCTTCAGGGCTGTAACACATTTACATACACAAAAATACAAACAATATAAATGACATACATAAACACAAAAGCACGAGTAGCACATACGATACATATATAAATACTAAAACACATGTTAAACTAGAGCATATTAATATCAAAATTATGACAGGTTCATATGAGCACATCTTAATACTGCTAAAAGGGCTACAACACTAAACAACAGTAATACAGTGAACAACCATGTGCATTGGTATAACAAAACGATATTATATTGAGACATAGGGACACCCCTCAACATATGTCACATGTATGGGATGAGCCTAAGCTATCATAAAAGATGGGGACTAGAAAATAGAAAAGGAGTGGTAGAACAAGGGAAAAGGAAGAGGACATAACCCCAGTGAGATAAGGAGATAACAGGTAAATGGAACGAAACCAGCTAGTGAAGATAAAACAAAAAGATAAAAATAAGACGGAAATAGCGTCTTATTAAGACAAAAGGCTCAATTTGTACCCACCTAAGGTCGTAGGTTTGAAATGTAAACACGTATGGTTTTGATTAGCTCAAGTCGAGATTCTAACAACGTGTAGCTGGATATGGTATATCCGTGATGTACGATCACAGTCCCTAAAAAGGGGAAAGGAGGTCACATGAGAGGCCCTATGAAGGAACTAACAACTTCTCTAAAACAATTGTCGTAGATGTAGTCAGTGTAAAAAACCTACTTACTATGTAGGAGAGATAATGGATAATACCATTTAAAATTCAGAAGTTCAAGAACGTTGTTATTATGATATCAGTGACAGGTCGTAGTCGAATGATAAGAACGAATTTGTCTTATCGTTGAATACCTATAAATAAGGAGGACAAATTTGAGGCATGTTTCTCATAAGGGTTTAGCATTTTACAGTAAAGTGACCAGTAGCATTGAGTAAGTAGGTTTTTTACACTGACTACATCTACGACAATTGTTTTTATTCACTAGCTGGTTTCGTTCCATTTACCTGTTATCTCCTTATCTCACTGGGGTTATGTCCTCTTCCTTTTCCCTTGTTCTACCACTCCTTTTCTATTTTCTAGTCCCCATCTTTTATGATAGCTTAGGCTCATCCCATACATGTGACATATGTTGAGGGGTGTCCCTATGTCTCAATATAATATCGTTTTGTTATACCAATGCACATGGTTGTTCACTGTATTACTGTTGTTTAGTGTTGTAGCCCTTTTAGCAGTATTAAGATGTGCTCATATGAACCTGTCATAATTTTGATATTAATATGCTCTAGTTTAACATGTGTTTTAGTATTTATATATGTATCGTATGTGCTACTCGTGCTTTTGTGTTTATGTATGTCATTTATATTGTTTGTATTTTTGTGTATGTAAATGTGTTACAGCCCTGAAGAAGTCCAAGGTTGGACGAAACGCGTCGGCTGTTTTTGCTGTTGTCGAAATACTCACATTTTAAATTGAACATTAAAGAAGAACTCTTTGGAAAACGCACTACCTTGAAAACCTGGATTTATTTATATTATATGAATAGAGTGGTGCATTTGGTGCTGTGTTTTTGTCATTTGTATATTCCAATTATTGGAACGGCATTGTGCTGGCGGGTGCTAACCAATAGTGCACACTCCTGGTGAATAAATAATCGTTTCACCTTACTATTATATTGAGTTATTCTTAAATCCGGTGCTGTCTCAGGGGGATTCCGCTAGCAGTGTGGTTTTTACTTGGGAAAATCAATACCCCAGTTTCTTTTCAAAATGTTCGCAAGTATGGTACATTGGATCATGGTAGGCAGGAGGAATTGGGGTAGGGACATGGACTCTGATAACAGAGGACAGGAGGGACATGGAGCGGTGCACCAAACTGACCCTACAGTGCAGGCATCAGGGTTTGCAGCAGTACAATACACCACACAGGGCATGCGGGACGGGAGTGCAGCACAACAATCCATAGAAAGCAATAGGGAGGGGACAGGACCATGCACATGGACAACAGAGAACAGAGGGAAAAGAGGCATAATGGACAGACAGGAGAGAAAGCTGCAGCATAAAAGACCATAAAGGGCAGAAGGGACGGATCAGGGGCATTACAATGGAACAGACAAGCCAGGAGGGAGGGAATAGGGGTCTGCACATGGAAACAGAGGGCTGGGGGCAAGGGGGCAGGGCAGGAGCAGCAAGATGACCATGGAGGTAAGGCAGGATGGGCACTAGAAACAAGACACACCATGGAGAGCAACAGTGAGACTATGATGGCATACACACAGACCATGGAGGGAAGGTGGGAGGGGGTCAGGGGCAGCTAGCTGACCACACAGGGAAGGTGGGAGGGGCCATGGCAGCACAGAAGACCATGCATGGCAAACGGGAGGGTTAGTGGCAGCACAATGGCTATGATGGGCAAGAAGGAGGGTGCAGGAGCAGCATGCACAAAGGACCATGGAGGATAGAAGGGAGGGTCAGGACCTGGGCACAGACAAGAGAGTTCAGGGGAAGGGGCCTCACAACAGACCGCGCGGGGCAGGCAGGAGGAGCAGTTGCAGCACAACAGACCAGGGAGGGAAGAAGGGTATGGCAGTAAAATGGACCATGGAGGACAGGAGGAAGGGGATAGGGGCATGGCATGTGGACAGGCAGGGTGAAGGTGGCAAGGACAGGTTACAGTCATCTGACAATGCTAGGCAGGTGGGAGGGGAGTGGCAGCTCAACAGAACACTCAGAGTAGATAGGAGTGGCAGGTCCATGGAACATGGTGGGCAAAAAGGATGGAGCAGGGGCATGCACAAAGACATTGGAGGGCAGAGGGAAGGAGAATAGGGGCAGCAAGCTAAGCACAGAGGCTAAGCAGGAGGTCAATGATGGGCCATATAATTGGGCAATGGAGGGCAGGAGGAGTGGACTGGTACATCATGTTAAATGGAGGGCAGTGGCAGCACATTAGAGCATGCATGGCAGGAGGGAGGAGGCTAGTCCATGGATTCAGACAACAGAGGATAGGAAGGAGGTGGATGGGGCAGCAAGCTAACTGTTCAGAGAAGGTGGGTATTAGGAACTTTATTGTTTTTAATGTGTGTCTGTACGAACTACTTAAAATATGAACAAGTATGCAGCATAATCTCACTTTTATTGAGGAAGAAGAGGACGTTTGTGACTGTGACTCTGGGCTCACTTGGCAGAAATACCCCCTGACCCTCCACCCCCCATCGCAAAATGTAATGCCCGTGAAAAGGGTAGGTGGACGCAGTGTTATATAGAACATAGTCCTGAGAGCAAAATTGAAAATGAAAACTAGATATAGTATATGGTATAAACTATGCACCAAAAAGTGTGATATAAGATGAACCGGGGCGTGAAATATAATATGCAATACATTGTACGCAATGACAGATTCATTGGAGAGTGCGAGATAGCACAGGCACTAGCGCGTGCCATGCGATATGCGCCTTGGAGTGTAATATGCACAGGGCAGTGTTGTGTAACCTAACTAGTCTCTAAAGTTGTAATATAAAATATGTGCTGGGGAGTGTAACGTTGCATATGCACTGTGACAAAGATATGGATCCCAGATTGTAATATGTATGGCATAGCGCTGTGCGTTATAACATAGGCATCGAGGAAGGCACGTTAGATGGGGCAATGTAACCCATGCGAAGGCAAGTGTGGCATGACATATTCACGGGGTGGTGTTACAGTGCACATGGGCTAGAGAGTGTCATAGCATACACACTAGCTGGTGGAATACAACACAGAGGTGTGTGGCACTCGGCGGGCACTGGTGGGTGTAACACAGCATTGGGCTCAGCCAGGAGCACGCTGTGACTCTCAAGTGATGTTCGTCTCCTTTGCAGAGAGTAAAATAAAAAGTATTACACATTCGGTGGTGGATGTGTGTTTTATTAACCGTGAGGGGGGTTTCTCGCATAGTTTGGTCGAATTTTTGTCGAATCCCCTTTGAATGGCTAGGTGTGCTTGTGTATTAAATGTGCCCGTCAATAGCTACCCATGTTTGTATAAATAAACGACAAGGGTGTCAACTTGGAGAGTACCCACCGGCGGGAGTGCCGGGATTAGGCACGGTAGGGCGTCAGACACGTCAGAGCTTCACTAGCGGTGTAAATACAGTTCGAGGCATGTGGGCTGCTGAATTCATATCTGTGCATAGATCGCCGCCTAGTGTTGGGTCCGGATGTTTGCACGTTGTTGTCCTGGAAGAGTCTTCGAAGTATCCTGGGATAGGTGACTCCTCCCCTGGACTACAGTGCGCATGGGCATCCTCTCCATCCTCAGATTGTTTTTTTCCGCCATTGGGTTCGGATGTGCTTATCTTGACTCAAGTTAGGAAAAACTTTTTCCAGGCCAAAAGGCCTTTAGTTCGCGTCGGTACTGTGTCTCCGATCGGTATCGATAGTATCTTTGTTAGTTTACTAACTTCCAGAACCAACTTTTTCGCATCTTACCCGACCATCGACCCGACATCGACGATGGAATCGAGGACACCATTCAAGCGGTGTCCTGTATGCAATGCGAAATATCCCCATGTCGACGTCCACCCGGTGTGCAACAAATGCCTTTCACCGGATCACGACGAGTCTACATGTATGGCCTGTGCCCGATTCCGATCCAAGAAGACTCTCCGGAATCGACGAGCAGCGAGACTCGAAGCGCAGCAAGCGGCACCGGCCCCGACCAACATCTTCAGCGCCGAGGACGAAGATGTCGAAGACGTGGAGAACCTACCCTCCAGCCCCGCTTCCGAACACGACTCCGGATCGGAGGACGTCGAAGAACGACTCTTTCACAGAGATGAAGCCGACACCGAGGTAGGAGACTACAATGAGGCCCTCGGGGCCGAAGAGAGTAGCTCCGGTGACGAGCAAGGCCTACCCGTACAAACTGAGGATATCCCAGTGCGTCAGCCTATGGCTCCGGTCGAGGGATCGCCTTCGGGCCTTACCCAAGACCTATCCCGCAGTTCTTCGGCCCCGCCCTCTGGCCCGGCCTCGGACATTCAGCGGCAGCCATTACTACCCAAAACGGCTGGTTTCCCTTCTTCCAAACCGAAACCGAAAGCTGTATTGGTTCACCAGAAACCGAAACCAAAAGTGACGCTGGTCGGATCGAAGCCCACCACACCTTCGACGCCAGCGAAACCCGTCGGCACCGACCGCACCAAACGAGACTTCGGTGCCGAGCTTGCAGCAGCCGACTTCTGCGCCGACACACGGAAAAAGACCTTCGGTGCCACCAAAACTACTCGGCTCCCGGCACCGAAACAATCGGCTCCGACCACAAAGGTCAAACTGCCTGCTGCGTCTCACACCGCTTCGACAGCACCACCAAAGGCACACTCATCGACAACGTCGACGGCTACTACCGCTCCTCGACTCGATGACCCACTGGCGCCGAAGAAGTCCACGCCCGCCTCTACAGAACCGGTCGGCGCCAAAGAATCGATGGCGCTCCAGGTGCGGCCAGTTGCTGCGTCCTTGCAACGCATCAAACACAAGGCAGTTCTCCAGGACACGTCAGGCTCCGAGCCGATAAAAGCTCCAACAGCCTCTTCGGCACCAGCCAACATCACTTATGCCTGCCGCCATCCACGGCCCCAAAACTGTTCCAAATCAGGACACGTGTCACCCACACCACGATCACGCCTGCCGAACGCTCTCCTGCAGAGACGTCACCTTCACACATCATCGACGCCGACACCGGCAGGATGATGCTCCACAAGAGGAGAATAACTTCCGAGCCAGCTTTGGACTCCTACCGGATCCCGCTTAAGAAAAAGCTGCCAGTGGCTTCGGAACCAGTTCTTTACGAACCTCTCCATTCCTCTTACCAAGATCCACAGTCCTTCTCTCCCACACACTCCGAAACAGACGTTTTGGAGGACTACATAGGTGACTACGTCCCCTATCCCGGAGAGATGGACCCTGAAGGCCAACAGGACCCTGACCAAGCCTGGGATGACCCTGTAGACTCGGGTGCACCTATGGATACACAGGACCCGCAACTCTATGGAGCAAAAACATCTCCCACAGAGGACACTGCCGCATTCAACGCCCTCATTGAACGTGCTGCGGCCAATCATGGTGTGCAACTCCACTCTGACACCGTCGAGGACGACTTTCTCATGGATACTTTCGCATCCTCAGAAAGGAATATAAAAACTCTACCCATGTTGAAGGGTGTCCTCAAACCAGCAAAGGACATCTTCAAGGAACCCACCAGGGCAAGAGTAATAAACCCCAGGATCGACAAGAAATACAGGTCGGCGCCTGGGGACCCTACCTACATTAAAGGCCAGTTACCTCTGGATTCCATAGTAGTCGCGAATGCTCGCAAACGGGCACACTCGCAAACAACAGGTGATGCTCCTCCCCCGGACAAAGAGTCCAAGGTGCTAGAGACCTCCGGCAAACGGGTTGCGGCCCAGGCAGCTAACATATGGCGCATTGCCAATACTCAGGCGCTCCTCGCTCGCTACGATCGAGCAGACTACGACACATTAGAAACATTACTCCAACATCTCCCTGACCAATTCAAAGAGGGAGCGGAGATCCTCATCAGGGAGGGACAACACCTCACAAACGCATCCATTAAGTGTGCACTGGATGCCGCAGATACAGCTGCCAGAGCCATAAACACTAGCGTCATGTTGCGACGACACGCATGGTTACGAATCTCCGGATTCAAACCTGAGGTACAAAATAACATCCTCAACCAGCCTGTCAACCCCGACTACTTATTCGGGCCAGAGGTTGACACCACCCTTGAGAAAATAAAAAAGGACACGGACACTGTAAAGTCCATGGGGGCTCTCCAAACGCAGTCCTTTCGGAGCGGCTCCTTTCGTCGCCCCGGAAATAGAGGAGCAAATAGAGGACAGGGGTCACAGCAAACCTACAACAAGGGAAACACACAAAGTTCCTACGATAAAAACACCCGGGGTGGTTATCGTGGCTCAAGCACAAAGGGCAGAGGACGCGGATATGGCAACACCAGGTCCTCCCCCAAGAACAAACAGTGACGCCCTCTCCCTTCCTCCCGACCACATAACACCTGTCGGGGGAAGGCTACAAAGGTTCCTGTCCACGTGGAACTCCATCACCACGGACAGGTGGGTCAAAGATATTGTCAAACACGGTTACTGCCTAGAATTAACCTCAACTCCACCCACAATACCTCCAAAACACCGTCCTATGTCCTCAGAGCACTTAACGCTCTTACAGCAGGAAGTGCTAAGTATGCTACTAAAAGGCGCAATAGAGGTCGTACCCGTCCACGAGCAAGGTACGGGGGTGTACTCCCTGTACTTTTTAATACCGAAAAAGGACGGGTCACTCAGACCTATACTAGACCTGAGACCCCTCAACCGCTACATTCTCTCCGAGCATTTTCACATGCTCACTTTACAGCAAGTCCTCCCGCTGCTCAAGCAGGGAGACTTCCTGGCTACACTGGACCTCAAAGATGCGTATTTCCACATACCCATTCACCCCTCACACAAAAAATACCTCAGGTTCACTGTTCAGGGGCAGCACTACCAATTCAAAGTCCTTCCCTTCGGCGTGACAACAGCACCCAGAGTTTTCACAAAGTGCCTAGCTACTGTGGCTGCACATCTACGGAGGCAGCACATACACGTCTACCCTTACCTGGACGACTGGCTTGTTCAAGCAAAGTGAGCCCAGCAATGTGCCAGCCACATGTCCCGCACCATTCACCTCCTTCACAGTCTGGGGTTCTCACTAAATTACCCAAAATCCCATCTCCAACCCGCACACGTACAACAGTACCTAGGTGCGACCATAGACACTCTGGCGGCCACAGCTCAGCCAAATTTAGTGAGAATCAACAGCATGCAAATGCTGATTTCCAAGTTCAAACCACAACACTCCCTTCCCGCGCGAGTGTTCATGCAGTTGATAGGCATGATGGCCTCCTGCATCTTTATAGTCCCACACGCGAGACTACATATGCGCCCGCTTCAGGAGTGCCTAGCACATCAGTGGAATCAGGCTCAAGGACAGTTGAAAGACCTAGTGTTGGTGAGCGGTCGGGCATACAACTCTCTGCATTGGTGGAATCCACAAAACCTTTGCAAGGGCCGACCGTTCCAAGAGCCTGTTCCACAAATAATACTGACAGCGGACGCGTCTCTCCAGGGATGGGGAGCTCATGTACTCAACTACACAGTGCAGGGACTATGGACAACACAACAAAAGAAGATGCACATCAACCTTCTAGAACTGATGGCAATCTTCCTGGCTATGAAAGCATTCAAAGTACACTTGTGCAACAAAGTCGTGTTGATCCGGACGGACAACATGACCGCCATGTACTACATACAGAAGCAGGGAGGAACACACTCTCCACAGTTGTCTCATCTGGCTCAGAGCATGTGGAAGTGGGCCATTCAGAGGAACATGTTCCTCATGGCGGAACACCTCCCCGGCAAGGACAACCAAATGGCGGATCTGCTCAGCAGACACAGCCACCAAATGCACGAGTGGGAGTTACACCCATCAGTACTCCAACCGTACTTCCAGCAATGGGGTCATCCAGAGATAGACCTCTTCGCCACAAGCGAAAACGCAAAATGCCAAAGCTTTGCCGCCAGGTTCCCACATCCACAGTCGCAGGGCAATGCGATATGGATGAACTGGTCCGGCAGATTTGCGTACGCTTTTCCCCCAGCACCGTTGATACCGCTGGTGGCTCGCAAACTCAGACAACACTCACTGACACTCGTCCTGGTTGCTCCAACGTGGGCACGCCAGCCATGGTACACCACTTTTCTCGAACTTTCCGTGGTGCCGCATCAAAGGCTGCGGATCAAACCCGCGCATTTGACGCAGAACCATGGAGAGATTCAGCACCCAGATCCGCAACAGCTGAACCTGGCAATCTGGCTCCTGAAGTCCTAGAGTTTGGCTACCTAAACCTGCCACCTGACTGTATGGACATCATTAAGGAAGCTAGAAGACCCACTACCAGAGCTTGCTATGCAGCCAAATGGAAAAGGTTAGTCATTTATTGCAATAATAATGACATTAACCCGCTAGACGCATCCATCCAAAACATAATTTGTTACCTCTTACACCTATACCGATGCAATCTGGCGTACACCTCTATACGTGTCCATTTGACCGCAATATCAGCCTATCTCCGGACCAGGCAGCACCTCTCTTTATTCAGAGTGCCTGCCATCAAAGCATTCTTGGAAGGACTCAAACGAGTAATTCCTCCAAGCCACCCACCGGCTCCAATGTGGAACCTCAACTTGGTCCTCACACGCCTGATGGGTCCACCCTTTGAACCTCTACACTCATGCGAGATTCAATTCCTTACCTGGAAAGTAGCTTTCCTAGTAGCGATCACTTCTTTAAGAAGAGTTAGTGAACTCCAGGCACTAACCGTTCAAGAGCCATTTATACAGGTTCACGCCAACAGGGTCGTACTACGTACCAACCCCAAATTCATGCCCAAGGTGATATCGCAGTTCCACATGAATCAAACTATTGAACTGCCTGTTTTCTTTCAAAACCCACAAACTGTCGCAGAAAGAGCACTCCATACACTAGATGTGAAGAGAGCCCTCATGTACTATATCGACAGGACTAAGATCTTTAGGAAGACTAAACAACTCTTCGTTGCCTTTGCCCCACACCACAAAGGTAACGCTATCTCCAAAGCAGGTATAGCCAGATGGATCGTTAAATGTATTCAAATTTGCTATCAAAAGGCTAAACACACATTAACGATTCCCCCACGAGCCCACTCAACACGTAAGTTAGGGGCCTCCATGGCTTTCCTGGGAAACATCCCTTTGCATGATATATGTAGAGCAGCCACCTGGTCCACTACACACACATTTACCAAACACTACTGTGTAGATGTGCAATCAAAACAGCAGGCAGCTGTAGGACAGGCTGTTCTCAAAACTCTTTTTCAGACCGCTGCAGCTGGCACTGGTAGCCGCCGCTAATAGGAGGTACTGCTATATATTCTATGCACAGATATGAATTCAGCAGCCCACATGCCTCGAACTGAATATGCTACTTACCAGTATGCATCTGTTCTTGGCATGTAGGGCTGCTGACATTCATATCGCCCTCCCTCCTCCCCGGCGCCTGTAGCAGCTGCAGCTCTCAGAATTACTGTAAGCATGGTCATCACTTTCTGTATCTACTCCATCACTGCCACAATGGCGAAAAACAATCTGAGGATGGAGAGGATGCCCATGAGCACTGTAGTCCAGGGGAGGAGTCACCTATCCCAGGATACTTCGAACACTCTTCCAGGACAACAACGTGCAAACATCCGGACCCAACACTAGGCGGCGATCTATGCACAGATATGAATGTCAGCAGCCCTACATGCCAAGAACAGATGCATACTGGTAAGTAGCATATTCATTCCACGTGGATTCATTGTATTCATAGTCGCCTTTTAATGAATATCAAGCAAATCGTCATGGTGATGGGTACATACGGTTTGTCCAGCATGTCCTAGGTGTTTCTATAAATATATATTTGTTTAAAATAATTAAAAACAAAGGCCGGCCCCAGGGGATGGGGTTCCCGGGCCATAAGTGGCCGGAGGAGGGGGGCAACGCAGCCCCCCTCCTAAAGAATAAAAAAAAAAAAGACCATGACCCGGGGGTTGGGGTCCCCAGGGCCGATTAAGGCCTTGGGAGGGGGGCCACGCGGCCCCCTTCCAAATAAATTTTTTTCAACAAAAGAAATTAGGGTGCAGGCCCTGGGGGATGGGGTCCCCAGGGCCAATAAATTAGAAAAAGAAGGGGGGCCACACAGCCCTCCTTCTTAATAAAATAAATAAAAGACCGGCATCGCGCCGGAGTCCACGCCCACTCCTTGCAGCACTCTGCAAACGCGCCCCCTGGCCAGTTGTAAGTTGGGGAATTAATTCCCCTTCAATACTGAGGGTCCCTGAGGGCCAACTAGCCCAACAGGTATCTCCAGTATGCGCCAGGGAGCTGCGTTGCAGACAGGTGTTCTGAGGCCACGCCCCTTTTTACACCTCTATGCAACGCAGCTCTGTGGCGCTTACTGGAGGTACCTAGTGGGCTAGTTTGACCCTAGGGACCCTCCGGATTCAAGGGGACTTAATCTCCCAACTTAAAACGGCCACATGGTGTATTTACACAGTGGGGAAGGGAGGGTACAGGGCCTGAGGTGACGTGTGCAAACACGCCCTGTGGCGCGTTTTAAATTGGGGAAATAATTCCCTTTCAATCCCGAGGGACCCTGGGGACCAACTAGCCCACCAGGTGCTTCCAGTAAGCGCCACTGCTCTGCGTTGCAGAGAGGTGGTCCAGGCGTGCCAATTTTTACACCTCTCTGCAACGCATCTCTGTGGCGCTTACTGGAGGGACCTAGTGGTCTAGTTGGACCCTAGGGACCCTCAGGATTCAAGGGGACTTAATCTCCCAACTTAAAACGGCCACAGGGTGTATTTACACAGTGGTGAAGGGGGGGACGGGGCCTGAGGTGACGTGTGCAAACACGCCCCGTGGCGTGTTTTAAGAGGTAGTTTTAATCCCCTGCCCCGGCTTACAGAGGAGGTCATACTAATCACAGGGGGACCCCAACGCATAGTGTTCCCTAGTGTATGTAGGTGTTTTCACTGTATTCTGAGTGTCTTTTAACATAGCACTGGCTCTAGGACTGGTTAGTCAGACTCCGTTACCACCAGTATCCATCTGAAAAAGTTGAGGGTACAGGATGATTTTCCAACAAGGCTTCTTTCTGCTCTTCTGTTTGTTCTTTCTGCATGTTATCCTTCTTCCTGCACTTTGCTTCGTCTTTGAGGACTTCTGTTGCTTCTTTCTGCATTTCTGTTTTTTCTTTCTGTGCTATTTTTCTTCTTTCTTCACATGTCCTATCTCTGTAGGCATAGTTAGAAATTAGCATATAAAAAACCTTTGAAATTCACTGAAAAAACCATAGGTTTCAGGCACGTTATAGTTCGGAATTAGCATTTAAAAAACCTTAGAAATTCACTGAAGAAACCATAGGTTTCAGGGGCGTTATAGTTAGCTGGACTTTTCACTCGTACAAAACCATTGAAATTCCC
This sequence comes from Triturus cristatus, assembly GCF_964204655.1. Lineage (NCBI taxonomy): Eukaryota > Metazoa > Chordata > Amphibia > Caudata > Salamandridae > Triturus > Triturus cristatus. Next base: position 576,962,595 of record NC_140589.1, on the reverse strand, counting down.
CCGTTATAGTTAGTTCAGCTAACTATAACGCGAGCGCCCGCAGTGCACTGCTTATGACTTCACATATTACATCACTCATGACATGGTCAGTGACATCACTCATGACATCACTGATGACATCTCAAATGACATCACTGATGACATCACTTGTCACATGGATGACGTCATCAGTGATGTCATTTGAGATGTCATCAGTGATGTCATCAGTGATGTCACTGACCATGTCATGAGTGATGTAATATGTGACGTCATCAGCAGTGCATTGCGGGGGCGCGAGTTATAGTTAACTGAACTAACTAAAACAGGGGAATTTCAAGGGTTTTGTACGAGTGAAAAGTCCAGCTAACTATAACGCCCCTGAAACCTATGGTTTCTTCTGTGAATTTCTAAGGTTTTTTAAATGCTAATTCCGAACTATAATGTGCCTGAAACCTATGGTTTTTTCAGGGGAATTTCTAGGGTTTTGTACGAGGGAAATGTCTAGCTAACTATAACGCCCCTGAAACCTATGGTTTTTTCAGTGAATATATATATATATATATATATATATATATATATATATGTATGTCAGGGGTTGCTTTTACTCATTTCAGGTTGGCTTGATCGGTATTTTACCAATTTAAAGCTATAATACTGTGCCTGGAGTGGTAATTGGCTTTTGTCATTTTACAGCTCGGCAAGGACAGCACTGTGCTAGTCCTATGCTTAAAGACTTTGCTGTACAAATGGCAAAAGACTTTGTCCTTTTCTATCTCGGCGTGGATGGTACTGTGCTAATCCTATGCTTAAATTTTTTGATAGAAAAACAGACATTTGAGGTGAGCAGATCTAGAGTGTCACTGGTGTTGAGAGTGCTCCATACAGGAGCTGCTTTCCACCTAAACTTGAGAACTACCCAGAGTTCTCTGCTTCTTTTTTGCATATATATGTGTATATGAGTTCAAGAATAACTTTATTCGGTTTGAGTTAACCATAAAAGTATGACATTCATGTAAAACACATAAAAAAGTACATAAAAGATAAAAGGAGGAACCCTTGGGCAAGATGGCGTCCGCACGACTGGTCGTGTAGGCAGGGTGAGCTGGTCTCTGCTGACAACCGTGGCTTAGCTGTTAACGGCCTCGCTGCCTGTCCGGTTACTTGGAGAAAGGTGACTCCGGTTTCACTTACTTTTCAGTGAAGACGACGAAGGCGACAATGCTACTTTCCCGGAGCTTTTGCTTCTGAGGCGATGGTTTCAGGGGAGTGGATGTCCATGACCGCGTTGGCAGAATCGAGTAGCTGACCGGCCGGTTGCTTGTTCCGGCTGCTTCCCTTCGGCATTGCGGAGAGTTCCAGAGCGCTGAGCGCGGAGTGTTGAGCCGAGCCGAGCTGAGTGATTACAGCCACACAGGTGCGGTGAATTGACGTAACGGGCGGTTGGCGAGCACGGAGCACGGAGCACGGAGCAGACAGCCGGTGGAGAGCTGACGGCGTGCAACTCAGCGTTTGCCCGCGGGACAGACTACAGATAGCCGGAGGAGAGCTGTAATGGCCCCGAAACATACTCGGAAAGCTCGTTTGCAGGAACTTAAATCGGGACCCTCTATGGAGTCACAGCCTTCCAAGACAGGTGAGAAAGACCCTATAGCTGGGGCTGTGGTTAGACCTAAGCAGGCTATAGCTACTTTATTTTTAGCTGCTGAGCAGAAAAAACGTAAAGATATTGAATCTAACGAGCTTCAAGCAGGATTGGTATTGCCTCAGAGTGAGGTTCAGACTGCTGCCAATGAGACAACCGATGGTCTAACAGGGATTAACAACCCAACAACCCCATCTGGTGCCAGAGTATCCATAGAGGGGGAGAAAATTACTGAAATGATGATCCCAGCTGGTTCGTCTGAGCTTGAATCTGGAGATTTCTATTCAGTTTCAGAGAATTCAATCTCCTCTTCTGAGGAGCTAGCCGTCCAGTGCGCAAAGCAAATGACATTTGAACATGAATTTGAGTCCGATGCGGACGAAGCAAATGCTAGCGCCGAGTATGAGGAGGGGGATACTCCAGTTACAGTCAGGGATGTCTCTGAGGCATCTATGATGGAGGGTCATATTGACATTCAAAATGCTCAGGATGTGCAAGCCGGGGACATTACTCTTGCAACTATTTACCAGACGATCCTGAGTCATATGGACAAAACGGCATTAGAGAGTCAAAAAATACAAAATTCATGTCGTAAATTACAAGGCTCAATAAGAAGGCTGGTGAAAGTACAGTCGGATTTTGGAGAGCGTTTTACGGAGGCTGAGACTAGGATCTCTAATATTGAAGATGAACTGATTAAACAAAAATCGGTCACCGAAACTTTGAATAGCAATAAGGAGGATGTATTGTGGAAAATGGCCGAAATGGAAAATCGCTCTCGGCGGAATAACTTGAGATTAATGCAAGTTCCGGAGGGTAAGGAAGGGCAGGACCCACGGAAATTCGTAATAGATCTTTTTCAGAAGGCGTTTCCGAAACTAAATAAATGTGACTGGGAGCGCGAAATCGAAAGAGCTCATAGATTTCCGTTCAAAATTCAATCACGCCCTGGTCAGAATCCACCTAGACCAAGGCCACTTCTTGTTGCTTTCAACAGCTTCCGAGCTAGAGAAGATGCTTTTCAGCAAACTCGGCCCAATACTCATGCAATGGCTGAAGGATTCACTTTTTTTTTTACACCGGATTTTTCAAAGTACACAATGGACGTTCGATGGCAGCTGCGACAGCTAGTGGACTTATTTAAAAAAAAGGGCGCCCAGGCGTATGTTATGAATCCGGCCAAACTGAAAGTGATATATAACGACAAGTCAAGATTCTTTACCAATGTAAATTCAGCCAAGGAATATTTACAAGTATTGAAGGATCCTTAATTTATGTATAAGTATTGTAAAATTTTGTGACTCTCTGGTAACTTGTGTTTAACCAAATGCCTAATATTTGACTAAGTGATTAGTTTAGAAACCATAGGATACTGGATACCGGGTAGGGAGGCCTGTGTAGCTTTCTCTTTCTTTTTTCTTTTTGGATTGCCGTGGGTGTCAGCAGCGATGGGATCACGCTCACATCCATCCATAGGACTGTGTCCTAAAGCCCGACATCAGGGATGGGAGGGTTGGCCCTTGCAGAGGCTGTGGGATGGTTTGGGGTCTGGGAGGGGCAAGGGTCACTGGGTAAGGTGTAAGGTTTGGGTAGGGTGGGGGAGCAATGGAAAAAAAAAATTCATGACAGTAACAAGGGAGAGTGTTGGCGTTGAAAAGGCTATGTTTGTTTTACTTATTAATAGCCAAGGTATAAAACTGCTCAATTACTGGTTAAGTAATGTTAATGGCTATCCTTTGATTTGGAGGAAAATAAAAAAACAAAAAAATATAATAAAAAGTTAGCATGAAACGTAGTATTAAGATTTGTTCATTTAATGTTTCAGGGCTTAACTGTAGCAATAAAAGACGTAGAATAGCTGCAGAAATACGATATATTTGTCCCGATATTGTATGCCTACAAGAGACACATTTATCTTGGGACAGAAGGACATTGGTAACAGATTTGGGGTATACGTTGATGGTTGCTTCTCAACAAACTAATAATACCAGAGGGGTTATGATTCTTTCTAGAATTGGATATTGCACGATGATTCGTAAATTAGCGGATAAATGGGGTAGATGGGCTTTATTAGAAATTATAGTCTCGGGAATGGCTCTTACCATCTGTACAATTTATGGCTCCAATTTAGATGAGGCTGAAGTTTTGCAACAATTAAATATTGAACTTGCTGATTGGAAAACTCCGTTAATTTTATGTGGAGATCTTAATATTAATCTGAATACTGGTGAGCTAATGGCTGGTTTAGAACATTATAATGGACGTAAACCACGCGTATTTAAGGCTCTATATGATTTAGTAATTGATCATGGGTTGATTGACGTATGGAGTAAATGGCATTCTACTCTCCCGGGATACACTTTTTATTCCGCACCTCATAAGAAATTTGTTCGGCTAGACTACTTTTTTACGTCCTTAACTATACAACATCAAACTAAGATACAAATCTTTCCTAGAGTCACCTCGGATCATTCCCCCTTATTACTGGAATGCTCTGTCTTAGGGGACTATAGAGGTATAAGGAGTTTTTCATTTGATAGGAAGCTCTGCTTAGACGAACAATATAGAATTTATATGAGGGGATGGATGACAGAATTTTTTAAAATTAATCTAGGTACCGCTCATATTTCAATACTTTGGGACACTTTCAAGGCTTGTTTTAGAGGAGAAGCTATAAGTTTTGGTTTATACAACCAAAATAAATTACAGTCTCACATGGGGGAGCTTTATGAATCATTAAAGGTTGCAGAAGTAGAGCTTGCTAAAGCAATAAAAAGATTAGACAACATATCACAGGTTTCTATAGCCGAAGCAAAAATTGCACAATGCAAGGCGAAGATAACTGGGGTTTGGGCGGAAGAAAATGCTCGGAAATACTTAATAAATAAAAGACATATTCATGAATATGGTGAAGCTATAGGTCGCTCATTAGCGTTAAGATTAAAAATGAAAACAAGTTCTCGACTGATTCCCAAACTACAAGATCAATTCGGGATAGTACAAGAATCACCAACGGCTATACTAGATATTTTTCATCAATTCTATTCTGACCTCTATACTCAACAATCAAAGTCTAATATAATTCAAATCCCGGATGTGGGTATAATAAATCAATTAACTGAAACGGAGGCAGAAGCCCTGGATAGCCCTTTTACTATGGCAGAATTAGAGACTGCAGTTAAGAACATTCCGAATAGTAAAGCTGCCGGTCCAGACTGCATCCCGGGGGAAGTTTATAAATGTTTTTTTGAGTCAATGAAGCCTGTGATGCTAGAAACATTTAGGATGGCACAAAAGGGAATGGCCCCAAAAACTTGGAATGAAGCATCCATAGTAGTGTTTAGTAAAAAGGGGAAACCACCAGAGCTACCTGGCTCGTATCGACCAATATCCCTACTTAATTGCGACAGTAAGCTGTACTCAAAGATGATATCGAATCGTTTATCCAAAGTTATCTCGTCACTAGTCACAACTTCCCAACACGGTTTTATACCTAAAAGAGGAACGGTTTCTCATATTAATAAGGTTATTACCCTATTTGATATTGCAGAAACCGAAAAGAGAGACTTGGCATTGATACTGCTCGATGCAGAAAAAGCTTTTGACCGGGTAGAATGGGATTATTTATGGGAAGTGATGAGAAGAATGGGATTTGGGAAAGCTATTTTAACCGCAATTCAAGTCCTGTATAAAACTCCTAATGCGAGAATTGCTGCTATGGGTCTTAAATCTGATAAGATTAATATTACTAGAGGGACACGACAAGGGTGCCCTTGTTCACCTTTACTTTTTGCACTGTATATCCATCCCTTTATTATTAGCATACAAAACTCGCATCATATTAAACCGTTTGTAGCTTCAGGTATCCCTCATTCAGTATTTGCATATGCAGATGACATTGCAATAACGACAACTGATCCCAGGGAATCAATAGTGGAAATTGAATCTTTAGCTAGAATTTTTGGAGCTATATCAGGGTATAAACTAAACTCTGCTAAAACCCAAATATTATGTACAAAAAGCATACAGTTTAACGAATCGCCTGTAATAGAAGAGGTTACGTATTTAGGTATTAAGATTAGAACTCAAATGTCAGAGATAACTGATAGTAATTGGAAAGAAATTACACTCCAAATCAAGCAATCATTAGATAGATGGAGCCGACTTCAACTATCAATAGTTGGCAGAGGAAATATTATTAAGATGAGTGTTCTTGCCAAGATATTATATCTATTTCGTAGTATTCCACTTGAATTTTCTCATAAACAGATACAGCAATTACAAACTAGTTGTGGAAAATTCTTCTGGGCTCCTGGTAAGATTCGAAGAGGTATGAAATGGTTAACTCTTCGAGAAGAAAGAGGTGGACGAAATCTGCCTGACTTTTTATATTACTATTATGTTTGCTTTCTGCAGAAAATGAGTTATATTTTGACTGGCGATCCCCCAAAAAATGAGGCGGAAGCTCCTTCTATTTTCTTTTTGATGTTGGGAGAGCATGCTAAAGGCTGTTTAAAGGAACTGGAAGGTCATTACTACAAGCATACTCGCTTCAAGGTATTGGTTTTAGCGTTTAGAGTGTGGAGAAATATTAAGAAATTGATTAATTTTGGTAAAATTTCATATTACACACCTTTCGATGCGGATAAAATACTCCCCTCAGTTTTCTGGGACAATAACGCGAAAATGTGGGTCAAAAAGGGGATCTCCAAAATTGGTGATTTATATGACACTAAAGCAATATTTTTAACATATGCCAAGCTGATAGAGAAATATCAGCTTTCCCAATCCTCATTTTTCAAATATCTCCAACTTCGAGACTTCTGTTTTAAAAATCAGATAGCGGCATCTCCCAATAATATACTAGAAGGGATTCGCCTTCAAAAGAGGATTGCTTCACTTTATCAAGCTTTGATGGAATATAGAAATGATGATTTACACAAATATAATCAGTACTGGATAGAACAGTTGGGAGATCCTCAAATTGATATATCTGAATCTTTAAAATTGTCAAAAGAAATTTGTCTTGCCGCTAATCTAAAAGCTCAAGTTTATAAGACCCTGTTTAGGTTATATTATACTCCTAAACGCATGGCAAGTTGGGGAAACAAATATGATGGAAAATGTTTTCGCTGTGGGGACCCGGACGCTGATATTGCGCATATTTTTTTTTATTGTATAAAACTCTCCGATTTTTTTAAGGGAATTGAATCATTTATATCGTTGCTATTAGCATGTCCATTTAAAATTTCACCTACACTTATGTTACTGGGTACAGAGGATAAAACGGATAGTTATTTGCTAGATTATAAGTATTTTTTATTTCTCGCAATGACTGTGGCACGGTTATGTATTGCTTCAGAATGGTTATCTCCAGACGCTCCTACTTTTGGTATTTGGAGATCAAAGCTCTATCGTATTTATGAAATTGAATGGAATTTATATGCATTGAGGGGAGCTAGGAAAAAACGCATTGGTTTATTAATTTGGGGATCGTTAACAAATTTTTTAGAGAATGGTTGAAGTCGGAGATACGAGATTTATTTATTAAGGAATAATGTTCTTTTCTTTTTTGTATTCTTTCAATTAATTAATGATACTTTTCCACTGCCAAAATATGTATGTGATGTACGAATTTAAATGCACTGTCATGAATAATAAAAATAAATAAAAAAAAAAAAAAAAAAGATACAATAAAATATCATATAGCTCACTCCACTCCGGTTTAAAAAACGGGCTTCTAATTTGATTACATTTCATATCGTTTCCTTATTGATAACGCCATCCTAATAAAATTTTAAACTGCCATGCAGATTGCTTCAGTGGACAAGGATGATAAAAAATTAAAACCCTCTTGGAAATTTCCTGGTCTGATGTCTTTTAAGAGTGGTATAAGGAGCCGAACTCTTTGGACCTAGTAGAGTGTACAAAAAAGGGTAAAATGCAGAGTGCTTTGTTGGGACAGGTTGTCACAAGGGCAAGGTGTGAGATTATTACACCTTCCGACCAGTTTAGGAAAAGCCCCTAGAAAGTGCAATGTGCAGAGCCTAAATCTGGTCAGCAGAAATCTAAATTGCACGTTCCCAATAAAAGACAGATAAAATTGCTGATATAAAAAAGGCTGATCGGTGTAAGGTTGTCACCATGTTGGCCGCCGGCGATTGTCAAGCTCAACACGATATGCATTTTTTATAGTCAATTTCATACTTATATCTATACTATTAGGGTTATCAGAATAGTGCCCTAGGCCAATTTCATAAAATGTTCCTTTCACATAGAAAGCCATGGGATAGCCTCGGCCTTATCCAGTGGCATGCAATCCATGATAATTTCTCTTGTGAGCTTTAACTCTTCCGACAGCAAGACTTTTGTACAGAGTATCAATGGGGCAATATTTATCCGATCAGAAATAAAATCAACCCCTACTTCAGAGTGACAGAATGCTGTAGGGGCCATTTTTGGGATCATCAACTATCTCTTTAGAAAATTATTCTTTAGAGTTTGAAGTTTCAGACTTTTTTGATGTTCCCATACTCTCACCCCATATGTGGCAGTAGACAAACATTTCGATTTATATAAGGTTATTAATTCCGCTACGGGCTTATGGCCCAACTTGCACGCAAAGCAGAAAAGACCTTCCACAGCACGGCTAGTGTTCTGTACCCTGGATATAATGAGGTGTTCCCAGGTCAATTTTTTATTAAAACATTTCCTAAAAAGTTAAAATTCAAGACTTTGTCATTTGTCTTCCCCTTTAACATGAACTTTCTAGATTTGGTATGACTTGATCCGCAGACCATGACATAGGATTTAGTTAAATTAACCGTTAAATCTAGTGCTAGCATAAAGTTTGTGAATGTGTTCCGAGACTTCTGTAAGCTATTAGCGGTTAAAGCCATTAAAACCGTGTCGTCCGCATATTACCGATAACGTAATCGGCTTACCCCCTATTCTAGGGATGTCTAACTCCTGATCTTTTAGAGCTGAATCTAGTCCGTTTGTGTATAGAAGGAAGAGGAAAGGGGCCAATATGCACCCCTGACGGACTCCCTCTGTAGAGACATATATATACATATATATATGTAATACCCAATTTTTATTGGTTAGCTGTCTATAACCTTCCATCAAATAAGCTTATTTGTTCTGTAACACAACATTGCCACCTTTATCGGACTGGCGTATTACTATGTCCTTATCTTGTTTTAAATCTTCTAGTGCCCTGATCTGCTCTGGGCTTAAGTTCTTTTTACAAAATGGGGTCTTTTTATATCCTATCCTTTTAAGATCAGCTAACACCCCTCTTTCAAACACATCAATGGCATCACATTCTATTTGTGGCAAAAATACAGACTTGGGCTTGAATCCACTGTCTGGATTTCTATTTGTGTCAATATCAAATTCTTGTGCATTGCAAGATATATCGCCATTTGTTTCAGTTTGCCCATGCTGAGAAGCCAAGATGTTTAAAATTTCAACATCATCAACATTAAGATTACTCAAAGCAATTGTTTCAGTTTCAAAACCAGTTGATTTACACTTGGTATCAAACCACTTCTTCAATTTTAACTTGCGTGAAAAATAAAACAAATCAATTCTGGTTTGAGCATAATTTAAATTCGTAATAGGGCAAAAGGACAAACCTAATCCCAGAAGTCGAGTTTCTTCCACCGTCAGTGTCCGTGATGAGAGGTTGACTACAGTCATTTCAACGCCTGTTTTCCCCTTGTCATCATTCTCACTGGGGTTGTTGTATCTTGTCTTCCTCCGTTGTTTGGCTTTCTTATTCCTCTGTTTTGGTTTGTGTTGTTTTGCTTTGCCTTGCTTTGAATACATATGTATAGGCATTTCAGAAGCATTACTGAAGAGTATTTGACAGTACTAAGATGGCCGACATGGTTTTTTGAATGAATTTCATTGTATAATACACTGGTCCTTTCACTATGTTTATTGCACTTAAGAAATAAAAAAGATACTGTTTCTGCGTGATCCTCAGCGTGACCAAGGCAAAAGCTGAAACGCGTTGCTGGTGCAGTCAGTATTATTTACACTGCATCTCCAAGGTGTCCTGGCATTTTTTCAAATACTGAAAATTGGGTATTACATATTACAGGGTGCCGATACCCTGAGCGAGGACCGCCCTAAATAGACAGCCTCTACTATTATCGGGATCTGTACATGCATATATATATATATATATATATATATATATATATATATATATATATATATATATATAGATATATATAATATAATGTATGTATGTGTGTCTGTGTGTATGTATGTGTTTGTGTGTATATGTATCTGTCTGTGTGTCTATGTGTATATGTATGTGTGTCTGTGTGTATATATATGTATGTGTGTCTGTGTGTGTATATATATGTGTGTATATATATATGTGTGTGTGTGTGTGTTGTGTTATGTTATCTGAATTTATATAGCGCACAGCTGCCTCAGCAAAGAGGCGTCCTGGCACTGCCAGCATCAGAAAAACGGACTATAACCAGGACAGGAAGGCGCAAAGAACAGATGAAAGGATAAAGAGAGACTAGGCAGAGGGAAAAAGAAAAGTTTTGATTGCTTTCCTGAAGTCCAACAGACATTCCATTCAGCGGATCTGGAGAGGCAGATAATTCCATAATTTGGCTGCCAAGCAGCAAAAGGAACGACCCCCGGTCCGAAGGCGCTTCACACGGTGAACTCTAACCAGATGCTGCCCCGAGGAGCGCAGCTGGCGAGTAGGAACATACGGGGTGAACAAATTAGTTAACAGGCTGGGCGAGGCAAGCTTCAAGATCTTAAAAGATAGACAAAGCGTCTTAAATTGAATTCGCTTAGCCATAGGTAGCCAATGAAGCTTCCGGATGGCACCAGCAGAGGGGAAGAAATGCGGAAGTCCCAACAAGGCTCTAGCGGCAGCATTCTGAACACGCTGCAACCGCATAACCTAAGCCTGATTAGCCCCCAGCAGGAGAGGACTAGCGTAGTCTAATCTAGATAGAATAGCAGAATGAACAATCAGCTGACGCGTAGGTGGATCAAAGAACTTCAAAAGGGGCTTAAGGCCCCAAAGGAGGCCAAAGCAAGTGCCTGCAACTTTTTTAGTATGGTCTTGAAAACTAAGGGTGGAATCCATCCACACCCCCAAGTTCTTAACCACCAATTTGGGGATGGGGGTATTCCCAAGAGCATAAGGCCACCATTGCTCACTCCACAGGCTTGTGTTCTTCCTCACCAACAGGACCTCTGTTTTATTAGCGTTCAGCTGGAGGCAATTTATAGTCATCCATTCTGCAACGGCAGCCAGGCCACTCTTAAACCTAGAAGCATCTAGTGTAGAACCATCTGAGAGGGCCACCACCAGCTGCGTATCGTCAGCATACAAGACCATGGTGAGGCCCATGTATCTGGCCACCGTAGCAAGAGGCTGAACATACAAGTTAAACAGTATGGGGCTCAATGCAGAGCCCTGAGGCACCCCCTGGTCGAAGGGATGGACCTGAGAGAGAAACGGGGGGGGCAGACACTCAGAAGGATCTTTCGGTCTGAGTGATGTAATATGTGACATCATCAGCAGTGGATTACGGTCGCGCGAGTCATAGTTAGCTGAACTAACTATAACGGGGGAATTTCAATGGTTTTGTACGAGTGAAATGTCCAGCTAACTAGAACATGTGTGAAATCTATGGTTTTATCAGTGAATTTGCAAGGTTTTTTAAATGCTAATTCCTAACTATAACGTGTGTGAAACCTATGGTTTTTTCAGTGAATTTGCAAGGTTTTTTAAATGCTAATTCCTAACTATAACGTGTGTGAAACCTATGGTTTTTTTCAGTGAATTTGCAAGGTTTTTTAAATGCTAATTCCTAACTATAACGTGTGTGAAACCTATGGTTTTTTCAGTGAATTTGCAAGGTTTTTTAAATGCTAATTCCTAACTATAACGTGTGTGAAACCTATGGTTTTTTTCAGTGAATTTGCAAGGTTTTTTAAATGCTAATTCCTAACTATAACGTGTGTGAAACCTATGGTTTTTTCAGTGAATTTGCAAGGTTTTTTAAATGCTAATTCCTAACTATAACGTGTGTGAAACCTATGGTTTTTTAAGTGAATATATATATATGTGTGTGTGTGTGTGTGTGTATGTGTGTATATATTACCCACTGGCGGTCGCCAGTAGGTAGTTATAGTTAGGACCGTGTTTCCATAGGAAATCTCAAAATTCTATTTTGAATAACTTTGGCGCCGGTTGACGAATCCTCGCGAAATTTTCAAAACTAATGGGGCGCTCCGCTCAGCTCCTACCCTGAAAGTTTCGGGGTGATTCGGCAAGCGGGGGCCGAGAAAAAGGGGGGGTCCCAAAACACGTTTTCCCCATGGATTTTTCCATAGGGACTTTAGTCGCAGCTACAGCCCGAACGGCTGAACAGAATTATGTGAAATTTGGCAGAGAGGTAGCCATAAGGTCCATGAAGTGCCTTTTGCAGGTTTGGTGTAAATCTGTTCAGTATGTCCTGAGAAAATAGCATTTAAATCAATATATATATCTGTACGCGCGCAGCGTGCGCGCACTGAGCAAGTCCTGTGCGCGCACCTTGCCATGCGCGAGCGCACTTCTGATTGGTTGTTAGATGTCAGTAAACATTCGAATCGGTGGAAATCAGGAAGCGGCGGCTGCCATTTTGTCTCTCGCATAAAGAGGGGGTGATAAACAAAGAGGGAGAACTTGAAAAGGGGGCAGAGTGGGGAGATATTGACCCACTAGGCATTGTAAGGGGGTCACAGTAGGACCTTGTAGGGCAAAAAAAAAGATTTATATATTTTTTTAAAATATCGCCGAGTGCGCGCACCCAGCGCGCACCCGAAATTTTTTAAAAAAAATAAAAATAAAAAAAAATTCGCAATTAAGTAAAAAGATATAAGGTGGCTCTAAAAAGAGCCCTTGTGTTTATTGTGTGTTTTTTGGTACCTACAAGTAAGTACCGATGCAGAGTCTAAAGTTCAAGAGGAAGACTCTGTTGCCTTCATCAGTGAAGTGTACACCATCTCCTCTATGAATGTCTTGCATGTTGTAACGCAAGTTGTTGTGTTATATAGAACCCATACCATAGTCTCTGAGGAAAGCAGAAATAGATTTGTTGACGTGCTTCCTTGCTTTGTCAATCTGCGGACAAAATTGGCTGGACCAGTTCCACTTTTGCCTTTGGCATATGTTAGAATATACAAAGGCAGTTTGTGGAAAAAGCGACATCAATTGCACAAAGGTGTCCTTAATAAGCATTTCCAGACCTACCCCAGTTAAAGTGCCTAGGTCATTACCACCACAGTGCACAATAATAAGGTTAGGCTGTGGGAGATGTAGAAAGGTTTTCACCAAAGGCATTAATTGGTGCCACTTTAACCCTCTCTGACCAATCCATTTAATGTCTACATTTGGCAAAGCAAGGTCTCTCACCATACCTCTTTTTTCTGCAAATTTTTCACTCCAGAAGACATAGCTGTGACCTACAATCCACACTGTGAACATCTTCCAAGGAGATCTGGATGCACTCAGGAGGTGTCTTTCAGTAGAAAGGCAATATGAAATGAAAGACAGTTGAAAAATGGGGGCACACATAGTTTATTTTATAAAAAAAACTCATTGGCTGTTTCAAACCATTCTACACTAAAAACTAGGCTGTATGTTTAAATTTTAAAAAGCATGTTTTGTATTGGTTCAGAAAAATGTTTTACCAAAGAACATTGGCTGTTAGGTTTGAAAAGTCAAGCTCTCTTGCTCTTTGGATATGAAACATTGTTTGCTGAACTTCGGACCTCTCTTCACAGCAGTGTTCCATGACCTGTTGCTATGGTAGCAGGCAGAAGTCAAGTTGGGGGAAGGGTACATTTGGAAAGGGGTTGAAGTTTTCAACCAATAGAAATGTGTGATTTCATTTGAAAAAAAGTGGGAAGCACTGAGATTTGAAATTAACATGTATATGTGTGAAAAAAGAGAGGGAAACATTGCCATTTACTGGTTCTGGAGAGAGGAGAGAGGTGTAGAGCTCTGATATTCTGACTCTGATAGTCTGCTGTTTGAGTGGCACATTTCTTTCACAACTAACTAATTTTAAAGGTGAGTTATGAGTTTGAGAGGGGAAGTATGTGGTGATTTTTTAGATAAATATTAGAATTGTGAATCTTCTTCAAAAGTTATGTTTTACATTTTGAGGTTTGCGAGATATTTAACTGTTTTGAACTTGTAAGATATTATGGAGTATGTTTTCACAATAAGTTAATGTGTACTGGTAGGAATGAGGAATACTGTTTTGTGCCTACCATCAAACCATGAGTCTGTGTGCAGAGAAGAATTGTTGACAGAGATTTAATTTGCGTTGCTATTGAAAAGTAAGACTTGCAGTTGAAAGGAAAGGACAGCTTGTTTTTAATTGTGATGGTTAGGATTTAGCAGAAACCACTTTGAAAGAAAAGAGAGGAAAATGGTAGCACATTTGAAATTAGCATTAGTTCTGTAAGAATTGCAGACCCAGGAAAGGGGCAGCCTGTGTTTTGTGCCTACCAACACAGCATGAGTCTGTGTGCATATAGGAATTGTTGTCTGAGATTTAATTTGTGAAGTTGTTGTTCTGTAAGGATTGCAGACCCAGGAAAGGGGCAGCCTGTGTTTTGTGCCTACCAACACAGCATGAGTCTGTGTGCATATAGGAATTGTGGCCAGAGATGTATTTTGTGTTGCAGTTGTTCTGTAAAACATGCACTTGCAGGAAAGGGACAGCTTGTTTTCTTCAAATGTGGTGGTTAGCAGTCAACAGAAATCACTTAATCTGAAATGAGAGGCAAAAGCTAAAACATTTGAAACCAATAGGGTAGATTTTCAATTCAAAATAGCAAAGGCACAGGTAGTTGCCATATGTTCAAAACTGAAAATAACCCTTAGCACACATGCACTGTTACATACATCCCAGCAGTCTTCATGCAGTTTTGGAAGTCTCTTTGCTCATCTCTCTTGCAGCTGACAATACATAGTCTGCAGAAACAAACTCTTGGCACACACGCAGCAGCTTCTCTCACACTCCCATGTGTAGTACTCAGGTCTGTGTGATGTTTCAGATAGTACTGTGTAACGCAAACACATTCAACGTCATCAAGGCACATTTTGTTTGCTCTAGTGTAGTCACTCACCCAGATTGCACATGCTCATGGTATGATGTAGCTGTTAGGACATGTGGTCTTTTCTGCCTCTGTGATCTAGAAGGAAAATGTGTCAGGTTGTAACCGTAATTATCACTTGTTCTACCACAGTAGTAAATGTGCTTTGAAATTGCAAATCAAATTCTGTTTTCTGCTTAGACGCACACTATGAGGTTGTGTGCGCACAGGAATTGTGGCCAGAGATGTAATTTGTGTTGCAGTTGTTCTGTAAAACATGCACTTGCAGGAAAGGGACAGCTTGTTTTCTTCAAATGTGGTGGTTAGCACTCAGCAGAAATCACTTAATCGCAATAGGAGGCAAAAGCTAAAACATTTGAAACCAACAGGGTAGATTTCCCTTTCAAAATACCTGTGCCTTTCAAACTAGCAAAGGCACAGGTAGTTGCCATATGTTCAAAACTGAAAATAACACATGCACTGTTACATACATCCCAGCAGTCTTCATGCAGTTTTGGAAGTCTCCTTGCTCATCTGTCTTGCACCAGACAATACACAGTGTCCAGAAACACACTCTTGGCACACACGCAGCAGCTACTCCAAAACTCCCATGTGTAGTACTCAGGTCTGTGTGGTGTTTCAGATAGCACTGTGTAACGCAAACACATTCAACGTCACCAACGCTCATTTTCTTTGATCTAGTCTAATCACTCACCCTGTAACACATGGTTATGGTCTCAAGCAGCTGTTAGGACATGTGCTGTTTTCTGCCTCTGTAAATGATCAGGAAAATGTGTCAGGCTGTAACAGTAATTTGGTACTATTCAGGAACACTGTTTTGTTCCAAAAAACATAGCATGCGTCTGTGTGCACACAGGAATTGTGGGCAGAGATTTAATTTATGAAGTTGTTGTTCAGTAAGAATTGCAGTCCCAGGAAAGGGGCAGCCTGTGTTATGTGCCTAAAATGATGGCATGAGTCTGTGTGCGCACAGGAAGTGTGGGCAGAGATTTAATTTGTGAAGTTGTTGTTCAGTAAGAATTGCAGTCCCAGGAAAGGGGCAGCCTGTTGTCTTTACACAAATTATCCCTTAGCACACATGCACTGTTACATACATCCCTGCAGTCTTCATGCAGTTCTGGAAGTCTCCTTGCTCATCTCTCTTGCAGCTGACAATACATAGTCTGCAGAAACACACTCTTGGCACACACGCAGCAGCTTCTCCAACACTCCCATGCATAGTACTCAGGTCTGTGTGATGTTTCTGATAGCACTGTGTAACGCAAACACATTCAACGTCACCAAGGCCTCATATTCTTTGATCTAGTCTAATCACTCACCCTGTAACATATGGTCATGCTCTCAAGGAGCTGTTAGGACATGTGCTGTTTTCTGCTTCTGTAAATGATAAGGGAAATGTGTCAGGCTGTAACAGTAATTTGGTACTATTCAGGAACACTGTTTTGTTCCAAAAAACATAGCATGAGTCTGTGTGTATACAGAAATTGTGGGCAGAGATTTAATTTGTGAAGTTGTTGTTCTGAAAGAAATGCAGTCCCAGGAAAGGGGCAGCCTGTGTTATGTGCCTAAAATGACGATATGAGTCTGTGTGCACACAGGAATTGTGGGCAGAGATTTAATTTATGAAGTTGTTGTTCAGCAAGAATTGCAGTCCCAGGAAAGGGGCAGCCTGTGTTATGTGCCTAAAATGATGGCATGAGTCTGTGTGCGCACAGGAATTGTGGGCAGAGATTTAATTTGTGAAGTTGTTGTTCAGTAAGAATTGCAGTCCCAGGAAAGGGGCAGCCTGTTGTCTTTACACAAATTATCCCTTAGCACACATGCACTGTTACATACATCCCTGCAGTCTTCATGCAGTTCTGGAAGTCTCCTTGCTCATCTCTCTTGCAGCTGACAATACATAGTCTGCAGAAACACACTCTTGGCACACATGCAGCAGCTTCTCCAACACTCCCATGCGTAGTACTTAGCTCTGTGTGATGTTTCAGAAAGCAGTGTATAACGCAAACACATAAAAACATCATCAAGGCCTCATTTTCTTTGCTCTACTCTAATCACTCACCCAGGTTGCAGATGCTTATGGTATGAAGTAGCTGTTAGGAAATGTGCTCTTTTCTGTCTCTGTAAACTATAAGGAAAATGTGTCAGGCTGTAACAGCAATTATCACTTGATCTACCACAGTAGTAAATGTGCTTTGAATTTGCATATCAAATTCTGTTTTCTGCTTAGAAGCACACCATGAGGCTGTGTGCGCACAGGAATTGTGGCCACAGATATAATTTGTGTTGCAGTTGTTCTGTAAAACATGCACTTGCAGGAAAGGGGCAGCTTGTTTTTTTCAACTGTGGTGGTTAGCACTGTGCACAAATTAGTAAATGACAAATGAGAGGCAAATGGAAAAACATTTGAAATTAATGAAAAGCTTAAAAAATATTTTAATGAATTATAATTACAAAAAAGATGTTTTTTTTAAGTTTCTTGCAGGTATTGCTGAGCAACAGTGAAAAAATAAAAAAATGCCTTTAAGGACAAGAAAGAGGAAAGAAAAGCAACAACAAGTATATCTGGACAAAACTGGGAAAAGAAAAATAGGAGGAGAAGCTGGTGATGGCAAAAAGAAAAAGTGTACTGGTAAGCAGAGTAGAGATTTCTTAAAAAAGATCTTCAAAAAACAAAAAAATGGCAAAAATAAATGTAAAACAAACAGTGTTTTATGTACAAAGCAACAACAGAGTCAACAGCAAAAAACAAAAGCTAATGTACAATCAGAAGTATGTAAAACTGATTTAACACGAAAATTAGATTTTAAAAACATTCGTCGAAAAATGTTTCAGAGAAGAGTGATGTTAAATTTGCTAAAGGATGTGAAAAAATATAAGAAAAAATCAAAATTTATTAAGAAAAAAAAATGTATAGAAAATATTGTAAGTAAGGCTTTGGAAATAAAAAGAAAACTTTTTATTCTAATTTTGAATAGGAAGCGTAGATTAGATAAATTAGTGAATGCAATGAAGTCACAAAGCAAAAGGAAAAGAGAAGTGAAAAAAAGTAACTTTTGTAAAGTGTTCTTGGGAGAATGGAAACACAGTTCAAGTACTGAACCATTTTTTAATGAAGAGAGTTATCTTCAAAGTAATAGTTTGTTGCATGCAGTTGACACCAATGGTAGAGCATATGAAGTTAAGGATGGTTGTGTGATGGAAAAAGAGAAAATGGTCCCAAGAAATGAGGAAGAAGTAATGGCTGCTGAGGCTATGGGGAGACGTCCAAAAGCCCCAGTGTACACTTGGAACTGTAGTAGTATTTGTACTGTGCGTCAGGAATCTATTGATAAATTACGTGACTTTCTAAGAGAATATAGTAAAAAGAGGGTAAAACAGAAGATGAAGGTGCTTCAAACACTAGATCCATGCAGAGTGAGAGAGAATACTGGTTTCCAGGGACATTCTCTGGCTTGTCTATCTAGCAAAGTGTGTAAAAGTGTTTTTCATCATTTTAGGATGCTGGCTGTTCATCATACTGAAATGAGAAAGTTTGTGAGAACATTGTATTTTGCTAAAAGTCCAGCAGTAAAGTTAAATGAGTTGAATAATGCTCTGTTCCGTGGATCTGTATCAGATGTAGTGAAGGTTACTGATGAGATTCAGTTTTGTTACTTTGGTCCAGAACAAGAAAGTGCAGAAAAGGACACAGTTAATGAGGAAAATGAGGAACAGAATGTAGAACTCATTATTACTAAAAAGTTTGAGGATGAAATGACAAAATTTACTATCATCTCTAATGAAAGACCAAATATTACTTGTATTTGTTGCCGCAGAAGCCATTATAAAATTCAAACAAGGAATGTTGATCTGTATAAAAAAAGTGAAAATGAAGAGAATTATAAGTGGAAAGATTTTGCAACATATATATTTCTTGAAAATTGTTTTGAATTGGGTGAAGATCAGCGTATTTGTAAATACTGTTATAACAAGTTAGAACAAAATAGAATGCCGACCAGAGCTGTACATAATAATTTAGAATTGGATGCTATTCCTGCCGAACTTTCTGATTTAAATACATATGAGTCTATACTCATTCAATGTGTTCATCCGTTCCAGACCACAGTACGTATGGAGCCCAAAACTGGTAAATTACCTCCTTCAGATTTACTGAGAGGTTTAAAAGGAAGAGTGGTGTATTTGCCCTTGGATTTGAAAAAAAATATGGAAACTATTGATGCAGATACTTTGGAAACTGAACCATTAGTTATTCTGGTTAATGGTGTACCTACAAAGAATGAGAAGATTTGGCAGGAGCTGGTAGATGTACGGAAAGTACAAAGAGCAAATTTATATTTGAAAAGGAATAATAAATGGTATGAATCAATTTATATAGATGAAGAAGAAGAAGATTTACAAGAAGACACAGAAACACCAACTGGTCAAATTGAAAAAGTGGACAAGTCAAAGGAAGAAGAAATTTATGAACATTTTAGCATACATCCTCTTCATTCAAAAGAAGTTATGGGAGACACTATTGATCTGTTTCAGATGAAGAAAGCAAAAGGAACTCCCGTGAGTGTATGGGAGAAGAGCTTGGAAGCTCGATGTTTTCCTCAGCTGTTTCCTACAGGAAAAGGTGGACAATACGATGAACGCCCAGAACAGATTCCAGCTTCTGAGTATCGGACTACAAGACTATATGCTGAAGATTCAAGATTTCGTCAAAGTATTCCTTATTTGTTTCATCTTTTATTTGAAAGCGACTTGTCTGCATTATCTTATGCAGTAAATCACATTTTAAAAAGTGGAGTACATCTACATAATGTGTCTGCTAAGGATTTTATGGAGAAAGTGCAGCACCGAGATGATCATTTGGAAACACAACTGATCAATCTGATGGCTTGTCAGCGTGGGACAAATGAATATTGGTACCGACGCCATGGTGAATTCAGTTCAAAAGCTTTATTCGGTATGTAAAATACAACCATATAAGCAGAACAAACATTTAAAAATACATATAAGACAAAATGTCTTATACACAATAACAAAAACAAAAGACCATATTTACACATTATTAAAGTGCATAGTTCTTTCCTTAGACTTAATAATCTTCCAACAAAGAATCCACATTATGAATGAAATAAAATGTAGATTCCATGAAAGTTATCCAATAAGTGCAAATATACAAAAGTGCTAAATATGGTAACAGTCCCACAATACATAATTCATCAAAAATTTCGCTTCAAGTTACAATTTCATATCAAAATCTGGGCGGTGTCCCTATATACAAGGTACATGACTAAATAAAATTAATCGGTGCAGACTATAGACTTCCTAATATTCATGCATTTCAGCACATAGGATGCCACAAAAAAACAGGTATCAGGGCTTTCTAGGGTTATTAGGAACTTCATTGCTGATTTAGTGGAACGTATATTATTTTTTAAAAGGATAGGTTTTAAGTAAAATTTCCTAAAATGACAATAAAATTTACAAAACAATAAAAAGTGACAGCAGCTTTGTTTTGACATATTATCACAGGGACACAGCATATTAGATTTGATCTTAATATCTGGGAAGGAGACTAGATGGTGTACAATTCCAAGCCTTAAACGGGTTAGGACAAATCTGTGTGAGTTATAAGTCACGGTGGCAAGATAGGTTTGAAAACCTGACCTTAAATTCAAGTCAAGGTAAGAAGCAACTGTTGTTAGATTTTTAGACTGATTTTCTCTAGCCAACTTCTTGAATGCTAGGAACTTGGATTTAATGTCTTTCTTTGGTATCAGTACAGCAGCTTCGGGGTTCAGACGGATGTTACATTCAAACAAAAGATTAAACCAGTGATAAATATAACTCAGCCAGGGAATACGAGATAGATTATCAAGTTTCAAGCAATCCTTGATGATTGTTTGTGTGAATACAGTCTCAGGTTTGGACCAGATAGAGCGCCAAAGAAGTAATGGGCGTAATGCGGCTAAATCCGCAATGAAGTCAATGCCAGCCTCCATATGAGTTAAAATGTTGGGAGCCGAGGACGGGGCGCATAACAGCTTCTTCAAAAACTTATTTTCATCATTCTGTAAGCCATTAACAGAATGATGGCCCCAAACTCCTGCCCCATACAAAGCAGATGAAATACACCTAGCTTTGTAAATAGCTAGCATGTCTTTCACACTCCTTTGTCCCAGCTTAGCTACAAATCTGAAAATACTATTGGTGTTTCTATTCATCTTTAACCTTACGTTCTCGTCTTCATTCGTCCATTTCCCGTTGCCTGCGAATGTTATCCCTAAATAACAAAAACTATTAACCGGTTGAATCTTTACTTTATCAATAAAGAAGGAGGAATTGGATTTCGCCCTCTTTCCACAGGTCATAACAAAAGTCTTACTTTTATTAATGATCAATTTCCTCTCTTTGGTAAATAGCACAAATCTATCTATGAGGCGTTGCAAACCATTCTGTGTGCGTGAGATGAGAACTGCGTCATCTGCGTATAATAAAATAGGGGTAACGCTACCGTTGATCAAGGGGGCGTCTGAGGGTAATTTGCTTAAAATTGAATCAATTTCATTTATAAATAAAGAAAATAAAAACGGGGCCAAAACGCACCCTTGACGAATCCCTCTTGCAACTTTAAAAAAAGGTGTGCATTCTCCCATAGGACCAAAGCGTACTTTACATGAAAGGCCAGAATATAACCGAGCCAGAAAGAAAACACACTCTTTGGGAGCTCCGAGATCTAACAATGTGTCCCAAAGGATGTTGTGGTCTACAAGATCAAAGGCGCTACTTAGGTCTGCGAAACAAAGGAAGAGATTCCCCTCCTTTGCAACAGTGTATTTGTGTATTAAAAGATCTAAATTAATACACTGTTCCTGCGTCCCCAGGCCTTTCCTAAATCCGTATTGCGCCTTTGAAATTATCGTGTTATCTTCTGCCCATGTCTCAAGTCTCTTTAAGATTATTCTACTCAATATTTTTATCGAGGCGTCTAATAGAGAAATGGGACGATAATTGCTTGCCTCGGACCTTGATCCCTTCTTGAAAAGAGGAATAATTATTGACTGGCCCCAGGAAGTTGGCATCTGGCCCTCCGTTATTGCATTAAAAAACCTGGTCAGGATCGGTGCCCACAGATCTAATTCAGATTTATACAAATCCAGCGGGACTCCATCCGGGCCAGGTGCCTTTCCGCCCTTACTATTACGTAGGCCTTCATAAACCTCATCAAGACCAATATCTAAAGGCAATCTAGGCCAAGTAAACTCATTGTCCATATGGGAATCTAAAATTAACCTATCCGGATTAAAAATATTTAAAAAGTGGTGCATCCATGATTGACAGTCGACGTGAGAGGTTATTTCAGGCACTGAGTCATCTTTTAAGAAGGGACTGTTTATGGTCTGCCTGTATAACTTGCTATCGTTTGTTTCAGCCGCACAGCTGAGTTTATACCAAGCCTCCTCTTGGAGAGCTTTTTTCCTTTTAGCAAGCGATGTTTTATAGGCAAAACGACAAGATTTAATTGCTGTACAATCGCGTGGTTTAATGCTCATCGCCTGCTTTAGGGCATGAAGAGCATGCGTACAACTTTTATCGAACCAACCAATGTTAATTACTCTTTTCCCCTTATGCGGCTTTGTGAGTAAGTTATCAATTGTTGCACTAATAGTACGTAGGTGGTTCAATATAACTTGCGAATGTACCTCGTCGCTAATACAATAGGTTATCTCCAAGGTACACTTTCTTAAAACCTCCTCCAACAATTCATGTGGAACGACCTTGGACCATTTAATCCTGAACCCATTGGGTCTTACAGCCTCGATAAAATTAATCCTATTGTTAGCATCCATGTTTTTGGGACCCCAACAGTGCAGTGATACAGAGATACTGTTATGATCACTTAGAATTTGCTCGTTAACACACAAGTTGGAGTATGCACAATCGTTGGACAATAAAATGTGGTCAATGTATGAGTTAGCTCCTCTTCCGGTAAATGTTGGACAGGTAACGTTGTTACTATTCTTCGTGCAACTTAACATATCCAAATCAAATTTTGCTAACATCATGTTAAGGATAGTGCCATAAGTACAATGTGGGAAGTGTAAACCATCATTTCCCTCCATGTTACCACTTTCCCTTGTGAAGCCACATGAATTACTCGAGGCATGAAGACAGGGACTTATATTAAAGTCACCCAGCCAAAGAACTATAGATTGGTGGCCTGTGACTGCCTGAGTCCTCTCAATTTCTTTTTCAAGCTCAATCAGGATATTACCTCTATCGGCAGTAAATACATTATTATAAAAATTTATCAACAACAAATCTTTCCCTTTGTCAAACTCTAGACGTAGCACCTGGGAATGGACATCCACAGAAACACAACTTTTAACTTTGCAGGTTTTTAGTTTAGTAGATATTAAAAGCAAGAGACCACCTTTAGCTCTTCCTGCAATTGAACTCACTGCATTCAAGCTGTATGCTAAATAACCCTCAATAAAGATAGGTTCCTCACACCACGTCTCCTGAAGACATATTATATCGTACCCAATATTAATAAAATCCTTCCACCAGGGGGAGTCTAACTTCCTCTTCAGACCAGCAATATTCCACGTGACAACGCGGTAACCTGTATCAAGATCAAGATCACGCTTAGCCCTTGTGTGATCATTTGCTGGGTCTACCAGGGGAAGGTCAAAATTTAAAGAAGGATCTGCAATGGTACGACAATTCTGTGTCTTATTGATTCCCTTGTTCTCCGGAGCAGCTTCTGCCTTGTTAAGTTCAGGCAAAGGTGAGGGGGGAACAGTCACTACAATATCAGAGCAGATACCACTAACTGATTTCTCATTCGTGGTCATAGAAATATTGGACAGTCAGTCATTTTCCTCCAATGAGGACAGGGCAGAGTAACGGTTGAAAAGGGGAATGGTGTAGTCCCTTTGCCTACCGAATTCCTCATTAAACTGTGTATACCCTCTATTATAATGCTGCGGGGCTCTTGGTGGCAAAAAGGGAGAATAACTAGCCCCACCCCTGATTAAACCGGGTTCATACTGCTCGATCTGTTGGGACCTTAACGATTGTGGGCCATCTAAATAGCTGTAAAAGTATCCTAAAGGTCTAGCAGAAACCAAGTTAACTTGGTTGGGTAGGGAGGCGGCTCTTAAGAGGACAGTTGCCACGTGTTGTGGGTGTTTAAAGTTAATAAGGATACAATCCCCTATAGTAGTTTTCCTGCCTTCTCCTATCCAGCTTACTCGACGGGTAGATAAGATGTCTTGTGAAAATGCCAGCGGAAATCCACAATTTTTGTTAAGCCAGGCAAGTGATTTATTTTTTAAAGAATCATGAGATTCCTGGCTAGAGTTAGGCATACTAGAGTCTGCCTCCGGGACATTAATCAATACTACTGTATAAGGGGCACACTGTGGTGGAAGGTTAACAATATGATTTTTCCTATGTTTAATATGATCAGCATCTCCCCTGGCTACATGCTTTTGATTTTTACTTGAGCATGTATGTGCAGAAGTTACTTTTCCTGCTGAGGTGGCTATTGTGGGTGGAGCCAAAACTGATATTGCAGTGGATGATGCATCTGTGGATCGACTCAACTGAATACTGTCCCCCAGTCCCTGTGGAGCTCCCGTATTGTGTGTACCAAACAAATGCAAAGTAGGTTCCATGGCGCCCTCTGTGGGCTTATAGTGGGTGTAGGCTGAACCAGCAGAAACGGGGGTAAGCGCGGGGGGAGAATGTCGTTTTTCATAAGAGGTCATGAGGCCCTTTAAATTGTCTACTTCTGCCGAGATTATATCTAATTTTGCCATCAAAGGACTAATTATAGACTCTAATTTGGTCTCAAAAATTGAGACCAAATGTCCTATGGTGGCTGCATGCAGAGAGACCCCCTCTGTATTATCGTTAGTCCCTGATATTTCTTTGGACAACTCCGGTAAAACCCCCCTTCCTTGTTGAAAGGAGCCCTGTTTTTTTGGCTTGTTGGTCGCCACTCTCTTTGCTGGTGCTTTCCTACATGCCCGTGTTTTCCTCTGCATCGGGGAGGGGGTTAAAATGGTTTTAAAACCTGATGCTGTAGTTGATGTGATAGAGGAGTTCAATTGGGAGGTGAGTTCATCAATGCTTCCAACAGTATCTGAAACAGAAAATGCAACAGCAATCCCATCAGCATTGTCTGTAGTAACCGCACTACTTTCGACGGGTATTTCAGTATTGGGAGCTAGAATATCCGTTGGGGAAGTTTCTAAGTTAGATCTGCCCAATGAAAGTCTCCGATCATTATTAATCTTATTTACAACTTTTACCAGATAGTTGTCCATTGTCCTCTTATCCCCAGCACCAAGATGGTTGGATGATTTGGGTTTCGACATGAGTGTGGACATATACAGTAACTTTAAGACAAGATTTTATAGAACTGTTCACTTACAAGTTAAGCGATGATCTTAGGTCCGTGGCCCTGCCCGGCCTCCTCCTGCCTCTGACGGCCACAGACGGCCCGCCCTTTGCCCGGGCTTAGCCCGGCGCCGCCCGCGCGCGGTCCCGCGATGCGGTGTCAGCCTTCGTGTTTTAAGCGCCTCCAGGCGCGAAACCGCGTTCGGCGGCTTCCGGGTCCGCCGCTAGGGCCGCTGGGAAATGTAGTTCGTGCTGGGTTCCGCACGGGCCGGGACGGCGACAGCAGGACAGGGAGCACAGTGCTCCAGCACACCCAGGGAGCTGTAAGGACACAGGCAGCGGTCAGCACGGCAGTGTAGGCTCCTGGAAAGATCCCCGCTCTGTCAGGGTCAGCCTTCGTGTTTTAAGCGCCTCCAGGCGCGAAACCGCGTTCGGCGGCTTCCGGGTCCGCCGCTAGGGCCGCTGGGAAATGTAGTTCGTGCTGGGTTCCGCACGGGCCGGGACGGCGACAGCAGGACAGGGAGCACAGTGCTCCAGCACACCCAGGGAGCTGTAAGGACACAGGCAGCGGTCAGCACGGCAGTGTAGGCTCCTGGAAAGATCCCCGCTCTGTCAGGGTCAGCCTTCGTGTTTTAAGCGCCTCCAGGCGCGAAACCGCGTTCGGCGGCTTCCGGGTCCGCCGCTAGGGCCGCTGGGAAATGTAGTTCGTGCTGGGTTCCGCACGGGCCGGGACGGCGACAGCAGGACAGGGAGCACAGTGCTCCAGCACACCCAGGGAGCTGTAAGGACACAGGCAGCGGTCAGCACGGCAGTGTAGGCTCCTGGAAAGATCCCCACTCTGTCAGGGTCAGCCTTCGTGTTTTAAGCGCCTCCAGGCGCGAAACCGCGTTCGGCGGCTTCCGGGTCCGCCGCTAGGGCCGCTGGGAAATGTAGTTCGTGCTGGGTTCCGCACGGGCCGGGACGGCGACAGCAGGACAGGGAGCACAGTGCTCCAGCACACCCAGGGAGCTGTAAGGACACAGGCAGCGGTCAGCACGGCAGTGTAGGCTCCTGGAAAGAACTCCTACATGGTTTCTAACCCTAAGCTGTGCCGAGTACGCTTGGGATGATTTACTGGATTTTCTACGAGAGGCAAATTCAAACATTAAAAACATTGAATACAAGACAGCAGGAGAACTGTGCTCATTGGATCCGGTTAATGTTTGCAGATATTTCAATCATAGATTTGAGGCTATGATGTCCTTCATCTGCAATAAAAAAAATCCACCTCTTGGAGAAGTAGTGGATTTCTTTTGGAGAAAAGAGTACCAGGCAAGAGGTGCTCCTCATATTCATATGCTGTTGTGGATCAAGGATGCCCCAAAGTTTGGAACAGATGCTGATGAAGCAGTGTTATCTTTCATTGAAGAATATGCAACATGTGCTATACCTAAAAGCACAGAAGAGAAAAAGTTAAAAGAAGTTTTACGTTTCCAAAGTCATCGGTGTGGAAAATACTGTCGACGGAAGTACAAGACCAAAGATAAATTCTACACAAAGTGTCGATTTGGATTTCCTAGACCTGTTCTTTCAAAAGGAAGAGTCAACAGTTTTATGTCAGCTGTGCGACATACTATAACCAGAAAATCTCCCAAAAATACATACAACCTAAAAAGAAAAGAAGAGTCAAAATTTATAAATGACTTCAACCCAGTCATTTTATCCATGTGGAATGCTAACATGGATATTCAGTATGTGGCAGACAATTCTATTGCTGTTGCTCGGTATGTCACATCTTACATCACTAAATCTGAGAAAACAGAATTGAAGGAAATGTGGGAAGAGATTTCTCACGAGAAGACTGTCAGTAAGAAGCTGTACAGTTTCAGTTTGAAGATGTTATCGCATCGAGAAATTGGATCCTACGAATGCTCAGATAGGTTATCATCTGCAAGTCTTTACTCGAAATCCAGAAGAATAATTTGGGTAAGCTTAGGCCTTGCAGGAATGAGAAATCGGGTACTGAAATCTGTTGGAGAAATTGAATATTTGGCCGAGAATGACCCAGAAAGTACAGATATTTTGAAAACAAACATGTTGGATACATATTACCCAAAGAGAAGTCATCATCTTGAGAACATGTGTCTCTATGAAGTGCTGCAGAACTACATTTTTTCAAGGAAAGCCACAGAAGACATCAACAATGGAAAATATAAAGTCATTGGTGAGGAAGGATGTTTGGTGAAGCAAACAAAAGGAAGTTTGATAAATCACAGGAAGCTGAGTTGCGACACTACTGACAAAAAGGAATTTTACTACTTGGCTCTTTTACAGCTGTTTAAACCATGGCGTTCAGAGGAAGAACTACTGGGAGAATTTCAAAGCTATGAAGATTCTTTTAATGCTAGCAAAGATAGCATAGAATGCAGTACTTTCACAACTTATGTCCAAATGTTAAATGAAGAAAATGAACAGGAAGCAAAAATTGCAGCTGAAGTAGCGAGAGACAGTTCTCAAGACAGCCAAAGTTCAGGAACACTTAGTCAAGATCCCCTAGGACAACCAATCATAGGAAATGAAGCTGCAGTAGCCATGACTGAAGTAGAAACGGCTATGAATCAAGCACAGGAAGATTCAATCGACTTACTAAATCTGGAACAACAACTGAATGAAGAACAAAAACAAATTTATGAAGAAGTCACCAAAAAAATTGATCATGGATTACTACATGAAAAGAAAGAGTGCTCATGCACATCATTTGAACCAATCAGGATGTATGTGAGTGGACAAGCTGGAACTGGTAAAAGTTTCTTAATAAAAGTCATCAGAAGCTACCTACAGCAAAAAACAGCTTCAAATTTGTCTTGTGTGGTAACTGCTCCAACTGGGTTAGCAGCCTATAACATAAAAGGAATTACCTTACATCGCTTGCTAATGTTACCAGTGGAGCATGAGAACAAAATAGAATACCACAAGCTAACTGGAGAAGCATGCTTCGAAGTTTCAAGAGTGTTGAAGAAGATGCAAGTTCTCATTATTGATGAGGTGAGCATGGTTTCAAATTTAATGCTTGTCTTTGTGCATTTAAGAATGCAACAAATTCTAAAGAGAGACTATGACGTGTTATTTGGAGGTAAACACGTCATAGTTTTTGGAGATCTTTTACAGCTCACTCCAGTTAAGACAACCAGTGTTTAATACTGTGACACATGAAGACACGAAGAAGTCATTAGGAAGCATTGGTAATGCGAATATTTGGTCGTTCTTTGAGTACAAAGAACTCACTACCAATATGAGACAAGCAAACGACGAAGATTATGCAAGTATTCTGAAAGATATCAGAATTGGACTACTCACAGAAGTTGGCAAAAAAGCATTACAGAGTCGGTTGCTACATAATTTATTTCCAAATGAAGAAATAGTTGCAGAGAATATATACCAGAACATTGCAGAAAAAAATACTGTAATCTGCTTAATGCCAACACTACTGAGTGCTCAATATTCAATGAGGAACTTTTGAAATTGGAAAAGGAAGAGATTAAGAAAATGGAAGCAGAGGACAAAATTCAGCATGAAAGAATTACTTTTACATTAACAGGCAAACTGAAAAATAAATTGGATTCACTAGAGAAGAACATTTCCAAAACAGCTGGATTAGAAAAAAATCTATATGTTTGCATGAATTGTCGAGTGATTTTAAGGAGAAATTTGGATGTAGAAAAAGGTTCTGTGAATGGAGCTATGGGAAGAGTTGTGGGTTTTAATAATTATCAGAAAAAAGAAGGAATTGAATGTTTAAAAATAAAATTTGATCAGATAGAAGAAGTTAAAGACATTTGTCGTTGTTCAGTTCGTTTCATGCTTGTGAAAGACTTATATGTACGTAGGAAGCAGTTTCCGTTTTCTCTAGCATATGCTGTAACTATTCACAAGTCTCAAGGATTGACTGTAGATAGTGCTTTTGTAAACATTGGTTCTACTGTGTTCAAAGAAGGTATGGCATATGTTGCTTTGTCACGAGTGAAAACATTATCTGGTTTATTTATGATAGACTTTGATGACTCAAAAGTTAGTGCTGATACAAACTATGTAAAGGAGTATAATAGATTAAGAAGAACCTATGCTCCTCATTTAGGTCAGTATCCTGTGATTGAAAAACATGTTGTTTCTCGGAAAAGGAGATTTGAAAATATCTGTAATGTGGATGAACAGAACAAAAAAAAAAGGACAGTGATGTGATAGCAAGGAAAAAGAAAAAGGTCAGTGTTGAAGAGGTTGTTGGTTGCCATTTTGAAAATAGCTCTGGTGTCAACTGCTATGCAAATGTAGTGCTGAATGTTGTATTTTATCTTGAAAAGTTGCTAGAACAGATAATAGTAAATCATGGAAAAAGATTGTGTTCTCTGCTGAGTCTCCTTTATGAGAAGCTGAGTAATGATAAAACTGAAATAGAAAGTGCTACTGATGTTAGAAATCTTTTAGATGTATGTTGTGGTTCTACACAGTTTAAAGAAAATGTCCAGCAAGATGCACCGGAATTCTTAATATATATTTTGAGTGTAATTGAAGATGAAGGAGTAGAAGTAGAAAACTTATTTGGTGTCTCTTACAAATGGGAACATTGCTGTGAAAACTGTATGAACACATGTAGTAGTAATGTTGATTCAGAAAGGTTCATATTTTTACCATTACCACAAAGTAAATCAGTGACTTTTAGTAAATTAGTTAAAGATGCCAATCACAACATGGAATGTTCTGAATGTAAATCTGACATGTTTTCCACGTTATTTTTACAGAAATATGGTCAGTATGTAATTTTAATGATGCAATGTTGTAGAGCTGATGGTTCAAAATTGGATACTTTAATAAAGAAGTTTACAGGACAACAATTATCAATTTCTGGAAAAACTTTTGTTACAGTTGCAATAATTTTTCATGAAGGACCTACTGTAACTTCTGGACATTACACAGTTTATCTTAAATGTGAAAAAGGCTGGACACTGTGTAATGATTCCCAATTGATTTTCAAGCAACGTTTGCCTTATGATTTACCCAATTCTTATTTAATTTTTCTGAAACCTAAATTTTGAAAACTAAAAACTGCATCTGAACAAAGCATTTTTTGTAATTTAAAAGGATTATAATTGAAGATATCACTTAAAAAGGATTTTGAAATTACTATTTGGCCTAAAGGAAAAGTAATAAAAACAATTGTGGACTCCTTTGACAGAAATTATTTTGGCATGTGTGCTTTTGCGACAAGGTTTAAAGACGGTTTGTCTAGAAAAATTTTATTCATCTAGAAAAGTACTTGTAATATATATGTAATATTTCTAACAAGGTATATTTTAGTGAGGAAAGTTTTAGGGCTTTTTTAAACAATCTTTCAGATTGTTTTTTTTTTGCCCGCTGTTAAATGATGAATACAATTGTTTTCACTATTTTAAGTGAAAAATAAAAAATTCTGAAAACAGCAAAAAAAGGGCAAAAAATTGCTTTGTAAAATATGTAAAAACATGTAATGCTTTTTGTGATGTATGATTGAATATGAATACTTTTTTTCTTTTTTTGCAGAACTGGAAAGAAAAAAAATTCTGTTCCCTTGCAAAATACTTTAAAACATTTTTTTCAAAATAATTTATTTTTTTTAAAAAATAAGTGAAAAATATTTGTATTTCTCAATCCTCCCTTTTCATGCTTCCATTTCTTCACCTCTTTTTGTACATAATTTTTTTTTTTTTTTTTTTTTTACATTTTTAAAAACATCCTTGGGTGCGCGCAGGGTGTGCCCCCAAATTTTTTTTGGAGGTTTAGTTTTTAAGTGGCTCTTAAAAGAGCCCTTGAGTTAATGGAGGGAAACAAGAAGAGAAAAACGAAAAAAATGAAAAAACATCGATGGCCTACTGCACTCATGCGCATCAAATTTTCTCTGAATGAGATCAAGACTGGTCTCACACACAGAAATAAGTTTACCGCAATCAGTGCAGCGTGTGGACAACCTCGCAATACAAGGTGGTCCAAAACGAGGTGTGGAAGAAGGCAAAGGCACCACTGCAGAAGAAGTGCTCGCCTAAGCTGCCGAAGATGTGCTTGGCTGAGCTGCTGCAGATGTCGTCGGTTGAACAGGTGGAGGGTTTGCTCCAGAAGCTCGACGAAAAGTCACTGGATGCATTTTGTCAACATGCCTCAACATAGTGTGAATGCTAAAAGAATACTTCTTGTTAGGATTCCCACGTGACAAGACTTTTTGACAAAGTACACATGTAACTTTAGGTGCATTTACCTTTTTTTGTCCCTCTGGAAAAGTGAAAAACTGCCATATAAAGCTGTCTTTCTGCTTCCTGTTCCTCTGCCTCTCAAGAGTGTCCTGGTCACTGTCTGAAGATGGTTGCTGTTCAGCCATTGTCTCTCAACAACAGAATAGCTCCTTCTCCAAAGGAATCAGAACTAATAATGAGGGGTGTAGGTGTGGTTTGGGAAGAATCTGGAACTGAAAGTACTTCAAACCAATCAAAAGTGATGATTCTTGATCACATGACTTGCCATGAGGGGATTGGGTGTGGTGTTGAAACAATCAGAAACTGAAAGTAATGATAACCAATAAGAAGTGTTGTTTTATTAAGCATATAACCCGAGGTGCGCGCACTGCGCAAGCTCCGAGCGCGCACCTCGTGATTACGCATGCGCGAATGCGTAGGAGCGCATGTGCATACGTCATATGCGCGTATGTAGCGCGCATACGTTGAACACGCGTATACGCGAACGTTATTGCGCGTAATTTAAGCGTATGCGGAAGTGAACCGCGTGGAGCGCGTAGGACGCACGCATGCGTACGTACGTACGCATACGTACTGGGAGCGCGCTCCCAGCGCACACTATGACGTATATATGCGTACGTAAATAACGTACGACGGTATTCATAAAAAACTTACGAAATTGTACTAGGAGCGCGCTCAGAGCGCGCACCCCAAGAATTTATATAAAAAAAAAAGTGGAGAAAAATTAATTGCAAAAATTAAAAAAACTGTTCAACTTTATCCAAATTGAAATTAAAAAAAAAAAAAAAAAACAAATAAAAGGATACAGATAATATATAAATTAATACATAGGAATTTTATTTTTATTATAAAAAAAATATTTGATTAAATAATTCAAAAATTAGCATTTAAAAAACCGTACAAATTCACTGAAAAAACCAAAGGTTTCACACACGTTATAGTTAGGAATTAGCATTTAAAAAACCTTGCAAATTCACTGAAAAAACCATAGGTTTCACACATGTTATAGTTAGCTGGACATTTCTCTCATACAAAACCAATGAAATTCCCCCGTTATAGTTAGTTCAGCTAACTATAACTCGCGCCCCCGCATTGCACTGCTGATGACGTCACATATTACATCACTCATGACATGGTCAGTGACATCGCTCATGAAATCACTGATGACATCTCAAATTACATCACTGATGACATCATCATTGTGGTAGAGTGGCAGACCTCCTGTCCCCCTAATATAACCTTTGATACACACATTCAAATATAGAGACTAAAATTTTCAAAACAATCGACATACCAATACCAGTTACTACAACCTCTTCAGTAATTCTAAGATCCACATACACATCCACTCATTCACCAACAGTCCTGTACAGTCACTCATACATGTACTCACTCATCATGTGTACTCATACACCTATACATCCTGGTATACAATGCCTCTCATCCATAGAGTTACTCACACACATAGTCACTCATGCTAATAAAGAATCAAACATACATTTACTTGCATATACAGTTATACACACACCACCACACTTACTTCTCCGGGAACTTACACATACTTAGTCTTTTAAACAATCACTTATAGAAACACATACTTATTCATACAGGAACTCTTTCAATCTCTCACTCTCACATATACTCACATATATACACCAATAGTCACATATACTAGTTTAAAACATATGTAGTTATTCATAGAGACACTATTGAGACAGTCATTCACTCACTAACACACCCATACACTCACTCATCCACCCATACAGTCCTGCAGACATGCTGTCTTCAACACATACAGTGAGTCACTCATTCATGCACCTATGCACTACGTAATACCCCCCACCGAACCATGCAGACACTCAGACTGATGCTCAAAAAACCAACTAATAACCTATATAGACACCCATGTAGCTACTCACCAACCCATGCAGCCACTTATACACAAAGTGAGAGACTGATACAGATATTTACATATTTAAAGATTACTCACTAAGCCATGTATTCACTATGATACCCTTAATCAGTCAGTTACACAATCAATTTTTCAAAAACAAATCATCCATTTAGACACTTATATACCCATTTATTCTTCCATCGACCTTGAGATATACATATATAAAACATATTTAATTTTCAGAAAAACACACATTCACTGGATGATGTCATCAGTGATGTCATTTGAGATGTCATCAGTGATGTCATGAGTGATGTCACTGACCATGTCATGAGTGATGTAATATGTGACGAGAAATGTCCAGCTAACTATAACATGTGTGAAACCTATGGGTTTTTCAGTGAATTTGCAAGGTTTTTTAAATGCTAATTCCTAACTATAACGTGTGTGAAGCCTTTGGTTTTTTCAGTGAATATATATATAATCACTGAAAAAACCATAGGTTTCAGGCGCATTATAGTTAGGAATTAGCATTTAAAAAAGCTTAGAAATTCACTGAAGAAACCATAGGTTTCAGGGGCGTTATAGTCAGCTGAACTTTTCACTCATACAAAACCATTGAAATTCCCCCATTATAGTTAGTTCAGCTAACTATAACTTGCGCGCCCGCAATGCACTGCTGATGACGTCACATATTGCATCACTCATGACATGGTCAGTGACATCACTCATGACATCACTGATGAAATCTCAAAATGCTAATTCCTAACTATAACGTGCCTGAAACCTTTGGTGTTTTCAGTGAATTTCAAAGGTTTTTTTAATGCTAATTTCTAACTATGGCTACAGAGATAGGACATGTGAAGAAAGAAGACAAAACGCACAGAAAGAAGAAAAAGAAATGCAAAATGTAGCAACAGAAGTCCTCAAAGACGAAGAAAAGTGCAGGAAGAAGGATAACGTGCAGAAAGAACCAACAGAAGAGCAGAAAGAAGCCTTGTTGCAAAATCATCCTGTACCATCAATTTTTTAGACGGATACTGGTGGTAACTGAGTGACTAACCAGTCCTACAGCCAGCGCTATGTTAAAAGACACTCAGAATACAGTGAAAACACCTACATACGCTAGGGAACACAATGCGTTGGGGTCCCCCTGTGATCAGCATGACCTCCTCTGTAAGCCCCTAGTATATAATAGGGCAGGGGATTAAAACTACCTCTTAAAACGCGCCACAGGGTGTGTTTGCACACGTCACCTCAAGCCTTGTCCCCTCACTTCCCCACTGTGTAAACACGCCCTGTGGCCGTTTTAAGTTGGGAGATTAAGTCCCCTTGAATCCTGAAGATCCCTAGGGGCAAAATAGCCTACTAGGTACGTCCAGTAAGCGCCATTGCAGAGAGGTGTAAAAAGGGGCACGGCCTGCAACACCTCTCTGCAACGCAGGGCAGTGGCGCTTACAGGAAGCACCTGGTGGGCTAGTTGGCCCCCAGGGTCCCTCAGGAATGAAAGTGAATTATTTCCCCAACTTAAAACACGCCACAGGGCGTGTTTGCACACATCACCTCAGGCCCCGTCCCCTCCCTTCACCACTGTGTAAACGCGCCCTGTGGGCGTTCTAAGTTGAGAGATTAAGTCCCCTTGAAACCTAAGGGTCCCTAGGGTCAAACTAGCCCACTAGATACCTCCAGTAAGCGCCACAGAGCTGCGTTGCAGAGAGGTGTAAAAAGGGGCGTGGCCTCAGAACACCTGTCTGCAATGCAGCTCCCTGGCGCATACTGGAAATACCTGTTGGGCTAGTTGGCCCTCAGCGACCCTCAGTATTGAAGGGGAATTAATTCCCCAACTTACAACTGGCCAGGGGGCGCGTTTGCAGAGTGCTGCAAGGAGGGGGCGTGGCCTCCGACGCGATGCCGGTCTTTTATTTATTTTATTTTTTTAAGAAGGAGGGCTGTGTGGACCCCCTTCTTTTTCTAATTTACTGGCCCTGGGGACCCAGTCCCCAGGGCCTGCACCCTAATTTGTTTTGTTGAAAAAAATAAATTTGGCCCTCCCAAGGCCTTAATCGGCCCCGGGGATCCCAACCCCCGGGTCATGGGCTTTATTATTATTATTATTCTTTAGGAGGGGGGTGCGTTGCCTCCCTCCTCAGGCCTCTTATGGCCCCGGGGCCGGCCTTTGTTTTTTGTTTTTAAAAAATATATATATATTCATAGAAGAACCTAGGACATGCTGGACAAACCGTATGTACCTATCACCATGACGATTTGCGTGATATTCATTAAAGGGCGACTATGCATAGAATGAAACCACATGGAATGCATTTACACCGCTAGTGAAGCTCTAACGTGTCTGACGCCCTACCGTGCCTAATCCCGGCGCCCCCGCCAGTGGGTACTCTCCAATTAGACACCCTTGTCGTT
Organism: Triturus cristatus; assembly: GCF_964204655.1. Lineage (NCBI taxonomy): Eukaryota > Metazoa > Chordata > Amphibia > Caudata > Salamandridae > Triturus > Triturus cristatus. Next base: position 576,926,831 of record NC_140589.1, on the reverse strand, counting down.
TATTTATACAAACATGGGTAGCTATTGACGGGCACATTTAATATACACGCACATCAAGCCATTCAAAGGGTATTCGACAAAAATTTGACCAAACTATGCAAGAAACCCACCTCACGGTTAATAAAACACACATCCACCGCCGGATGTGTAATACTTTTTATTTTACTCTCTGGAAAGGAGACGGACCTCACTTGAGTCACAGCGTGCCCAATGCTGTGTTACACCCACCAGTGCCCGCCGAGTGCCTCACACCTCAGTGTTGTATTCCACCAGCTAGTGCGTATGCTATGACACTCTCTAGCCCATGTGCACTGTAACACCACCCCGTGAATATGTCATGCCACACTTGCATTCGCACCGGTTATATTGCCCCATCTAACGTGCCTTCCTCGATGCCTATGTTATAACGCACAGCGCTATGCCATGCATATTACAATCTGGGATCCATATCTATGTCACAGTGCATATGCAACGTTACACTCCCCAGCACATATTTTATATTACAACTTTAGAGACTAGTTAGGTTACACAACACTGCCCTGTGCATATTACACTCTAAGGCGCATATCGCACAGCACGCGCTAGTGCCTGTGCTATCTCGCGCTCTCCAATTAATCTGTCATTGCGCACAATGTATTGCATATTATGTTTCATGCCCCGGTTCATCTTATATCACACTTTTTGGTGCAATATTTATACCATATACTATATCTAGTTTTAATTTTCAATCGTGGACTATGTCCTATATAACACTGCGTCCACCTACCCTTTTTACGGGCATTACATTTTGCGATGGGGGGGTGGAGGTTCAGGGGGTTTTTCTGCCAAGTGAGCCCGGAGTCACAGTCACAAACGTCACTCTTCTTCCTGAATAAAAGTGAGATTATGCTGCATACTTGTTCATATTTTAAGTAGTTCGCACAGACACACATTTTAAAAACAATAAAGTTCCTAATACCCACCTTCTCTGAACTGTTAGCTTGCTGCCCCATCCACCTCCTCCCTATCCTCTGTTGTCTGAATCCATGGGCTAGCCTCCTCCCTCCTGCCATGCATGGTCTGATGTGCTGCCACTGCCCTCCATTTACCATGATGTACCAGTCCACTCCTCCAGCCCTCCATTGCCCAATTCTATGGCCCATCATTGACCTCCTGCTTAGCCTCTGTGCTTAGCTTGCTGCCCCTATTCTCCTTCCCCCTGCCCTCCGATGTCTTTGTGCATGCCCCTGCTCCATCCTTTTTGCCCACCATGTTCCATGGACCTGCCACTCCTATCTACTCTGAGTGTTCTGTTGAGCTGCCACTCCCCTCCCACCTGCCTAGCATTGTCAGATGACTGTAACCTGTCCCTGCCACCTCCACCCTGCCTGTCTACATGCCATGCCCCTATCCCCTTCCACCTGTCCTCCATGGTCCATTTTACTGCCACACCCTTCTGCCCTCCCTGGTCTGTTGTTCTGCAATTACTCCTCCTGCCAGCCCCGCGCGGTCTGTTGTGAGGCTCCTTCCCCTGAACTCTCTTGTCTGTGCCCAGGTCCTAACCCTCCCTTCTATCCTCCGTGGTCCTTTGTGCATGCCCCTGCACCCTCCTTCTTGCCCATCATAGCCATTGTGCTGCCACTAATCCTCCCGCTTGCCATGCCTGGTCTTCTGTGCTGCCATGGCCCCTCCCACCTTCCCTGTGTGGTCAGCTAGCTGCCCCTGACCCCCTCCCACCTTCCCTCCATGGTCTGTGTGTATGCCATCATAGTCTCATTGTTGCTCTCCATGGTGTGTCTTGTTTCTAGTGCCCATCCTGCCTGACCTCCATGGTTATCTTTTGCCCCCAGCCCTCTGTTTCCATGTGCAGACCCCTATTCCCTCCCTCCTGGCTTGTCTGTTCCATTGTAATGCCCCTGATCCGTCCCTCCTGCCCTTTATGGTCTGTTATGCTGCAGCTTTCTCTCCTGTCTGTCCATTATGGTCAGCTAGCTACCATTGCCTCTTTCCCCTCTGTTCTCTGTTGTCCATGTGCATGGTCCTGTCCCCTCCCTATTGCTTTCTATGGATTGTTGTGCTGCACTCCCGTCCCGCATGCGCTGTGTGGTGTATTGTGCTGCTGCAAACCCTGATGCCTGCCCTGTAGGGTCAGTTTGGTGCACCTCTCCATGTCCCTCCTGTCCTCTGTTATCCGAGTCCATGTCCCTACCCCAATTCCTCCTGCCTACCATGATCCAATGTACCATACTTGCGAACATTTTGAACTTGGTAAGAGGGAGATTTTGAAGAAAAAAAACTGGGGTATTGATTTTCCCCTTTGAGTTACATTGAAAAAGAGGAGATTTTAGATAGGAGACAGATCAAATAAAGCCCATTTGAGCTTAAAAACATTGGACGTTTCCTGGCTGAAACGGGTCTGTTGGCATGTATGGTTGTACTACCACTGCCTCTTCCTTCTGCACACAATGGTCTATTATATTGCCACAGCCTCTCTTGCCAGTCCTGTATTGTTGGTTTGTTGCCCCTGCCCCCCTTTCCACTGCCCTCCATAGTCTGTTGTGATGCCACTGCCCTTCCTGCCTGCCCAGTGTGGTCAAATTGTTGCATCTGCACTCTCCTACCTGCCTTCAATTTTCAGAGTCCGTGCCCCTGGCCTCTGCCTCTCAACAGTATCCCAATGAACAACTAGATTGCTAACATTCTATATTTATTATAAAAGTGTGGAACGCCTGACGTCATCTTGAAGTAATCATAACTGTAATACCTAGAGTATTTCCTTTAGAAATTACATATATGAGAGGGTCTTATTTGCATCAAAATTATGGTTAGTGCTCTAAAAAACTAAAATGAGGACCTATTTTATGAGTTTTCAAATAGCGACAATGAACTTATAAATTATTTATAATCTTTGTTTTTTTATCCAGTTTACCACTTGATTAAATGTTGCACCTAGGGGAGAGGATGTGGTGTTACTTCCAGAGCTGCAGACTTTGCAACTGGAGAACCAGGTTGGAGTTTCTGCTTCAGCCCAACATTCTGTGATTCTGGTCAAATCACTTAATCTCCCCATGTCTACAACCAAAATGAATTTGATCTTGTGTGATGTAACCAATGCTCATGTAAAGCACTCCAATACCTGACAAGTCTGCACTATATAAAACTGCAAATACACAAAAATAAGTGTTTTGCATACTTCTGTCATTGGGATACATGTAGGCTACATCTGGGTGATATTTGTGCTGCATTTGGGCTCTTTTGTCTCTGGTGGCCATTTTGGGAGACTTATTTGTTATGATGTTTCCTAATTTTCTCATTTACTACAGTCTCCTCAGTAGGAAATACTTTCAGTTTTTTACTTTGATTCCATCAAGAAGGCATTCAGATGTGTCACACATTTGCCATAAATTCAGAATGTTAGCACTCTAGTTGTTTATTAGATCACTGTAGTAAAGCTACTGCTCACCAGGGAAGTCTGCTGCTGGTATTGAAAGTGCATGTTTCAGTCTGCGTGTCAGAATTTTTTAATGAAATAGGATTTGAGAAGTCACTCAAAACGTGCCCTAATTTTTCTTTCTGCAGCACTAATCATACTTTCTATGGCAAAATGAACCCCCTCATTTTGTTGCTTTTTAAATTAAATGTTTTAAGAATTACCACTTTATTCCAACCAAGATGGCTTCAGGTGTGCCATACTTTTGTCATAAGTAAGACTGTTAGCGCTCTAGTTGTTCGTTAGAACACTCTGGGACATTCTGTCATTGGGCTATACTTGGGCTACATCTGGGTGATATTTGGGCTACATTTGGGCTCTTTTGTCTCTGGTGGCCATCTTGGGAGATTTATTTGTTATGATGTTTCCTAATTTCCTGATTTACTGCAGTCTCCTCAGTAGGAAATACTTTCAGTTTTTTACTTTGATTCCATCAAGATGGCCTTCAGATGTGTCACACATTTGCCATAAATTCAGAATGTTAGCACTCTAGTTGTTTATTAGATCACTGTAGTAAAGCTACTGCTCACCAGGGAAGTCTGCTGCTGGTATTAAAAGTGCATGTTTCAGTCTGCGTGTCAGAATTTTTTAATGAAATAGAAGAGGATTTGAGAAGTCACTCAAAACGTGCCCTAATTTTTCTTTCTGCAGCACTAATCATAATTTCTATGGCAAAATGAACCCCCTCGTTTTGTTCCTTTGTAATTTAAATGTTTTAAGTGTTACCACTTTATTCCAATCAAGATGGCTTCAGGTGTGCCATACGTTTGTCATAAGTAGTACTGTTAGCGCTCTAGTTGTTCTTTAGAACACTCTGGGAAGCTGCAGTAGAGCACAAAGGAATCAACTGAAAGTCTCTGCCCTTGTTGGATGTACATGTTTTGCTGAGAATGTCAGACTTCATTCTCACATGACTGAGAAAGATAATGTGAATTTACAGAAAATATGCTCTCAGTTTAGCTTATAGATCACCTTCCAAACCTCTGTGGGAAAAGCATGAGAAAATAGTTTTCTCTCAAACATGATTCATGATATCACAGCAGAAGGCTTTTTCAGATGGTAAAATCACCTCAGAACACACCACAATTCCTAAAATGAGTATGGTACCATCAACACATGATTTATAATGTAACTAAAGTCTTTAAAACCTTCTATTAACTGCAATGCTTTTTAATGAGGTGCTATCATGTATATTGGTCCCAAGATGGCTGCCAACACTTCTTGGATGAAGTGCTGACAGCCAATCAGATCTCACAATGAGATGTGTGGTTAGGCTCCTCCCAGATATATATGTAATTTTACTTTTGATTTTCTCAGGAACTACCGAACGGATTTACACCATTTAAGCAAAAGGCACGAGTCTGAACTGAGGACTACCTCTTTGCCAAATTTGGTGTAATTCCGTTCAGCACTTAGGGCTGTAGCTGCGTCAACAGGTCCTATGGGAAAATGCATGGGGAAAATGCATTTTGGGACCCCCCTTTTTTCTCGGCCCCCGCTTGACGAATCACCGTGAAATTTTCAGGATAGGAGCGGACCGGAGCTGGCCATAAGTTTGGAAAATTTCGCGAAGATTCATCAGTCGACGCCAACGTTATTCCAAATAGAATGTTGCGGATTTCCTATGGAAAATAGGTCCTAACTATAACTACCTATTGGCGACTGCCAGTAGGTAATGTGTGTGTATGTGTGTGTGTGTATATATATATATATATGTGTGTGTGTGTATATATATATATATATATATATATATATATATTACCTACTGGCGGTCGCCAGTAGGTAGTTATAGTTAGGACCACGTTTCCATAGGAAATCCGCAACATTCTATTTTGAATAACTTTGGCGCCGGTCGACGAATCCTCGCGAATTTTTCAAAATAGGTGGGGCGCTACGCTCTGCTCCTACCCTGAAAGTCTCGGGGGGATTCGTCAAGCGGGGGCTGAGATAAAAGGGGGGTCCCAAAACGCGTTTTTCCCATGCATTTTTCCATAGGACCTTTAGACACAGCTACAGCCCGAACGGCTGAACAGAATTACTTGAAATTTGGCAGAGAGGTAGTCCTCAGGTCAAGGAAGTGCCTTTTGTAGGTTTGGTGTAAATCTGTTCAGTAGATTCAGAGAAAATAGCCTTTAAATCAATATATATATCTGAGCCAGCTTACGGTGCGCTTACGGTGCGCTTACCGTACGCGTACGGTGGCGTGCGCGAGCGCGATTTTGATTGGCTGTTAGATCTTAGTAAACATTCGAATCGGTCGAAACCAGGAAGCGGCGGCCGCCATTTTCTCTCTCGCTCTCTGAGTTGGGCAGCAAAAACGATGCCAAAAAATGTCTAAAGAGGCAGTTTCTTGAGATCCTAACCACCCAGCATTGATATAGGGGTCCCCAAACAACCCCCAAGCCCCCCCAAAAAATTTTTTTTTTCGGAAAATCGCCGATTACGCTTACCGTACGCGTACGGTAAAAATGTAAAAAAAAAAAAATTATCTACACCCTCCCCAACCCGTGTGCAAATGGTGCCCGGAGGGCACCATTTGTGCATGGCTTATTACAGGTAAGAAATAAATAAAGAATAAATTTCACAAAGATGCGCATAATATGTCCCCCATGTGCGCACGGTGCGCGAAGCGCATTGTGCGTACATGGCCCATCCCGCATAACGTGGGCACGCGGTGCGCGCAGTGCACCGCGTGACCTCCGTGCGTGCACGGCACTAACTGCGTAAAGTGGGCGCGCGGTGCGCGAAGCGCACCGTGCGCGCACAGAACGAACTGCGTTAACTGGGCGCGCACACCACGAATGGCGTAAAGTAACTTGGCATTTAAAAAACCGTACAAATTCACTGAAAAAACCATATGTTTTACACACGTTATAGTTAGGAATTAGCATTTAAAAAACCTTGCAAATTCACTGAAAAAACCATAGGTTTCACACATGTTATAGTTAGCTGGACATTTTATTGATAAAAAACCAATGAAATTCCCCCGTTATAGTTAGTGCAGGCAACTATAACTCACGCGACCGCAATCTTCTGCTGATGACATATGTGTCTTTATGAAAAAAAAATATTTGTAATATATGTATAGCTAAAATTTAATGGAAGAAGACATGGGCAAATAAGTGTCTAAATACAGTATTAGCATCAGCAGAGGATTGCGGTCGCGTGAGTTATAGTTGCCTGCACTAACTATAACGGGGGAATTTCATTGGTTTTTTATCAATAAAATGTCCAGCTAACTATAACATGTGTGAAACCTATGGTTTTTTCAGTGAATATATATATATATATATATATATATATTCAATGAAAAAACCAAAGGTTTCACACATGTTATAGTTAGCTGGACACTTCACTCGTAAAAAACCAATGAAATTCTCCCGTTATAGTTAGTTCAGCTAACTATAACTCGCGCACCCGCAATGCACTACTGATGATGTCACATATTACATCACTCATGACATGGTCACTGACATCACTCATGACATCACTGATGACATCTCAAATGACATCACTGATGACATCACTGATGACATCATCCTTGTGATAGTGGCAGACCTCCTCTTCCCCTAATATTACCTTTGAAACACACATTCAAAAATAGAGACTAAAATTTTCAAAACAATGGACATACCAATACCAGTTACAACCACCTCTTCAGTAATTCTAAGAACCACATACACATCCACTCATTCACCAACAGTCCTATACAGTCACTCATACATGTACTCACTCATCATATGTACTCATACACCTATACATCCTGTTACACAACACCACTCATCCATAGAGTTACTCACACACATAGTCACTCATGCTAATACAGAATCAAACATCTGTTTACCTGCATATACAGTTATACACACACCACCACACTTACTTCTACATAAACGTACACATACTTAGTCTTTTTAACAATCACTTATAGAAACGCATACTTATTCATACAGGAACTCTTTCAATCTCTCACTCTCACATATACTCACTTATATACACCAATAGTCACATATACTAGTTTAAAAGATATGTAGTTACTCATAAAGACACTATTGAGACAGTCATTCACTCACTAACACACCCATACACACACTCATCCACCCATACAATCCTGCACACATGCTGTCTTCAACACATACAAAGAGTGAATCACTCATTCATGCACCTATGCACTACGTAATACCCCCCACCAAACCATGCAGACACTCAGACTGATACTCAAAAAAACAACCAATAACCTATATAGACACCCATGAAGCTACTCACCAACCCATGCAGCCACTTATACACAAAGTGAGAGACTGATACAGATATTTACATATTTAAACATTACTCAGTAAGCCATGTATTCACTATGATACACTTAATCAGTCAGTTACACTATCAATTTTTCAAAAACAAATCATCCATTTAGACACTTATATACCCATTTATTCTTCCATTGACCTTGAGATATACATATATAAAACATATTTAATTTTTAGACAAACACACATTCACTGGATGTAATATTAGGGGAAGAGGAGGTCTGCCACTCTATCACAAGGATGATGTCATCAGTGATGTCATCAGTGATGTCATTTGAGATGTCATCAGTGATGTCATGAGTGATGTCAGTGACCATGTCATGAGTGATGTAATATGTGACGTCATCAGTAGTGCATTGCGGGTGCGCGAGTTATAGTTAGCTGAACTAACTATAACGGGGGAATTTCATTGGTTTTTTACGAGTGAAATGTCCAGCTAACTATAACATGTGTGAAACCTTTGGTTTTTTCATTGAATTTCTAAGGTTTTTTAAATGCTAATTCCTAACTATAACGTGTGTGAAACCCATGGTTTTTTCAGTGAATTTGCAAGTTTTTTTAAATGCTAATTCTTATATTTACTTTTTTTTTTTTTTTTGCAATGTTTTATACATATTTTTATTTTAATTTTCTATCATTTTTTAAAGACTATGGTTAAATTTTAAAAATTCTACAATATATTTTTTATTTTTACCTTTTTTTTAAACTAAACTGGTAAGGTTTATTAGTATAACATAGTGTTTTTTAAATTCCCCTTTTTTTTTTTTTAGTATTTTTTTAACGTGCGCGTACGGTAAGCGCACGGCTTGCTTTTATTACGTTAGATTTCTACGCTGTTTGCGTTCATTTACGCAATTTGCGTAGACTTACGTCACGCGTACGCAGTGCGTAACGCGTACGCTGCACGCGGATGTTACGCGGAAGTGAAGGGGCGTGCCTGTTTTGCGCATGCGCGCGTCTTTTTTACGCGCATGCGCACTTTTGCCGTTAGCGCACCGTAAGCGTAACGTACGCGCACGTTGGGTCATGTGATCAAGAAACAACACTTTTGATTGGTTTTTACTACTTTCAGTTCTAGAACTCTCCTACACCACACCCATTCCCCTCATTTCTGCTTGTAATCCCTTAGGAGAAGGAGCTGGGTTGTCTTTGTGATACGATGGCAGAACAGCAGAGCTCTTCTGAGAGTGAGCCTAGCAGCACTACCTTGAGGCAGAGAAGGAGGAAACAAAAGACCTCTTTCATATGGGAGTATTTTTCTTTTCCAGAGGACAAGAAAAAGGTAAATGCACCCTTAGTGACTTGTAAGCTTTGTGGCCGTGTACTTTCAAGAGGGAATCCCAACAAGAAGTATTCCTTCGGGAATCACACCATGTTGATACACCTTAAAGATGTACACGGTAGGACACATGCTCGACATACTGAAGGTAACCCTTCAGTAAGTCAACCAAGCACATCCACAGCAGCTCAGCCTGGTCCATCATCTGCAGGGCCGAGTCCATCTTCGGCAGGTCAGGTGAGCCCTTCATCTGTGGGGGGAGCATCGCCTTTTTCTACTCCTCTGGAAACAAACCATCGGTTTGTGAGGGTTGGAATACGGTGCGCCACTTGTCATGATCTAATTTGTCATAGGGAGACCAGTATTTCCCTAGTGAACAATAAAATAGATCAGCACATTTGTCGTACCGACTAATATTCCCATTCTTTCTTTCCTCTGTCCCTGCATGAACACAACGGCTCTTGTAAGAGCCAACCTTACCTTTCAACTATTTTTTATATATGTTTTTAAAACTTTTTTTTGATTTTTTTTTTTTACCGTACGCGCACGGTACGCGTAATTTTTTTAAATTTTTTAAAAAAAACACTAAAAATCAATTATCACATTACAAGATCCATGAGAGACTACAATGAAAAACTGAAAATGTGATTGTGGAGAACTGGAAAAAAGGGACCATGACATTTCTGACTTACCATACCCACTCAAAGATTTATTTATTAATTAAAATTTAATTTTAATTGCTATAAAAATGGTTCAAGTTTTCGTAAATTTTCTATCTCAATCTGAAAAAAAAGATAAAAGTATTAATATTTAATAAAACATTTTATAATACAGTACACATATTTACATATTTTTCCCAAAAAAAATTTGCCTTTTTTTTTGCTGTTTTCAGAATATATTGCATTTCACTATAAATCGTGAAAGCAATTGCATTCATCACTTAACAGCGGGCAAAAAAAAAATAACAATCTCAAAGATTGTTTAAAAAAAGCCCAGAATCTCTTCTCAGTTAAACATAACATTATCGAAATGCAAAATATTATTCATTAAAAATATCATCTAATAACAAACAATTTCTAAAAAATACCGTCTGACAATTTTCTTACAGAAGCATAATCTCAAAAATAATATATCTCAAATAAATCCACAAAACATCTAGTTTCCTTTCTTTTAGGCCAAATGTTAATTTTAGAAATTAATTTTTGATTAAATTTCCAACGATAATCCAATAAAATTCCAAAATTTAAATTGTACAGATGTAACCGATTCTCAATAAAATTTTGGTTTCTGAAACATTAATTAGGATTTAATTAAGTCCACAATACAATTGGATACCTTTCCTTTAGGCCAAATGGTAATTTTAAAAATCTTTTTTGATTAAATTTCCAATGGTAATCCAAGAAAATACAAAAATTTAAATTGTACAGATGTTACCGATTCACTCTAAAATGTTGTTTTCCGAAACATTAATTAAGAATTATATAAGTCCACAATATAATTGGTTACCTTTCCTTTAGGCCAAATGATAATTTTTAAAATCTTTTAATTTGAAAATTCCAATAGTAATCCAATAAAATGGTAAAATTGTTTTGTACAGATCTTGCCAAGTTTCTCTAAAATTTTGGTTTCAGGAAGATTAGATAGGAATTTGCTAAATCAAAAGGCAAACGTTGCTTGAAAATCAATTGTGAATCATTACACATTGTCCAGCCTTTTTCACATTTAAGATAAACTGTGTAATGTCCAGAAGTAACAGTAGGTCCATCATGGAAAATTATTGCAACTGTTACAAAAGTTTTTCCTGAAATTGATAATTGCTGTCCTGTAAACTTCTTTATTAAAGTATCTAATTTTGAACCATCAGCTTTACATCGTTGCATCATTAAAATTACATACTGTCCGTATTCCTTTAAAATTAACGTTGAAAACATTTCAGATTTACACTCACTGCATTCCATGCTATGATTAGCATCTTTAACTAATTTAGCAAAAGTGACTGTTTTACACTCTGGCAATGTTAAATAAATAAACCTTTCAGAATCCACATTAGAGCCACATGTATGGAAACAGTTTTCACAACTATGTTCCCATTTATAAGAGAGACCAAACAAATTATCAATGTGTATCCCTTCTTCTTCCAGTACCTGAAGAAAAAACATCAAAAATTCCTGTGCATCTTGCTGTACATTTTGAGAAAACTGTGTTCGTCCTGAACATACATCTAAAAGTTTTCTAATTTCAGTAGCACTTTCTATTTGAGTTTTATCATTACTCAGCTTTTGAAAAAGGAGACTCAACTCAGAACAGAATCTTTTTCCCTGATTTACTAATATCTGCTCTTGCAAACTTTCCAGATAAAATATAACATTCAGCACTACATTAGCGTAGCAGTTGACACCAGAGCTATTTTCAAAATGGCAACCTACAACCTCTTCAACATTTACCTTTTTCTTTTTGCTTGCAATTACATCACTCCTCTTTTTTTTCCTCCTCTCTACATCCTCATTACAGATATTCTCAATTCTCCTTTTTCGAGAAACTACACGTTTCTCCAACACAGGATACTGACCTAAATGAGGAGCATAGGTTCTTCTTAATCTATTATACTCCTTTACACAGTTTGTATCTGCACTAACTTTTGAATCATCAAAGTCTATCATGAATAAACCTGATAATGTTTTCACTCGTGACAAAGCAACATATGCCATACCTTCTTTGAACACAGTTGAACCAATGTTTACAAATGCACAATCTACAGTCAATCCTTGAGACTTGTGAATAGTTACAGCATATGCTAGAGAAAACGGAAACTGTTTCCTTTGTACATATAAGTCTTTCACAAGCATAAAACGAACTGTACAACGACAAATGTCTATAACTTCTTCTATCTGATCAAATTTTATTTTTAAACATTCAATTCCATCTTTTTTCTGATAATTAATAAAACCTACAACTCTTCCCATAGCTCCATTAACTAAACCTTTTTCAACATCCAAATTTCTCCTTAAAAATACTCTACAGTTCATGCAAACATATAGATTTTTTTCTAATCCAGCAGTTTTGGAAATGTTCTTCTCTAGTGAATCCAATTTATTTTTCAGTTTGCCTGTTAATGTGATAGTAATTCTTCCATCCTGAATTTTGTCCACTGCTTTCAATTTCCTGATATCTTCCTTTTCCAATTTCAAAAGCTCCTCATTGAATATTGAGCATTCACGTAGAGTTGGCATTAAGCAGATGACACTTTTCTTTTCTGCAATGTTCTTGTATATCTTCTCTGCAACTATTTCTTCCTTTGGAAATAAATTATGTAGCAACCGACTCTGTAATGCTTTTTTACCAGCTTCAGTGAGTACTCCTATTCTCATATCTTTCAGAATACTTCCATATTCTTCATCGTTTGCTTGTCTCATATTAGTAGTAAGTTCCTTGTACTCAAAGAAGGACCAAATATTTGCATTACCGATGCTTCCCAATGACTTCTTTGTGTCTTCATGTGTCACAGTATTAAACACTGGTTGTCCTTTAACTGGAGTAAGCTGTAGAAGATCCCCAAAAACTATGACATGTTTTCCACCAAATAACACGTCATAGTCTCTCTTAAGAATTTGTTGCATTCTTAAATGCACAAAGGCAAGCATTAAGTTTGATACCATGCTCACCTCATCAATAATGAGAACTTGCATCTTCTTCAATACTCTTGAAACTTCAAAGCATGCTTCTCCAGTTAGCCTGTGGTATTGTATTTTGTTCTCATGCTCCACTGGTAACATTAGCAAACGATGTAAGGTGATTCCTTTTATGTTATATGCTGCTAACCCAGTTGGAGCAGTAACCACACAAGACAAAGTTGAATCCGTTTTTTGCTTTAGGTAGTTTCTGATGACTTTTATTAAGAAACTTTTTCCAGTTCCAGCTTGTCCGCTTACATACATCCTGATTGGATGAAATGATGTGCATGAGCACTCTTTTTTTTCATGTAGTAATCCGTGATCAATTATGTTTGTGATCTCTTCATAAATTTGTTGCTGCTCTTCATTCAGTTGTCTTTCCAAATTTGGTAAGTCTATAAATTCTTCTTGAGCTTGATTCATAGCCATTTCCACTTCATTCATGGCTATTGTAGCTTCATTTTCAACGATTGGTTGTCCTAGGGGATCTTGACTGAGTGTTTCTGAACTTTGGCTGTCTTGAGAACTGTCTCTAGCTACTTCAGCTGCAATTGTAGTTTCCTGTTCAATTTCTTCATTTAACATTTGCACATAAGTTGTGAATGTACTGCATTGTATGCTGTCTTTGCAAGCATTAAAGGAATCTTCATAGCTTTGAAATTCTCCCAGTAGTTCATCCTCTGTACGCCATGGTTTAAACAGCTGTAAAAGAGCCAAGTAGTAAAATTCCTTTTTCTCAGTAGTGTCGCAACTGAGCCTCCTGTGATTTATCAAACTTCCTTTTGTTTGCTTCACCAAACATCCTTCCTCACCAATGACTTTATACTTTCCATTGTTGATGTCTTCTGCGGCTTTCCGTGAATAAATGTAGTTCTGCAGCACTTCATAGAGACACATGTTCTCCAGATGATAACTTCTCTTGGGATAATATGTGTCCAACATGTTTGATTTCAAAATATCTGTACTTTCTGGGTCATTCTCGGCCAAATATTCAATTTCTCCAACAGATTTCAGTACCCGATTTCTCATTGCTGCAAGGCCTAAACTTGCCCAAATTATTCTTCTTGATTTAGAGTAGAGACTTGCAGAAGATAACCTATCTGAACATTCGTAGGATCCAATTTCTCGATGCGATAACATCTTTAAACTGAAACTGTACAGCTTCTTACTGACAGTCTTCTCGTGAGAAATCTCTTCCCACATTTCCTTCAATTCTGTTTTTTCTGATTTCGTAATGTAATACGTTACATATCGAGCAACAGCAATGGAATTGTCAGCTACATACTGTATATCCATGTTAGCATTCCACATGGATAAAATGACTGGGTTGTAGTCATTTATATTTTTTGATTCTTCTTTTCTTTTAAGGTTGTAGGTATTCTTAGGTGATTTTCTTGTAATAGTATGTCTCACAGATGACATAAAACTGTTTACTCTTCCATTTGAAAGAACAGGTCTAGGAAATCCAAATCGACATTTAGTGTAGTATTTATCTTTGCTCTTGTATTTCCGTCGACAGTATTTTCCACACCGATGACTTTGGAAACGTAAAACTTGCTCCTTTAAGTTTTTATCTTCTGTGCTTTTTGGTATAGCACATGTTGCATATTCTTCAATGAAAGATAACACTGCTTCATCAGTATCTGTTCCAAACTTTGGGGCATCCTTAATCCACAACAGCATATGAATATGAGGAGCACCTCTTGCCTGGTACTCTTTTCTCCAAAAGAAATCCTCTACTTCTCCAAGAGGTGGATTTTTTTTTATTGCAGATGAAGGACATCATAGCCTCAAATCTATGATTGAAATATCTGCAAACATTAACCGGATCCAATGAGCACAGTTCTCCTGCTGTCTTGTATTCGATGTTTTTAATGTTTGAATTTGCCTCTGGTAGAAAATCCAGTAAATCATCCCAAGCGTACTCAGCACAGCTTAGGGTAAGGAACCATGTTGGTGTTCCTAAATTCCGTAACATGCATTTTAATTCACCATGGCGTCGGTACCAATATTCATTTGTCCCACGCTGACAAGCCATCATATTGATCAGTTGTGTTTCCAAATGATCATCTCGGTGCTGCACTTTCTCCATAAAATCCTTAGCAGACACATTCTGTAAATGTACTCCACTTTTTAAAATGTGATTTACTGCATAAGACAATGCAGACAAGTCGCTTTCAAATAAAAGATGGAACAAATAAGGAATACTTTGTCGAAATCTGGGATCTTCTGCATATAGTCTTGTAGTTCGATACTCAGAAGCTGGAATCTGTTCTGGACGTTCATCGTATCGTCCTCCTTTTCCTGTAGGAAACAGCTGGGGAAAACATCGAGCTTCCAAGCTCTCCTCCCATACACTCACGGGAGTTCCTTTTGCTTTCTTCATCTGAAACAGATCAATAGTGTCTCCCATAACTTCTTTTGAATGAAGAGGATGTATGCTAAAATGTTCATAAATTTCTTCTTCCTTTGACTTGTCCACTTTTTCAATTTGACCAGTTGGTGTTTCTGTGTCTTCTTGTAAATCTTCTTCTTCTTCTTCTATATAAATTGATTCATACCATTTATTATTTTTTTTCAAATACAAATTTGCTCTTTGTACTTTTCGTACATCCACCAGCTCCTGCCAAATCTTCTTATTCTTTGTAGGTACACCATTAACCAGAATAAGTAATGGTTCACTTTCCAAAGTATCTGCATCAATAGTTTCCATATTTTTTTTCAAATCCAAGGGCAAATACACCACTCTTCCTTTTAAACCTCTCAGTAAATCTGAAGGAGGTAATTTACCAGTTTTTGGCTCCATACGTACTATGGTCTGGAACGGATGAACACATTGAATAAGTATAGACTCATATGTATTTAATTCTGAAAGTTCGGCAGGAATAGCATCCAATTCTAAATTATTATGTACAGCTCTGGTCGGCATTCTATTTTCTTCTAATTTGTTGTAACAGTATTTACAAATACGCTGAACTTCACCCAATTCAAAACAATTTTCAAGAAATATATATGTGGCAAAATGCTTCCACTTATAATTATCTTCATTTTCACTTTTTCTATAGAGATCAACATACCTGGTTTGTTTTCTATAATGAGTTCTGCGGCAACAAATACAAGTAATATTTGGTCTTTCATTAGAGATTTTTTCAAATTTTGTTATGTGATCATTAAATGTCTTACTTACAAATGGTTCTACATTCTCTTCCACTTCTTCCTCATTTACTGTGTCCTTTTCTGCACTGTCTTGTTCAGGACCAAAGTAACAAAACTGAATTTCATCAATAACCTTCTCTACATCTGATACTGACCCACGGAACAGAGCCCTATTCAATTCATCTAACTTTATTGCTGGACTTTTAGCAAAATACAACCGTCTCACAAACTTTCTCATTTCAGTATGATGAACAGCCAGCATCCTAAAATGATGAAAAACACTTTTACACACTTTTCTAGATAGACAAGCCAGAGAATGACCCTGCAAACCAGTATTCTCTCTCACTCGGCATGGATCTAGACTTTGAAGCACCTTAATCTTCTGTTTTACACTTTTTTTACTATATTCTCTTAGAAACTCACGAAATTTATCAATAGATTCCTGACGCACAGTGCAAATACTACTACAATTCCAAGTGTACACTGGGGCTTTAGGACGTCTCCCCATAGCCTCATCTGCCATCACTTGTACCTCATCTCTTGGAACCATTTTCTCCTTCTCCATTATACAACCATTTTTCACTTCGTAAGCACGACCTCTGGTGTCAACTGCATGCAGCAAACTATTACTTTGAAAATAACTCTCTTCATTAAAAAAAGGTTCACTACTTGAACTATGCATCCATTCTCCTAAAAACACTTTACAAAAGTTTGTTCTTTTCACTTCTCTTTTCCTTTTGCTTTGTGATTTCAGTACATTGACCATTTTATCTAATGTACGCATCCTATTCAAAATTAAAATGAATAGTTTCCTTTTTAATTCTAATGCCTTAGCTGCAATGGCTTCAATTTCTTTTTTTCTCTTATAAAATTTTGCCTTTTGCTTATATTTCTTCACATCCTTTATCAAATTGGACATAACTCTTCTCTGAAACATTTTTCTACGTATCTCTTTAAACGCTGTTTTTCTGTTTAAAAAAATGTTTATAGTTTCTGAAGGTATATTTGCATTAACTAAATGCTCAATTTTTTCCTTTTCTTTCCTATTTAAAACATTCTTTCCAGTACAGACATTTTGTACATTTTTCCTTCTTTTGAAGATGTTCTTTAAAAAATCTTTTGTTTGCTTACCAGAAGACTTTCTTTTTTTCCCAACATGAGCATCTCCAGGTAACTTAGGTCCTCCAGTTGTCTTCAAATATATATTTTTTTCTGGTTTTTCCTTACTCTTGATTTTGTAGGCATCTTAAATTTTGTTCACTGCTCTTCAGCAATACCTGAAAAAAACTAAAAAAAAAAATCTTTATTTTATTTAAATATATTACTACATTTTTTATGATCTTTTCAAATCTTAAAATACTAAGTACCCCTTTCCTACAAGTGAAAATCACAATAACACATTCACAAATTAAATATCTAAAAACAATTCCTGTGTACACACAGAGTCATGATTTGATATTAGGCCGAAAACAAAATTTCTTTGCCAATTTGAAAGCACACTTCCTACTGTTTTTTTGGCAAGTGATAAGTACTTTTACAATCTGACACATTTCTAATCCACTTTTCAGATTCTCTAAAAAGCACATGTCCAAACAGCTTTTTTAGACCAGAAACATGTGTAACCTGGGTGATTGACTTCACTCCAGCAAGGGCAACCAGCCTTAGTGATGCTGAATGTATTTGCATTATGTTATGTTATGTTAAAACAACATGGAGATGATGCAACAGAGAGGAACAGAAACAAGGAAACTAAAATAAGAAGGTTTTTATAGCTCTGCGAAACGTCAGCAAGTCCTCTATCAACCGGATTTCAACTGGAAGGGTATTCCAGATTGACGCGGCTCGCACCCTAAAGGACCGGCCCCCCATCCTGCTGAGCCTAAATCTGGGGACAACAGCAAGAGCCTGACCCTGAGATCGAAGATTGCGGGTGGCAACATAAAAAGAAATGGTATTGGCCAGGATCTCAGGGCCTATGCCTCTGAGGATTTTAAAGGTCAGACACAAGACCTTGAAGACAATACGCTTCCTCACCGGAAGCCAGTGCAAAGAACGGATGACATGAGACACCGGGCAGAACTTAGGAAGTCCAACAATGGCTCTTGCAGCGGCGTTCTGCACCCGCTGCAGCCGGGTCAGCTCAGCCTGGTTAGCCCCCACCAGCAAAGAGCTAGCGTAGTCCAGACGAGAGATGATAGTTGCCTGGACCACAAGCTGTCTGGTAGGGGCATCAAAGAACTTAAGCGCCGGCCGTAAGCCCCTTAGTAGACCGAAGCAACAGGCTGTAATTTTTTTGGTGTGGCCTATGAATGTAAGACCAGCGTCTAACCAGACCCCAAGATTCTTCACCTCCGAAACTAAGGTCGGAGTGGGGCCCAGCTCAAAAGGCCACCACTGATCGCCCCAAAGCTCCACTCCCTTCCCGACAACCATAACCTCAGTTTTTGTGGCATTGAGCTGGAGACAGTTAGCTGTCAACCAGCTGGCCACCGCCTTCAGTCCGGACTGAAACCTGGGGGCATCCTCTACCGCATGCCAGCTGAGAGTAACCGCCAGCTGTGTGTCATCGGCATATGAGACCATGGTTAGGCCCCACTGCCTTGCGACATCAGCCAGCGGTCTCACGTAGAGATTGAACAGCGTGGGACTCAGCGAGGATCCCTGCGGAACCCCCATGGCCAGAGGCAGAAACCTGGACTTGAAGGGAGGGATGGAAACACAAAAGGAGCGGTTGTCTAGGAAGGAGCGGAACCATTGCAGTGCCAGGCCGCCAATACCAGTCTCCTCAATTCGCCCAAGGAGGATGCTGTGGGATACAGTGTCGAATGCGGCGCTGAGATCTAACAAAATCAGAGCCGCCGTCTGACCAGCATCCAACCTTGCGCGTAGATGTTCCGCCATCACCAGAAGGGCAGTCTCCGTGCTGTGACCAGCACGGAAGCCATTCTGTGTGGGGTCGAGGGCATTGGACCGGGTTAAATGTGCAGACAGGGCCAGATTGACATGAGCCTCTGTTAACTTGGCAGGCCAAGGCAGCAGCGAGATGGGACGATAGCTTTCCGGCTTTGACGGGTCAAGAGATGGTTTTTTAATAATCGGCGACACCACCGCCCGCTTCCAACTGGTGGGAACAACCCCGGTCTCTAAGGAGAGATTGACCAGTGAGCGTATAGCCACACGCCCCACAAAGGTCTGGTCTCGAAAGAGGACAGGCCTCACTGGATCAGATGGAGACCCAGATTTAACTTGCATAGCAAGTTTGTCAAACCCTTCCATGGTGAGGGGGGGAAGTGAGAGCAGGGCGGGCTGGTGAAGTGACTCCTTAGGACTACCCGTCGCTATACCAGTGCTCGGGAAGGACCGATATATAGACTGGACCTTTCCCAAGAAGTAGGAAGCGAGGGACTCACAGTGTGTGACAGAGCTCTCAGCCATAGAGATAGCCCGTTTAGACATAAGGTCTTTCACCGCCTTGAAGATAGCCTTCGACGGGTTAGGGCTATTCCGAAATTCCTCGGCATAAAATGCCGCTCGGGCACGGCAGATGGCCCGGTGGTAGAGCTTGACGGACGCGACATAAGTGGCTTTTAACTCAGCCCCATATGTCTTCCGCCAGGCCCTCTCCGCCCGTCTACAGGCTCCCTTCAGAGCGCGCAAAGCATCATCATACCAGGGGCTTGACACTCGAGGGTTGATCTTCGTTGTTGCAACAGGTATCAAAACATCCAGAGCCCTAGTGAGCCAGGCACAGAAGAGATCATACCCCTCCTCTACGTTGTTAGGTAGGGCCAGAGGATCCACTGACAGATGGTAAAAGTCATCCAGCCTGAGTTTACTCCAGGGCCTCCTGGATACCCGCTTGGCTGAAGAGGGGGAAATGTTGGTAGTCATAGGGCAATAGATGGATACCAAAGAGTGGTCCGACCACTCTACAGGAGCCACCGACGTGACTTTAGCCTCGATCAAGTTGGTAAAAAAAGGGTCAAGGATATGTCCCCCGGAATGAGTAGGCTGGGAGACCAGCTGAAAAAGTTGGAAGGCCTCTAAGTCCATAAGAATACTACGAGCTGTCAGACAGGATGGAGCATCAAAATGCAGGTTTAAGTCGCCCAAGATGGAAAAATTGGCACAGTCAGTGACCAAGGTGGCGACAGTGTCCGGGAAAGCATTCCTGAACGCCACATCACTGCCCGGCGGACGATACACCACCATCCCAGAGAGTGTAAATTCTGGGCTGACAGCGACAACTGCAACCTCAAACCCCACTCGGTTGTGAATACTGTGCATGATTCTACAGGATAAGCAGCTGGCTGTGTGCTAAGAGTCTGCTTCTGCAGAAAAAAATAACACCCCCTTTCCATCTAATGCAAATGTAAAATCACCAGAGCAATACCAAACAGCTTTTTCAGACCAGCAACATGTGTAACCTGGGTGACTGACTACACTCCAGCAAGGGCAACCAGCCTCAGTGATGCTGAATGTATTTGCATTACTGACTGCAACCTCAAACCCCACTCGGTTGTGAATACTGTACATGATTCCACAGGATAAGCAGCTGGCTGTGTGCTAAGAGTCTGCTTCTGCACAAAAAAAATAGTTCCCCCTTTCCTAATTATGCAACTGTAAAATTACCAGAGCAATACGCAATAAATCTCTGCCTGTAATTCCTCTTTGCACACAGAGTCATGTTTTCATATTAGACAGAAAACGAAATTTCTTTGCCAATTTGAAAGCACACTTACTACTCTTTTTTTTTGGCAAGTGATAAGTACTTTTACAATCTGACACATTTCTAATCCACTTTTCAGATTCTCAAAAAAGCACATGTCCAAACAGCTTTTTCAGACCAGAAACATGTGTAACCTGGGTGACTGACTTCACTCCAGCAAGGGCAACCAGCCTTAGTGATGCTGAATGTATTTGCATTACTGACTGCAACCTCAAACCCCACTTGGTTGTGAATACTGTGCATGATTCCACAGGATAAGCAACTGGCTGTGTGCTAAGAGTCTGCTTCTGCACCAAAAAAATAGTTCCCCCTTTCCTACTTATGCAACTGTAAAATTACCAGAGCAATACGCAATAAATCTCTGCCTGTAATTCCTCTTTGCACACAGAGTCATGTTTTCATATTAGACAGAAAACAAAATTTCTTTGCCAATTTGAAAGCACACTTACTGCTGTTTTTTTTTGGCAAGTGATAAGTACTTTTACAATCTGACACATTTCTAATCCACTTTTCAAATTCTCAACAAAGCACATGTCCAAACAGCTTTTTCAGACCAGCAACATGTGTAACCTGGGTGACTGACTTCACTCCAGCAAGGGCAACCAGCCTTAGTGACGCTGAATGTATTTGCATTACTGACTGCAACCTCAAACCCCACTCAGTTGTAAATACTGTGCATGATTCCACAGGATAAGCAGTTGGCTGTGTGCTAAGAGTCTGCTTCTGCACAAAAAAAATAGTTCCCCCTTTCCTACTAATGCAACTGTAAAATTACCAGAGCAAAACACAATAAATCTCTGCCTGTAATTCCTCTTTGCACACAGAGTCATGTTTTCATATTAGACAGAAAACGAAATTTCTTTGCCAATTTGAAAGCACACTTACTACTCTTTTTTTTTTAGCAAGTGATAAGTACTTTTACAATCTGACACATTTCTAATCCACTTTTCAGATTCTGAAAACAGCACATGTCCAAACAGCTTTTTCAGACCAGCAACATGTGTAACCTGGGTGACTGACTACACTCCAGCAAGGGCAACCAGCCTTAGTGACGCTGAATGTATTTGCATTACTGACTGGAACCTCAAACCCTAAAAGTATTCCTCATTTTTAATAATACACATTATTTTATGGTGAAAACATAGTCCATATTATTTTACATGTTCCTCACATTTAAATTTCTCCCAAAACACAAAATGATAAACACAACTTCAACAAAAGGAATTCCAATGCTATTATTCATTTCTTAATTTACCATATACATCCCCTCTCAAACTCTTAACTCACCTTTATAATTAGTTAGTTGTGATAGAAATGTGGCACTCAAACAGCAGATTATCAGAGCCAGGATCTCTGTTCTCTACACCTCTCTCCTCAGCAGAACCAGATAATGGCAAAGTTGCCCTCTCTTTTTCCACACATATACATGTAAGTTTCAAATCTCAGTGCTTCCCCCTTTTTTTCAAATGTATTCACACATTTCTATTGGTTGAAAACCAACCCTTTTCCAAAAGTACCCTTCCCCCAACTTGACTTCTGCCTAGCACCCTTCCCCCAACTTGACTTCTGCCTGCTACCATAGCAACAGCTCATGGAACACTGCTGTCTACAGTCAGGTCAGAAGTTCGCCACACAATGTTTCATTTTCAAGGAGCAAGAGTGCTTGACTTTTCAAACCTAACAGCAAATGCATAGTACTGTTCTTTGATAACACATTTCTCTGTACCAATACAAAACATGCTTCTATAAATTGACACACACAGCCTAGTTTTTAGTGTAGAATGATGTGAAACAGCCAATGAGTTCTTTTTATTTTAAAAAAATATGTATGCCTCCATTTCCAAACTGTCTTTCATTTTTTTTCCCATTCTACTGAAATACACCTCCTGAGTGCATCCAGATCTCCTTTGAAGATGTTCACAGTGTGGATTGTAGGGCACAGCTATGTCTTCTGGAGTGAAAAGTATGCAGAGAAAACAGGTATGGTGAGAGACCTTGCTTTGCCAAATGTAGACATTAAATGGATTGGTCAGAGAGGGTTAAAGTGGCACCAATTGATGCCATTGGTGAAATCCTTCATGCAAATCCAACACCCTGACCTCATAATAGTGCACTGTGGTGGCAATGACCTAGGCACTTTGACTGGGGTAGGTCTGGAAATGCTTATGAAGGAGACCTTTGCACAACTGTTTTCACTTTTCCCAAAAACTGCCTTTGTGTTTTCTAACATATGCCAAAGGCAAAAATGGAACTGGTCCAATCATTTCTGTCCGCAGATTGACAAAGCAAGAAAGCACGTCAACAAATCTGTTTCTGCTTTCCTCCGTGACTATGGTATGGGTTCCATTTACCACAACAACTTGCGTTACGACATGCAAGACATTTATAGAGGAGATGGTGTACACTTCAGTGATGAAGGGAACAGAGTCTTCCTCTTGAACCTTAGACTCTGCATCGGTACTTACTTGTAGGTACCACTAAAAAATCACAATAAACACAACGGCTCTTTTTAGAGCCCCCTAATATCTAAACACTTAAATCTGCATTTAATTTCATTTTTAATTTTTTTTTTACCGTACGCGTACGGTAAGCTTACCGTACACGTACCCCGCGATTTTTTAAAAAATTAATAAATGTTTTTTTTGTACTTTTCTGTCCTTCTTTGACCCCCTTTCAAATGTTAGGGGGTCTGTAACTCTCTTCCTTGCCCCCTTTTCAAGTTATCACCCTTTTTTTTTTCGAAGTGAAACACACAAAATGGCGGCCGCCGCTTCCTAGTTTCGACCGATTCGAATGTTTACTAGGATCTAACAGCCAATCAGAATCGCGCTCGCGCACGTCACCGTACGCGTACGGTAAGCGCACCGTAAGCGCACCGTAAGCTGGCTCAGATATATATATTGATTTAAAGGCTATTTTCTCAGAATCTACTGAACAGATTTACACCAAACCTACAAAAGGCACTTCCTTGACCTGAGGACTACCTCTCTGCCAAATTTCAAGTAATTCAGTTCAGCCGTTCGGGCTGTAGCTCGGACTAAAGGTCCTATGGAAAAATGCATGGGAAAAACGCGTTTTGGGACCCCCCTTTTATCTCAGCCCCCGCTTGACGAATCCCCCCGAGACTTTCAGGGTAGGAGCGTAGCGCCCCATTAGTTTTGAAAATTTCGCAAGGATTCGTCGACCGGCGCCAAAGTTATTCCAAATAGAATGTTACGGTTTTCCTATGGAAAGAGGGTCCTAACTATAACTACCTACTGGCGACCGCCAGTAGGTAATATGTGTGTGTGTGTGTGTGTGTGTGTGTGTGTGTGTGTGTGTGTGTGTATATATATATATATATATATGTGTGTGTGTGTATATATATTATCTACTGGCGGTCGCCAGTAGATAGTTATAGTTAGGACCGTGTTTCCATAGGAAATCCGCAACATTTCATTTGGAATAACTTTGGCGCCGGTCGACGAATCCTCGCGAAATTTCCAAAACTAATGGGGCGCTACGCTCCGCTCCTACCCTGAAAGTCTCGGGGGGATTCGTCAAGCGGGGGCTGAGAAAAAAGGGGGGTCCCAAAACGCGTTTTCCCCATGCATTTTCCCATAGGACCTTTAGTCCGAGCTACAGCCCGAACGGCAGAACAGAATTACTTGAAATTTGGCAGAGAGGAAGTCCTCAGGTCAAGGATGTGCCTTTTGTAGGTCTGGTGTAAATCTGTTCAGTAGGTCCTGAGAAAATAGCATTTAAATCAATATATATATCTGTAAGCGCGCTCCGTGCGCTTACCGTAAGCTTACCGTACGCGAGCTCAATTCTGATTGGTGGTTACATGACTGTAAACATTCGAATCGGTCGAAATCAGGAAGTCGGCCGCCATTTTCTGTCTCTCGCACTGAGAAACAAAGGTGGGGAACGTGAAAAGGGGGCAACGAAGAGAGTTGCAGACCCCCTAGTGTTTGTCAGGGGGTCCAAGAAGGACCCAAAAGTACGAAAAATACATTTAATAATTTTAAAAAAAAATCGCGGAGTGAGCGTACGGTAAGCTTACCGTACGCGCACGGCAAAAAAAATTAAAAAAAAATAAAGAAGTAACATTCACATTTATTAAATAAATTGAAGGACCCACAAGGGAGAAAAAAACAAATGTTACTGTGTAAAAAAAGGCGAGTCGCGCACGGCATGGACTGCGCAACGTGGGCGCTCCGATGCGCGAAGCGCACCGAGCGCCCACAGAGCGTGCGCGAAGCGCACCGTGCGCGCAGGGTGTGCGCATAGTGAAAAACCAGAAAAAAAAATAAAAAATAAATACATAACTTAGCATTTAAAAAAACCGTACAAATTCACTGAAAAAACCATAGGTTTCACACACGTTATAGTTAGGAATTATCATTTACAAAACCTTGCAAATTCACTTAAAAAACCATAGGTTTCACACAAGTTATAGTTAGGAATTAGCATTTAAAAAACCTTGCAAATTCACTTAAAAAACCATAGGTTTCACACATGTTATAGTTAGCTGTACATTTCACTCGTAAAAAACCAATGAAATTCCACGTTATAGTTAGATCAGGTAACTATAATGTTAAAGTTATAGTTACCTGATCTAACTATAACGTGGAATTTCATTGGTTTTTTACTCTCTTCGTTGCCCCCTTTTCACGTTCTCCACCTTTGTTTATCAAGGTGAGAGACAGAAAATGGCGGCCGACACTTTCTGATTTCGACCGATTCGAATGTTTACAGTCATGTAACCACCAATCAGAAATGAGCTCGCGCACGGCACCGTACGCGTACGGTAAGCTTACCGTACGCGCTCGGAGCGCGCTTACAGATATATATATGCTTTTAAATGCAATTTTCTCTGTAACTACTGAAGAGATTTACACCAGACCTGCAAGAGGCACATCCCTGACCTGAGGACTACCTCTCTGCCAAATTTCAAGTAATTCCGTTCAGCCGTTCGGGCTGTAGCTCGGACTAAAGGTCCTATGGGAAAATGCATGGGGAAAACGCGTTTTGGGACCCCCCCTTTTTTCTCAGCCCCCGCTTGACGAATCCCCCCGAGACTTTCAGGGTAGGAGCGGAGCAGAGCGCCCCACCTATTTTGAAAATTTCGCGAGGATTCGTCAACCGGCGCCAAAGTTAATTCAAATAGAATGTTGCGGATTTCCTATGGAAACACGGTCCTAACTATAACTATCTACTGGCGACCGCCAGTAGATAATATATGTGTGTGTGCATGTGTATATATATATATAGATGTGTGTGTATATATATATATATATATATAGATGTGTGTGTGTATATGTGTATATATATCGTTAAACGTAGATTGTGCTTTGCTTGAAGACGCACTCAATAACAAGCAGGACCCCATCCTTTACAACAGAGTCCTTCATTTTAGCATCAACCGGTATTCCGTTCTGAGATTCAATAAAAGGTCCTGCGCGTTTCGGAGCTCCTGCTCCTTTCTCACGGCCCGACAGTTGGAAATGTCTGCAGAAAAGCGAGATAGTTTAAATGACCTCATTAAATAGATTATTCGCCCCTTGGTGGGCTTGCTTCAGTGGATTTGTTAAAAGAGGATCCTTGGATTTGTAGTTCTATCTCGTACAATGAATCGCTTCGGTGGGTTCTGCCAAAAACATCAAAATCAGTGCAAATCACTTTACCCTTCAGTGGGTCTCCAGAAATGAATCCGGTTACCAATTCCGCTGTAAACAGGTTATTCTGCTTTGCTTGCTGTGAAAGATCACACTACTCAAGGAATATGTGAGACCTCTGGAGATGGAATGCTTCGTTTCCACAGATGGCACAGCAGCACTTTGAATTATGAAGGCAGCGTTTCACTCCGAGGCCCACTGGAGGGCTCATCACTGTGTCCTTTACTATCGTGAAAAATGCAGAACCCACTGGAGGGTGAAATTTTGAAATGAACATGTCCCAGTGTGCAAGGGAGTTACAAACCATGATGGAAGGCCTATAAAATTAATGAACACACAGAGGACTGTGTTCGCCATGTCATGCTGCATTTTCACGAATTACCTTTAAAGAAGAAGCATGAAGCTTCAAAACGTGTTGGTAGCAGGACTGAAAAATTGAGATGAAAATCTGCCTTTATTTGCAAATAGTGTGATATGTGATTTGCCACTTTGAGTTGTTTGATACCTTTGCAGTAGGTCAGAACACCTGATCATCTTTCCTCATTACTCTTGAGTTAAACGGAATGTTTGGATTCCTGCCTTTACATGCTTATGTTAGCAATGGGAAAACTATGGGTTTCTTTTATAGGAACAATTTTGATTACATGCACTTAAAAAATAGATAAATATATGTTGGTTGACTGAGTGTGTGCAAAATCTTTTATAGCCCAAAAATATAAGTAAACTACATTTATGTTTAGGGAGACAAAAAATTTGCACTGCTTTGTCATGATGACATATTCCTACACAGAAGGCAAGCTAAGAGAAAATGAGCTTCCTATGATGTACTTTCATATTTCATTTTGCGTTCAAACTGTCAAATATTTAACTAAGTTACTGTGTGCATATTGACTGACTTTTATTGTTGCGTGAGTGGTAGGTAGAAAGCAGGAAGGTGCCATATTTACAAAGACATGACTCTCCTGCTTTCTCCCTAGCGCTAATACACAATGAGACTCACTAGAACCACACACAAACCTTTGCACCATATTGCTATGTCTGTGGCATGCCCATCAAAGATTTTGTAGTGGAAGGCTAGCCTTCCAGTACAAAAAACTATGCCTAGACAAACTTTTCCCACTTTCGTAGATAGGTTTTTACATCTAAAACCATGGGTGGTTGCATGGGAACGCCCATGTACTACCTATGGCACACTCCCTTGACACAAAGTAATCCAAAACGCTGTTTTGCGCTACTTTCAGGCAACTTTCCAGGACAAATCGCATTGTGAACTGGATAGTAAGTTCAAAATAAACATTTTGCACCAGATTGCCTCACTTTTGTAATGCAAATTCATTGCAATTGTTGGTACATCTGTCCATGTTTCTAAAAAGCAGCACACTCTTAATTAATGCTAATAGTTCGTAAGGATAACTGGCTATATTTAAAAAACAATTGCTTTATTTAAAAAGCAGTCACAGACATGGTGGTCTGTTGACCCCAGCAGGCCACCATCCCTGGGAGTGCTAGCTATTCCCAATGGGGTTGTAAATTGCACCTGCCTCATGAATATTAATGAATCATGCAATTTGCGAACCCATTAGGAATCGCAAACAGTGTCTGAGACACTGTTTTAAATTCCAATTTACGAGTCGCAAATTGTGAGTCGCATAACGGCGCAATTTGCGACTAGCAAATTGGAAGGGTCATTCATTTTAGCTGAGTCACTAAGGGTTATCCGTTTCATCACTATGGTGGCTTCTCTATTTTTAGGTCTCGCCTAGGCAGCGCTTGCGCTGTCTCGTTGAGACATGCAGTATACACTATAGCTGGGAAGCTTTTGTTTAAGCTCTGCCCACTCTCCGCCCATATTTTGGATTGGCTTACATCTTAAATGCTGCATTTTGATTTGTTTTCAGCTTGTTAGTCCCTCCCCATGACGGCCATGTCGTCATTTGTGTCCTTACATGGCTATCAGCCCCTTTACTGCAGACTACTTTCTTCCCATCCCTCCCCCTCCCTTCCGCTGTCCGTGACTATTTGGCACCCCCGCCCCCTTCAGGCACTCCCGGTCCTGCTTGTGTCTTTTTACGCACATGCTTGTTTTTCATTACAACCGCGGCTGAACATTGAAAGCTGTCCACCTGATTTCCTTGTTTATAATTACTTTATGCCCGATTACATTTTTGTTTCGGAAACAGTCATCGCTCAGTAAAAATTTGTTTACGGGAAATGCCACCTCCAATGGTGCGGCACCAGTTTAATCAACGTTAGACAGAATGAATATACCACTAACAGCGATAGCGGCTCGGCGTTTGCCGGTTACGCTCTATGTGCAAGTTTGCATTGATAAACTCAGCCCCTCCCCTTGCAGCTGCCCCACGTGTTTTTCTCCGTACGCTGCTGCCGGTCGAACCCGCAGAAAATTAAGAGTCCAAGATGGCGGCTCGGTGGGGGAGCGAAGTATCAGCAGCATGGACCTCTTTACCGCTGGAAGTCCAAGCCAGGTAGGGCTGAAACCTATGCCGGGAAGCCGGTGATACATTGATGGGCGCCGCGCCCGTTTGCTGCACCATTTCAATGAAAGTGGCCTGTGTGGCTACATGCACGTCGCCTGCGTGAGACGTTGCCCTTTTCAGTGGCCTCCGTGCCTGCAGACCAAGAAGTCTGAGGCCGGCCCATGGAGATTACACGTGGAGTTTGCCACACATGCAGAAGCTGGGCCGGGGGAGGAGCGGTAGTGAGCCTGAATGACTGAACTAAGGGAGAGGATGTGGTCCGTCGGCCAGAGCTGCCGACTTTGGTGTTGGAAACCAGAGTTCGAGCCTCGGGGTCGCGTCCACATCCTGAGATTCTGGGCAAATCACTTAATCTCCCCGGGCCTGCATGTGTAATGTAAATACGGTGCTCATGTACAGCGCTCCAATACCTTCGGATCGAGTTCGTGCTATATAAATATGCAACAAAAAAAAAGACTCATGCAGAAGGGCCATGCTGGACGGGGGCTGCAGCTACTGCACTGCCTGCTCTTAGTTGTGAAGGAGTGTCATGTGAATAGTTGAATCCAGTATACAAAACTGCGCCTGTTATGTCTATGGGTATTAAAGCCTAGTAAACATGATTGGCCCACTCATATACATGAAACTCTCTTAAAGATGTGGAGGCTACTTTAAAATGACGATGCACCATTATTTAAGTGGGGGAGGATGGTGGAAGGTTTCAATGTAATGGTCTCTGTTGTTTCTGAGTGACATAACAAGGGACAGTCCTGTTTAAATATTTGAAGGAAAACGAAGTGTCCGATATTTGTAAAAGGAACGTTCTGTACGGAAATCATGCAATTTTATGATGGCTTCTTTTTGGCTTTTGCTCTGTTGCAAGATTTCCTTAGAGGAAGGGAATGAATTGACCACAATTGTTTTGGGATATTTTGGAGAAGCGTGGTTGTTTGCCTGAGGTCGTGACGAGACACCAGGATTTCCTTGTAAGCAGCTGTCATGGGGAGTTTGATTCCATTTGAGTATTGGAGTAGATGAATTGCCGCTTTCTACTCAAGAGACTTTGCACTTGGTGTTCAGCTCAAACGTTTTGCCACAGTATCGACACAGCTGCATTACATGGCAAACAGTTACAGGAAGTATTTAGACTGTTGTAACTCCAATAGTAAGGATTTAAGGGTGGAGACGTCAATCGACCCTGTATTTGTCATGAATGACCTGTATTATTGTTAATGCCAGTGGAAACCATACAAACCGCTTTTTTTGCCAGATATGGCCGTGATTCTAAAGTAAAAGTAGCGGACAACCCTAATATATATAGATACGTGGAGTGATTTGGGGCGATATGTGTTGATATGATTTTTTACCAGTAAGCAAGCATTGTGAGTAGCTGTTAATTTCATTCTACTGTAGTAGTGTTTTTTTTTTTTTTGCAAGACATTGTTTTTCATGATAGCCTCATGGGCATGAAAACCCCTTGTTGACTGGTCACTTATGTTTGAAGGCGATTTAACATCGGAATATTTAAAAAATATTATGGCTATGTGTTACTTTTTTTCAAAGTGAGATGCGGCCATATCCCTCTTTTATTATATAAAGATATATAAGTGTCATTATTGTTCTGCGCTATATGTCAATAGTATGGACTTCCAGCACTGTTGGTTGTGTGAGGTTCACGGCACTATTCTGGGGTATCCATTGCAGACTGCATTTAATTAGGTTTCCAGGTGTCTTTATATGGTTGACTGAGGGGCAGAGTTGAGATATTGCACTATTTCGATAGCACTTTACTACTACTTGTTGAAGCTTCAAGGCACATTCTGGCCCATGTACACACTGTTGCAATTTGATTTTCATACGTAACTGTTTGAATACCAACCTGCGGTTAAGGCGTTCATAGTTACCAATATTTGGGAAAAAAATCCTGGAACACTGCAACACAGCGCTGCTGCAAATAGAAAGTTCTTGTTTGCATACCTTTATGTAATAAAGAGGAACAGTTTCTGCAACAATATTACCTGGGACAGCCTCCAACTGGCTGTGACTGTCCCTGCAAAAATGGGTACAGTTGGCAACTCTGAGCGTCTATTTTTCATGGGTGATTGGCCTTGTTTAGCTTGCAAGTTCTTCCTATTGCTGCTGTGTCATGTGGCTGTTCCTTGGTATTCACTGTGGGGGCATTCCAAGAACATTCTTCTCAGCATTTCAGCCCTAATGCAAGCAAGACAAATGGCCCCCCACCAGCAGAGTTGGACTGGCCCCTAGGGCAATCGGGCAGTGGCACAGATAACAGGCAAGCCTCCGGGTGACATCACCAATGCCCTTGTCAATGCCGGAAGTAAATGCAATTGGCTACAATTCAACTCTCCAAATTTCCATTCCACACCACATAATTCGACAACAAACCACATATTTCAAATCAACAACCCACCACATATATTCGAACCACACCACAGAATTCCACATCATGCCACAAAATTCAACAGCACACCACATAATGAAACTCCACAACATACCATTCCTCATAATTAATGACACACAATCGTACTCCACATAATGCACACCATGCCACATTATTCCACTACACAAATCCACTCCACATCACACAATTCCATCACACACAATTCCACAACTAACCATTCCAATCCAACCCACATAATTCCCCTCAACACCACATACACCTACTTCACTACAATCCAAAACACATGGGTAAAATACATTGTCAGATACAACACCAATCCCTCTAACTCTAAAAAATGCGAGACCAATTTGCATTGCAAATGCGTGTTTATGTTATATGAGTGTGGTTTTTTTTTTACGAGAAAGATAGAGGCTGGGTGTGAAGTAATGGGCCATGTCTTTGAAACGGGACATTTACTGAATTTGAGTAGGTGTGTGGAGGATTCGAAGTTCAGAAGGGTAACTTTGCGTGTTTTCTAGGCTTATTACAATTGTATGTCTCATATGGATGGTGTAACTAGCTCAGCTTCTGACTCGAAGAATTATTGAAGAACAGGTGCTTTTTATTCGGAGAGGCTATGCAATTTCCATGTTGTATAAAACATTACAACAAGAAAGTAATTAAGGCAGATTACCGATAAGAGACAGACGGGATATTGAATTAATGAACCATTTTGAGATGGAGAGTTGCATAGGATGTGCCAATGTTCTCATACTATATATGATCAATCAATCAATCAATCACGACATTTGTATAGCGCGCTACTCACCCGGAAGGGTCTCAAGGCGCTGGGGGGGAGGGGTACGTTACTGCTGAGGTTAGCCGAAGGTGGATGGGGAGGGAGTTCCAAGTCTTGGCTGCCAGGTAGGAGAAGGATCTTCCTCCGGTGGTGGCTCTGCGGATGCGTGGAACGGTGGCGATGGCGTGGCTGGTCGATCGTAGCTGGCGGGTGGGCGTGTAGAAGGTCATGCGGTCGTTGAGGTACTTGGGGCCCAGGTCGTGGAGAGCCTTGTGTGCGTGGGTGAGGAGTCTGAACGTGATTCTCTTGTTGACGGGGAGCCAGTGCAGGTCTCTCAGGTGTCCGGTGATGTGGCTTTGTCGGGGGATGTCTAGGATGAGTCGTGCGGAGGCGTTCTGGATGCGTTGGAGTCTTTTTTGAAGTTTGGCTGTGGTTCCGGCGTAGAGGGTGTTCCCGTAGTCCAGTCGGCTGGTGACGAGTGCCTGGGTAACGGTCTTCCTGGTTTCTGTGGGGATCCATCTGAAGATCTTGCGGAGCATGCGCAGGGTGTTGAAGTATGATGAGGAGACGGTGTTGACTTGTCTGGTCATCGAGAGGGAGGAGTCCAGGATGAAGCCCAGGTTGAGCGCGTGGTCCGTTGGTTTGGGAGTGGTGCCCAGGGCAGGGGGCCACCAGGAGTCGTCCCAGGCGGAGGGGGATGATCCCAGGAGGAGGACTTCCGTCTTGTCTGAGTTCAGTTTCAGGCGGCTGTTCTTCATCCACTCGGCGACGTCTTTCATCCCTTCGTGTAGGCTGACTCTGGCGGTGGCGGGGTCGTTGGTGAGGGAGAGGATCAGTTGGGTGTCGTCGGCGTAGGAGATGATGTTGAGGTTGTGTTGGCGTGCGATGGCTGCGAGGGGGCTCATGTAGACGTTGAAGAGGGTTGGGCTGAGTGATGATCCTTGTGGTACGCCGCAGATGACTTTGGTGGCCTCGGATCTGAACGGGGGGAGGCGGACTCTCTGGGTTCTTCCGGCGAGGAACGAGATGATCCACTCCAGTGACTTCTTTTGGATTCCGATGTTGCTGAGGCGCTGCACTAGGGTGCGGTGGCAGACAGTGTCAAATGCAGAAGAGAGGTCCAGGAGGATGAGGGCCGCTTTTTCCCCGTTGTCGATCAGGGATCTGATGTCGTCGGTGGCTGCGATCAGGGCTGTCTCGGTGCTGTGGTTGGCCCGAAACCCGGACTGCGAGGGGTCGAGGGATCCGTTCGTCTCGAGGAAGGCGGCGAGCTGTCTGTTGACGGTCTTCTCGATGACTTTGGCAAGAAAAGGAAGGAGCGAGATGGGACGGTAGTTCTTGAGGTCGGTGGGGTCTGCCGTTGGTTTCTTCAGGAGGGCGCTAAGCTCGGCGTGCTTCCAGCTCTCCGGGAAGGTGGCGGTGTGGAAGGAGGTGTTGATGATGTCCCGGAGATGGGGTGCGATGATGGCGTTGGCCTTGTTGAAGACGTGGTGGGGACAGGGGTCGGTGTGGGATCCGGTGTGCATGGTGTTCATCGTGCGGGTGGTGTCTTCGGTGCTGATCGGGGTCCAGTTGCAAAGGGTGGTGGTGGCGGGCGTTGGTTCGGTGGTAGGGTGCGTGGTCTGTGCGTCGAAGCTGTTGTGTATGTCGGCGATCTTGCGGTGGAAGAACGAGGCTAGTGAGTTGCAGAGGTCTTGCGAGGGAGTGATGTCGTTGTTTCCGGCGCTGGGGTTGGAGAACTCTTTGACTATGCTGAAGAGTTCCTTGCTGTCGTAGGCGATGTTGTCCAGTCTTTCTTTGAGTGCTGTCTTCTTGGTGGCGCGGATCAGCTGATGGTGTTTGCGGGTGGCGTGCTTGAGGGCGGTCCTGTTGTCTGTGGTCTGGTCGAGCCGCCAGGCTTTCTCGAGGGTGCGGCAGTTCTTCTTGGAGTCCTTGAGTTCGTCGGTGAACCAGGGGGTTTTCTTGCTGCCGGGTCTGTTGGGAGGGTTCTTTAGTGGTGCGAGGTCATCGGCGCAGGCGGTCAGCCACTTGGTGAGGTTGCTGGCTGCTTCGTTGGGGTCCGTTGTGCTGGCGGGAGGGTTCTGGCTGAGGGAGGTGGTGAGCTGCTCGGCGGTGATCTTGCTCCAGCTCCGGCGAGGAACCTGTTGCGGGTGGTGGTGGGTCGTGGTTCTTCTGAAGCTGAAGTGAATGCAGCTGTGGTCGGTCCAGTGGAGTGGCTGAAGGAGATGTGCTTGCTGGATGAGAAGACGGGGGTCAAGCGTATGGCCGGCGTAGTGGGTGGGGGTGTTCACCAGTTGCTTGAGTCCGAGGTTGGCGAGGTTGTCCAGCAGGGTGGTGGTGTTTCTGTCATTGTTGTTCTCCAGGTGGAAGTTGAGGTCCCCTAGGAGGATGTAGTCAACGGAGGGAAGGCCGTGCGGGCTGATGAAGTCTGCGATGTCTTCGCTGAATTGTGTGCGTGGTCCCGGGGGTCTGTAGATGAGGGTGCCTCTGAGGGTGGTCTTGGGGTCGGTGTGTATCTGGAAGTGGAGGTGTTCGGCGGCGGTGAAGGTTTCGTCGGAGTTGGTCGAGATGCGGATGGTGTTTTTGTGTACGATGGCGATGCCTCCTCCCGTCTGGTTGACGCGGTCCCTCCGGGTGATCTTGTATCCGTCCGGGATGGCTATGGCGATGTCGGGCGCTGAGGAGGTGTTCATGCAGGTTTCAGTGAGGAAGGCGACGTCTGGTGCTGTTGCATCGAGCAGGTTCCAGAGTTCGACGGCGTGCCTGTGGATGGAGCGGGTGTTGAGCAGGATGCACTTGAGGTGGGTGTTGCTGGTGTCTGGTTTGGCGGGAGCGGTGCAGGTCCGGAGGCAGGTGAATTTGCAGTCTTGGCAGGTGAACGGTCCGTGGGTGCGTCTCGGGGTGGCACGGTAGCAGGCGGGGTTCCGGCCGGCGTTGAGTGCGTTGAGGGTGGTGGGGTCATAAGTCTGTCGTGTTGGCTGGCGTTCACGGGGGTCCGGGGTCCTGGCGCTGGGCGCGGTCCAGGCGCGGACGGGCGCAGATGGGCTTGCCTTTGGCGCGCCTTCGGAGCGCCCGCGGCGCGTCAACGCTGCGCGTGGGCATGGGCGTCATAAGTAAGGAGCCGCGAGGGCGGGTCAGCTGGGTGGCGGGAGCGGCGCGTCGAATGGGCTGGCGGGGGGCGGGGCCGCAGGGAGGCAGCGCCAGGAAAGTCTGGGGCAGGCGGGCGGCTCAGCAGCGGCTGGGTCGCTCGGGAAGCGGCAGGCAGGAGAAGGCTGCAATCGGCGTCAGCAGGAGCAGGAGGGGGCAACCAGGCCTTGTTACAGGCACAGTGGTCACTCCCAAGTGGTGTCTGCGGTCCCCTTAAGTAAGGAGCCGGGAGGGCGGGTCAGCTGTGTGGCGGAGGCGGGGCGGCGAATGGGCTGGCGGGGGGCGGGGCCGCAGGGAGGCAGTGGCGGAAAAGTCTGGGGCAGGCGGGCAGCTCAGCGGCGGCTGGGTCGCTCGGGAAGCGGCAGGCAGGAGAAGGCTGCAATCGGCGTCAGCAGGAGCAGGAGGGGGCGACCAGGCCTTGTTACAGGCACAGTGGTCACTCCCAAGTGGTGTCCGCGGTCCCCTTAAGTAAGGAGCCGGGAGGGCGGGTCAGCTGGGTGGCGGGAGCGGGGCGGCGAATGGGCTGGCGGGGGGCGGGGCCGCAGGGAGGCAGCGGCGGGAAAGTCTGGGGCAGGCGGGCGGCTCAGCGGCGGCTGCGTCGCTCGGGAAGCGGCAGGCAGGAGAAGGCTGCAATCGGCGTCAGCAGGAGCAGGAGGGGGCGACCAGGCCTTGTTACAGGCACAGTGGTCACTGCCAGATTCAAATTGACACAGTTTAAGGTCTTCGATAGAATGTACCGCACACCTGCAGTGTTGCACAGTATTTATACCAGCTGAACATACACTTACGATAGTTGCAGGCACAGAACTGTGAAATTTATGCATACAATATTAAATTGTTGGATCATTGCTATCTGCTGGAACGTTGTAGTTGAAAATCTGAACAGGTGGGTTAGACCTAATGTAAGGTGTACTGTTAAGCATTGCTTGTTGGGCATATATGCAGTGTCCCGGTAAGGCACAAAACAGCATAGGTTTGGAGCTCTATGTTTATTATTAGCTGGGGGAGAATTGATAAAAACTGCTTTTATCAGCATATGACATTACCTCTGCAGCTAGTTGTGAATGCTACCTCTTAATGGTACTTGCGTCTAGCAGTTACCGTATAATCGCAATTTCTGAATACATGCCTAATGTCTCATGTGGCTACCTTGATGTGTTTGCCAAAGAAATATCAGATGTTACTTAAAAATAACTTGCAATGAAACTAGAATGGTTAAATGTGTGCATACTGGAAACCCTACCATCCCCATGGAAACAAATGCAGGGAGAAACAAAATTAGTTTAGGAATGTATGACTAAGCCAAGTTAATACCACCACTCTTTTAACCCCAGTACAAAGTTTTTTACAGGATTTTTTTACTAAGTGAAGTGTACAACCGTTGGTCCTCACTCAGGGCTAACATTTACAATACATATTTTGAGGGTTTTTTTTATCCTGACCAGTACATACATGCATTGTGATACTTTGTCAACATATATTTATTTGACAGCAACAATTTGATAACTAAAGAACCATCTCCCCAAAAGTTAATAATATAACTAACAGAAAATAAACATTTTGGCCGTCCTTTAGAGTTAGGCGGAGAAAGAGCACTGCTATAAATTAGCAGCACTTCTCCACTCCCAAACAAGTATTGCGACCACTAGGTTTCTGTCAGTGGAGCCTCAGCCATCTCTAATAGAAACCATTGTCCCACTGGTCTGTCTGCTTGGCAACTACCAGGCAAAAGTGGCAGTTGGCCTAGGTTGTGGTTACCATCACTGAATTTTTCTTTCTGAAACTGCCATGTGAAGCATAACAATCCTCGGATGGACATTTTTTTAATACCCTGATGAATAAGGAGAAAACACCCTGTGACATTTGTGTTTGGCTTAAAGTGTCTTATTGATGCAAGGAAAAGAGATTAACGCCCTGAGGGCCACTTCAACATAGAGGCCTGATCAGTATTAATGGTAATGGAAGTGTAACCGTCATATCAGTGGGCACATTTTCATTACAATAATCAACGCTGAAAAGAAAATGATAGCAGCCAATAATTTAAACTGTGCACACTTTCTCTCATCACACTGATAAGCTTTCCTGTCCAAGACCGGATGAGATCACTTCTGGCCCTCATGCACAGCACCAAAATACTTTAGACATTGATCTCACTGCAAAACACTACGGCCGCTGCAGGTAGGAGCGGTGTGGCTGGCTGGGCGAGATTTCGAGAGACGAGAACGAAGGAAAACTAATTTATATAATTTTCCCTTGTGATAGTCTCTCTATCTCCCCCCCCCCCCCCTTCCCCGCCCCCCCCAGCCGGCCCCACCGCTCTTACCTGCAGAGGCTGCGGCTGAAACACTACCATTCAAGCTAAGCCTGTAGCATGATGACCTTCTGATGATGCACTTCTGTACCTCTCAATGGGGTATAAAGCACTAGCCGAAACGATTACAATTATCCAGTTTAATGGTACTCGGTTTAAAAAACGTTCACTCAGATTCAAACTTATGAGCACGCAGCTCACACGAATCTGTGACATTACAACGCGCAGATTTCAATTGCGGTACGTTACATCGCAGTTACTACAATGCAAGT
Organism: Triturus cristatus; assembly: GCF_964204655.1. Taxonomy (NCBI): domain Eukaryota; kingdom Metazoa; phylum Chordata; class Amphibia; order Caudata; family Salamandridae; genus Triturus; species Triturus cristatus. The sequence goes on along the minus strand of NC_140589.1, from coordinate 576,889,156 downwards.
CGTTACAATGACTTGCGCTGGAGGGCGCTGGACTTGGGAATAGTGCGATTTACTATTTCAACTCCAGCCTACGTAACAGTAGGGAAGTTGTTGGAATAGTAAAGCATACCATTCCTTAGTGTAAAGCGCCATCCAGCGCAAGTCGTTGTAATGACCGCAATGTAAATGTATCGCGGTGTAACAACTGAATTGTAAAGGTCGTTCGCCAGCTCACACAGACATCATGCTGCCCGATAATCCCAAATGCATCCAAAAGACAAGATGTGCTCTTTGGATGAATAAATGTATAAACAGTGATAGTGTTAAAGGTGTATTTTAAAATGCAATTATTCCTTATCAACATTGCCTGCTCTGGTGTTCAATGCAAACTTGGCAGTTGTCGTTCTAGTATGAACATTCAAACCTGTAATAAACACTTACTTTCAACATAACAAAACACATTGACATATCCAAAAGTAAAATGTACTTTCTGTAAGTGATTTGGTATGGTTTATTAGCACCAATGGGCTGTAACTAAAATGGTGTTGCATAGCTTTAATACTGAGGCTTGCCCACTTTAGTTATTTATTTCTCTAGCCCTGCCAAATGTTTGCTAAGAAGATAAAACCAGTTAAAAACTGTGAAAAATTAGAGAGGAAGGCAAAACTCTCAGTCCACCAATGCCTGAATAGCCATGTAGGTAACCTGGAGAGCCTTGGTCAATTGAAAAGAGGCAATGCTTTGAGGCTGCACAGCTTGACCAGCCTTCAGCCCTGGAAGGCAAAGTAAAGAAGGAAAGCAAGGTGGTGGAACTGGCCCATTAAAAACACATACCCAGGCTGTCACTTAACTGCAAGGGCTGTGCTCAGCAATTTTCTAAACAGGCTGATGGGAAGAGCAACTCCCGGCCGGTCACATGACTACCTTCTCCTGCCACTAAATGTTTGGGCCTTGAAGGTCTGCGACCAGCACTCTTCTCCAGTGCCATTGACATATAGTGTACAACGAACATATCTGAATACTGTATCTTTGTTTAAGAAAAGCCGCACAATCTGAGGAATTACAGCCTTAATAATACTAGATATGCCACCCACCAGAAATTCCTAGAACTTCACCGATTTGATTAGAAGCCTGGTTTTAGACTGCCCCATTGGGGAAACAGTCAGAACACCGCGAGCCATAACCACGCTTATGAGTGGTTAAGGAAGTGCGCGGTCTAGGTTGAAAGACAGATGCAGCGGTGTGGTAAGTGCAGCTGTTTTTTTTTTTTAGAGCCGACAGGGGGTCAGGGTAGGTTTTAGACCAGTGGAAGATGTTGGGGTAGTTTAAGGGAAAGCGCAGTGGTGCGGGGGGCAGGGTAGTGTAAGTTAGGGTGCAGGGTTTTAGGCCTTAGGGAGGTGGGAGGGGAATGGGTGGTTGGCATAGTTTTTTTGTGTTGGGAGGGGGTTAGGGGTAGGTTTTAGGGCAGTGGAAGGGGTTGTGGTAGTTTAAGGGACGGTGGGGGGCAGGGGGTTGGGGTAGTGTAGGGTTTTAGGCCTTCGGGCAGTGGGAGGGGAATGGATAGTTGGGCTAGTTTTTAGTTTTGGGGATTGGAGTAGTATATGGGACAGCGCAGGAAGCAGGTGTGGCCGGTGGTTTGGGGGTGGCGGGGTAATGGCGACCTTAGCCACAAATACTCCATTATCATTCATGCCTATGCCACAAAATGTTGTGGTAAAGGTATGCGTGGTGGAGGAATGCGTGGTTAAGACACATTTGTGGTTGGGGTGTGTGGTAGAGGCATACATGGTAAAACCATTTGTGCTTCTATCATACAACCATCCCGTTGTCACTTAAACCTGGCTCACTGCCTTCTGACATTTTAACACATTAGCCCACAGAGTTATTCCCTCAAACCTATGGACATTCAGATAGACTGCATGTCTCACTCATTACCCATAAGAGTAATATCCATGTTATCAAGCTCACACCTTTCCATCAAAATCCATACTTGCTCTTACCCTCCTAATCCTGCACAAAACTTCTTTGAAGACTTCTGTTCTCTCCTGATCAACATCTTCCTCACATCCAGTCACCTCCTTTCAATCAATGGGGGTATTCAACTTCAGGCCACAGACCAAACTCTCACATCCTTTAAAGAGTTTTTTGGCAACAGCCAGAGCGTCAGCCTAGAAATAGCAGTCCCTGCATTCCTTTAAATCAAAGGCCATTGTTAGGTACCATAGTTCACCATGGACATATCACCCCTGTCATTTGGTATGACCATCACACCATTTTTTATAATCAACTTTTTCAATATAGTCCTGCCTGTACCCATCGCAATCACTAACAAACACTCCACCTCCTACTTCTGCTTTCCCCAAAAAGTCCTATTCAGTCCAATACATCCTGGAGAATTCCCCTCAATCCATCATGGACCTCATACACTCCACTATTACCCTTACAGCTGATTCGTGTTCCCCCTCCTAAAAGAACTATAGACAATATGTGGTACTCAAAAGTGCTGAAACTGCTAAAAAAGAAAATCCATCAATTTGAATCAGTCTGTTTTCCTGCACTTCCCTCAAACATGTCAGAACTACATTAAGTTATTATCACCATCTTCAAAGCCAAACAAGAATTTTATTCAGGGCAAATCTAAAATGCAATGAACTGTCCAAATGGTTCAGCTGCTTCTTACCCCCAATAATGCAAACGTATGTTCAAGACAGACCCTTGCATTTCATCAACTTCAATCTCCTTCATACTGCCAAATCCAATTGCAGTCCACAGGGTACAGATGCTTCTCTGTTGTAAGGCCCCTCCTGTGGAACAGCCGTCTCATTCATGCATGGCAATCAAGCAGTGCTGCTCCATGGACTGGTCTGACATGTCAGTATGTGGGCCTGTTTTATGGCCAGTTGGGCTGATTTCTACTGCTGATTGCCCTAATAATATTACAAGCATTGGCTGCAGCAAATAAAAATGCATGCAGTCTCCCTTCCTGTACAAAGTACCCTCTCCCGTATGGTACAAAATACCCATACAGAGGGTCTTTGCAAGTTCGAGACTGGCCTGATTTCTAAGTGTGGAGGTCAATTTTTAGCTGTCTAGTTCTCTAATAGGTCTCTAATAGGGAACACTTTCATTTTGGCTCCAGTCCAACTCTGGCTCAAACCACAACTACTAGAAACCCTGCATTATGTAAACCATGTCCCATCAATCAGTCTAAAAAAGTCTGCTAACAAAGCAACAGCCCTCCTTTAGGCTTAGAACCTCCATTCCCAGCAAACTGCATCTTTTGACCTGCTTCCAGTAAATTAGACAGAGCAAATCATTGCTTAAAAGCAGTCCCAGGGTTGTCTTCTAAAAGAAATCATGGTAGGCCCTAGTTTCAAATCCTCTTCTCTCACCTCAACAGCATCAACCGCCTGCAGGGCCTCATGTCAATCAAGAGTTTGAACATAACTCTTGGGCCATCAAAACCTAACCCCCAGCTTACGACATTAATGCTCTTCTTGAAAACTTCACTAGATTCCTAGAAGGCTATTTAGACATTTGTGTATAAATTAAATCACATTAAGTATATAACCAAATCATAAGCACCCTGGTACTCCACATAGCTCGATGAAAATCAGCATTTAATGACAAGAAACAAATCGAAGAAATGCTATTTTACCAATGAACTCACTCAACTAAAATCCACGCATTCGGGCATCAGTACCATCAAAGATGCAGCAAACAAAAGTAAAATGCTCTTTGAGGCAATTAAGAATTTTACCAAATCTTTACCAGACAGATAAAATACCACATGCAACAGACAAGTGCAATGCTATCATCTTTTTCTTTGAAAAATGTGTAATGATTTGAAAGAGGTAATGCTTTCGAAAGTCCCCTTCCCCTCTCCATGAACAGCAGCCCACCCTAAAACCCTAGAAACAATTTTGACGTATACTCTGTCTCTAGCCTCTCATATTGTGCCCTGTTGCCTTTGGCTAGGTTTGTGCTACATACATCAAGTTATTCTATATTCCGCCCTCACCCCATCTGCTTTTCTCATTGTGGTGCTGGTTTATGTACCGGGAAAAACTTCTACAGGTTTCAGAATACAGAAAATAAAACAATAATACAATGCAGAGAACCCCTGCCTGCACCACATAATAAAAACTATTCACAGACATTGTACCTATGAAATTGATAATAGGGAAAAGGATACGAATATACAGACTAGTTCACATTTCAGAAATACCCTCTCACTAATACGAATAGACAAAGGTATTATTCTAAATGAGATTTGAAATTAAACTATCAAGGGTCAAATTAATGTCCGCTTTCAAGAACATGGGAATGAAAGTTCCCGTGCCCCTGCCATTTCTACTATGCTGAGAATGTAGGAGTCATGAGGCGAAGCGAGCGTGATAATCGCATGTACTGTTTCTAAAGTTGTACTTCTTCCGAAGTGCCCCTTTCTTTGTGGAAGCCCTCCCCCACAGTGAGGTTCATGCAGGGGCGAGAGCCTCCTCTGTCTGCCTTCGTTGTCATGACCATGGCCGTGGATCAGGTGTGAATGGGCGCTCGCCCAGGTTCAGCATAACAAAGGGCTGAGAGCTTGACGCTCTCCACTTCATTCTGACCTGGCCATTTCACACCCTGAACCAGAGCGTGCACAGCAGCAAGACATCCCGGGGCAGCCCTGCACCCCAGACTGTAGTCGTGGGCCAGTGGATTCAATGGGCTAAACATAAACACTTTATCTGAAAAACGGACATAGAACCGCATCCTTTTAACTTTTCAATCTTTCATTGTACGAAAGTATGCTTCTGAGGCAGCGTTCCAACAAAAGGTCATAAAGTGCAGCTTCATATAAAAGACTATGGTGAGACTATTTTCTGTTACATGACAAAAATGATATACCTCAGGCTAGGCCCTTTCTCGCTACATTTAAAATCTTATCGTCGTTCGCTGCTAGCTAGCAACATTTTTATTTTACACTGACTAATTTAAAATTGTAAAATACTTGGGCCCTTATAAATTTTGACAGGAACGTTTAGTTTGTTAATTTTTTTGCTCCTGGAAACATGGGTTCTATTCGTATATTCTGCACTATACAAAAATATTTTATTGTGCAGTCTTTTTATCTCCCTTCTTAACAGCTCTGCTACTCTCCAAGTCGCTATCACATTATTGTTTCTATAATAAAATGTTACTGGTCATGCACACATTTCTGCAAACAGCATCTCGTGTTAAATAAACTTACACAATAAAATTATTGTTTATACACCTTTACACTATTCCTGGAAATTATATGTCAAAGCTCCATCAAACGCAAAAAATCACATGGCAACAGTCTTACATAATGGGAGAGGAAAGTATAAGAAGATAGAAGGTGGTGTTATTACGGTCAGATCTACCGACTTTGTAACTGGGAAACCAGGTTAGAGGTCTCGGCATGGGCTCACCATCTTGTGATTCTGGGCAAATAAACTGATCTCCTTGTGCCTAATAAATGAACGTGACCTTATGTAATGTAATTGGTGTTCAAATAAAGCACTTAAATACCTCCGGGTACAGTGTGCGCTATATACAACTACAAATTAAAAAAAGCAACAGAACTTCATTTTGCTGATTCGTTGCATTTATACCCTGGAAAAAAAGAACATGAGCAGTCATGACAAGGAGATGAGAGAAGGTTGAAATGGAAAGACATATATTGAAAAGTAACAACCTAGGCAATTCTCATGAATGGTGGCATATATGAACCCTGTGTCTGGTAGTCAGAACAACTCAAACAATGGAACAAATATGGAAAATGTTGTTGTTTTTAATTCTAATTATTTAGTACATTCATAAAATAAAACAGTTTTATTATGCATAAACATGTGGTAAAATCATTACAATCATTAAAAATAGATTATTATCTATATAGGGGTGAGAAGTAAACAATGCTGTGGCACAACTGTATACTTTTCGACGCGCGTTTCGGCGTAAGTGACGCCTTCGTCAGGAAAAAAGCCACAATTCCTGTACTCCAATTGATGATTGCTGGAGTTCCAGAGAGTTAAAATAATTCAAATAGGTGAATACCTTTTTATGTATTAATCCACCTAATGATAATTGGTCAATCAGGGAGATGATAATATTTTTTCTTTTATACGTTGCTTGGCGAAAAGTCCATGGAGAAGATTTAGATCTCAGTTTGATAATGAACTTTTCTAGACACCAGATTTTAATTAGATGGTGAGTGTGTCTCCCATGAGTAGCAGAAAGGTAATAGGTATGATATAACCTTATTTCGTGGATACTTTCTGTGCTGACAGGACTTCCGAGTATTTGGAAGAGCAGAACGTCCCTGGATGGCTAGTCAAAAAAAATATTATCAACTCCCTGATTGACCAATTATCATTAGGTGGATTAATACATAAAAAGGTATTCACCTATTTGAATTATTTTAACTCTCTGGAACTCCAGCAATCATCAATTGGAGTACAGGAATTGTGGCTTTTTTCCTGACGAAGGCGTCACTTACGCCGAAACGCGCGTCGAAAAGTATACAGTTGTGCCACAGCATTGTTTACTTCTCAGCCCTATATAGATAATAATCTATTTTTAATGATTGTAATGATTTTACCACATGTTTATGCATAATAAAATTGTGTTTTATTTTATGAATGTACTAAATAATTAGAATTAAAAACAACAACATTTTCCATATTTGTTTCATTGTTTGAGTTGTTCTGACTACCAGACACAGGGTTCATATATGCCACCATTCATGAGAATTGCCTAGGTTGTTACTTTTCAATATATATTTCCCTGTCCTAGGAAATATCAGGGGGTCCTTGCTATTTTCGTGAAATGGAAAGACATACAAGGGAAAACAAGGACAACACAAACCAAGCATTGGCAAAACCAATAGGTCTTGCCTATGCAAGAGTTTCTGGCTTTCCCAATGTGTTTTAGTAATGTTGTACACTAGCATAGCTGCTTTCCAGCATGCCTAAAAGTGGCATAGAGGAGAGAGGTGTGAAGTGTCAAAGTGTGAAATTGTGAAGACTGGAGTAGAGTGTTGTGGCATAGGCACGGCAGAGTTGCGTCACATAGTGGTGTACACTGAAGGAGAGTAGAGTAGAGTGGGCTGGTATAGAGTTTGTTTGCGTAGTGTGTTGCAGAGTATAGTGTTATAAAGTGTAGAAACATGGAATTCAGCAGCATATAATGCAGCATCGTAGAATGAAGTGGCATAGATTAGAGTTTTGCACAGTAGAGTGCAGTGGCATAGAGTGGTGCAGAGTAGAATATTGGGCCTTAGAGTGCAGTGCCATAGAGTGGAGTGCTGCAGAGCGCAATGACATAGAGTGGAGTCAAATGGAGTGGCTGGGTCTGGTTTCTTAGTGGACTAATGTATTCACTGTAGGGGCCTGTGTTTGACCACATGGTCAGAGGTTCAAATTTCTGCGGGTCCACTCAGCCTTTCATCCTTCTGAAGTCTGTAAAATGAGTACCATTAAGTTGGGTAATAATAAACATCTGTTATTCAGCACCAAGATACACTTCTGAGTGAATGTGCGCTTCGCAAATGCATGTTATGTTATGTTATGTTAGAATGAAGTGATGTGGAGTGCATTGGCCTAAAATACAGTAGTGCAAAGTAGAGTGGCGTAGAGTGCAGTGGCAATGAGTACAGTGGTGCAGTGTGGAGTGGTGCAGAAGAGAGTGCAGGGGCATAGAATGCAGGGACATAGTGCAGTGGTGTAGACTTCAATGGCAGAGTGTGCAGTGGCAGAGAGTGCAGTGTTGCAGAGTAGAGTATCGTAGAGTGCAGTGTAGTAGAGTGGTGCAGAGTGCATTGGCATAGAGTGCAGTGACGTAGAGTGGCATAGAGTGCACTGAGGCAGATTTGAGTGCAGTGCTTTACCCTGCAGTGACGTAGATTGCATTGGCTTAGAATGCAAAGGCATAGAGTGCAGTGGTTTGGAATAGAGTGGTGTAGAGTGCAGTGGCATAGAGTGGAGTGGCACTGTGAAGTACAGTGGCATAGAATGCAATGGCTTAAAGTAGATTGTTTCTAGAGTAGAGTAAAGTGAAGTAGCATAGAGTGTAGTAAAATGACAGAGTGGAGTGGTGCAGGACAGTGAAATAGAGTAGCATAGAGTGCATTGGCATAGAGTCTTGTTGCATGGAGTAGAGTTGCGTCGAGTACAGTGGGGCAAAGTAGAGTGCAGTGGTTTAGAATGCAGTAGTTTAGAGTAGAGCGGAATAGAGTGGAGTTGCGCAGAATGGAGTGGAGTGATGTAGAATGCAGTGGCATAGAATGAAGTGGCATAGACTAGATTGTTTCTGACCAAAGTGAAGTAGCATAGAGTGTAGTGACACAGAGTGAAGTGGAGTGGTGTAGAGTGCAGTGGTGTAGAGTAAATTGTTTCAGAGTAGAGTGAAGAGATGTAGAGTGGAGTGATGCAGGGTAAAGTGTAGTGGCATAGAGTGCAGCAGCATAGAATTCAGCAGCTTGCAATTCAGCGACATGGAATGCAGTGACATAAAATAGAGTGGTTCATAGTAGAGTGGAGTGGGAGTGGAGTGGTGCAGAGTAGAGTGCCATAGAGTGCAACGGTGTAGAATGCAGTGTTGTAGAGTAGAGTGGCATTGAGTAGAGTGGCATTGAGTAGAGTGGCATTGAGTAGAGTGACAGAGTGTAGTGTTATAGAGTGTTGGAGTGTGGGGTGGTGTAGAGTGCTGTGGCGTAGATTGGAGTGATGCAGAGTGCTGTCATGCAGATTAAAGTGTCAGAGTGCATTGAAATAGAGTGCTGTAATGCATATTAGAGTGTTGTAGAGTGCAGTGGTGTAGAGTGCATTGGCCTAGAGTGCAGTGCCATAGAGTACAGTGGTGCAGAGTGAAGTGCATTGTCATAGAGTGCCGTGGCATAGAGTAGATTGTTTCAAAGTAAAGTGAAGTTGGGTAGAGTGGAGTGAGTAGGGTAGAGTGCAGCTGCATGGAGTGTAATGGCATAGAGTAAAGTGGTGTAGAGTGCACTGGCATAGAGTGCAATGGTGCAGAATAGATTGGAGTACAGTGGACCGGCGTAGAGTGCAGGGGGTAGAATTAAATGTTATAGAGTAAAGTGCTTTGGCATAAACTATATAGGCATTATGTACAGTGGCGTAGAGTGCAGTGTAGCAGAGTGGCATAGAGTTGAGTGCCTTAGAGTGGAGTAGTGCAGAGTAGATTGGAGTGGGCTAGACTGGAGTGGTGTAGAGAGCAGTGGCGAAGAGTGCAGTGGTGTAGAGTAGAGTGGTTTAGAGGGCATAAGTATAGAGTAGAGTGGTGCAGAATAGAGTAGAGAGGCATAGGGTGAAGTGGCATAGAGTGAAGTGGCATAGAGTGCAGTGGCATAATGTAAAGGGGTGCAGAGTGAAGTAGATTGTAGTGGCATAGGGTGGTGTAAAGTGGAGTGGTGCAGAATAGAGTGCAGTGACATGGAGTGGGGCAGGGTAGAGTGGAGTATGAATGGTATGGTAGCACACTACCATTACAGACCACATATTTCCAATTGAAATGACCATTACATTTGCTCAGACATACAGTTTTAGAAATAAAACTTTGGAGTGCACAAACAATATTGTGTGGAAATGCCATTATCTAGTGCATTCATTTGTTTTGATCATATTAAAGTATTTATTTCCAAAACACTTCAGAATTAACAAAAATGTGCTTCATTTGTCCGTTGCTAATTCTGCAATATTCAGAAATACTTGCAAAGTATATTTAAGTGTTGTCTACTAGAAATAGAAACCTTTCTTACATCCAGTGTCTAGCACGATTCTTCCATAAATCTGCTCATTTTGAAGTCAGAAAAAGAAAAGTAAACACCAAGCACCCTCGGAAGACAGAGCCTGACATTTGACCTCTGGCTTTGAATGCAGAGCAAATGTGACAAGTGAAGAACAAGATTTTACAGGCCTATTTACAGAAAGGAACACTGATGGAAGAATACAAGGGGAGTTGGTGTGAAAAGGCTTTTCTTCTAGGGAGATAAAAGCTCACCCAGGACAGCCTAAAACGAATAAAGCCAGCAAGCAGAAAGTCAGAAAATGCGTTACAAACCACAAAGCCAATGATAAGCAACAGGCAAATTGCATTTGCAAGTCAGCTTTCCGAATTGCCCTCAAGCTGTCTTTTAGGTGTCGACCTAATCTAGAAGACATGGATGGAGGAAACCGGACACAACAAGCACTTGCCAAGACAAGTAGGCTTCGTCTGTTGGCTGCCAATAGAGACCAGTTGCATTCTCTGCTCCTGGACGCCTTGAAATCACACTGCAACTTTATGCATGCAGGTAGGAGCTAATTAAAGTCTCCTCACTTATATACAGTCTAATAGGTAGGAACGACACACAGTTTCCACCTTTTCGCATAGAAGCACTACATCCCGGAACATCTGTCTTTAACCCAAAGTCCTGGAGAGATGGTCCCTCTGTAGGCATCCCATTTTAGCCACAAGAGGGAACATTAGCTTACCGTTGAATAATTAGGGACAGCTTACCTTTGGAATCTTCTCAAGAGTTACGGAGGTGCTTTAGGTTGCAGAATTGGATTACGGGTTGTGTACTATTTCTAGAACCAGATGTACCACTACCTGTTAAGTTTGCATATACAGATGGGCATTACCGCCAAGTATATGTTGCCTTGCTATGGCGTGACTGAGTTAGGAGCCTTCGCTTCTACAACCTTACTTACCCGTTAGCCTTGAAAAAGTCAGTGTGATGAAACAAGTGTTGCTGTTATCCATTATTGGACACAATGAAGATTGGTTGTTGCGTAATTAATGTACTGAAGATAACAGATTCCTTCTTTCTTCAAAAAAATCATATGATTGACTCATCAATATGTTTCCCTACTTTATGGACTTTTTAATATTTATGGACTTCACACAGATTGCTAAGGTATCTTTGCTTGGATTTACACATGATTTTAGCCTGTGATGTTCAGTTAGAGCGAAAATAAATTCTTTTTGCTGTACATCACTGGAAAAAAATGCAATAAATTATATGTGGCTACACATCTAGCGTGATGAAGTATGCATGTATCACAATGCAAGGATACCCATATGGCATTAGACAATCACCATTCATTTTTATTTTATTTATTTAGGATTCCAAGCAGTTAACATCGATCTTGGAGCGGTAAACTGGAAAAAAAACACGTGTGAAAGCACATGTTAGAGTAATTTTTTTTAATAGACCTAGATGAGAAGATCAGGGAAACAATGGAGAAGCTGAAGGGTAACGTCCACACAAGGAGGAGCAATGCGTGTTGGCAATCAAGAAGCAGAGGAGAAGCTGAAAGTGGGGAGAGAAAACAAGGACACAAAAAAATCCATGCTGCGAGGGGTGGGGGAAGCATCAGACAAGATGAAGGGGCAAGCATGGATTGTGCAGAGTAATAGGCTGGTCATACACCCACTGTAAGCATTGGTATTGTCCACAATTGGATTAGAGCATAAAGAGAGGGGTCCCACAGCCAACAACACAGGACACCACAATAGACTGTAAAAGTCAAAAATTTCCCTTTGGAGACTTTATATTACACACTACAATAAGTGGTGTATGATTAAATGATTGCTTTTTGTGCATCCAGTAGTTTGTAATATCAAGCCTCCAAAGGGAAATGATTTGAAGTTTACTGTCCACAATAATACTTGGACAACAGACAGCTGAAATCTGTCTTTAGGTGAGAACTAATCAGACAAAAAAACATAGCTCAGGGGCCATATTACACAAGGTGCCCCCGGGGGTGCAATGGGGGTTTGCGCCCACTTTGCTTGCCGCCAAGGGTACTTTGGTATTAAAGAAGGGGCTGCAGGCACCTGTGTATCCCCTTTTGTAATACCGATAGTGCTGGTGCACATAAAGTCCCCACGCTATATTCAGAGGGCAATCTCTCATTTGCATGTGGGCGTGCCCCATGTAAATGAGGAAACCCTTTTTCCTCTGCGCCCGTGCTGTATCACAGATGTGGGCGCAGAGGCAAAGAAGCTCTCAGGAGGTGGTGAACCTAGAAGGTGGCACACTGTCCCTGTGCCCCGCGATTGCTGCCCTCTGGTGGGGGAAAGAAGGTCCCATGTACACCCCCAGTCATTCCCTTGCAGGCGGGTGCAATCACTGACTGCACTTGCCTGCAAGGGGTTCTCTAATCTCCCTTAAAACTGTGTATGCTGGTTGCCGCCTACACAGGGAAAAATGGAGCAGCTGCTTTTAAAGCCGCTCTATATTTCACTTGAATGCGCTGCCCCCAGGACAGTTCAAGTTCACTGCTGCCCTGGGGGCAGCGCATTCTATGTAATAGGGCGCACTTTCCCTGTTTGCGCCCCGCACACCTGTTTTAAGGTGTGCCAGGTGCAGATAGGGAAAGTGAGCCATATTCACAATATTGCCCCAGATAGGCAGAGGAAGGCACAGATGTGCCTGCACTAATACAGTGAGACATGTACCAGAAGTCTCACACACATTTGGGATATTGAGACAAGGGGCCAGTGACAAGGGGAAACGGGCATGGAGAAAAGGAAACAAAATGTCATCTTTGGTGGTGGTGCATTGTGAGGGTGTCCATGTAGATGATGGCAATGCCTCCTCTGTGTTTGTTGAAGCACTCTCTCTGTATCATCTTGTAGCTGTGGTGTGTTGCAGTTGTGATGTCAGACTCAAAGAGAGGGTGAGCCAGGTCTCAGTGATAAATACCATGCCAGGTTGAAGGTGGTGACGGTGTCCCAGATCTCGGTGGCATGCTTGTAGAGGGATCAGGTGTTGAGCAGCATGCACTAAAGCTGGACTTGGGGGTAGGAGGTCGGCTGTGTGGGGGTTGGTGAGGGTATTAGCGTTGCAGGAGATGCTGCAGGGGTGGCAGGCGAAGGTCCTTCTGTGGATCATGGAAAATAGATGCAGCAGTTGTTGCAGCTTGTGGGAGTGAGGGCCAGGAGCTCAGCAGATGTGTATTAGTAAATGGCAGGAGAGCCCGAGTTCCTGGCGCTGGACATGGTCCAGGCATGGACGCGCACAGACAGGCTTGCCTTTGGTGTGCCAGCTGCATGCCCACTGCCCAGCCGTGCTGCAGCCTCCATTAAGTAGGTCCTCGGAGGGAGGGGCACTGGGTGGTGGGATGCAGAATGTGGTGACGGCAGGAAAAAAGTGGCGGGAACAGACGGCAGGATGATTGGGTACAGAAGAGAACGGCAGACTAGGAAATAGAGGGACAGCTAAAAACATATTACAATGACACATTATAATGACTGACTAATACAGGAAGAGAGACTAGCCAGTGGGGAGCTGGTACGAGGACCTACTCCCGTGGGTGACAATAAACAATGAATGAAATTGTTGTGGAACCAGTTCCATCTATTAAGTAAAAATCAAAAGCTAACATAGCGGAGGCTAAGACTCAAAGATAGTCACAGAATTGTTATTAGAAAATACCAAAGGTCACAACTATAGAAACTACGCAAAGAATACTTGACCCTTTTGGACCCAATTCAGTCTCAATTTAAGTGTCCTTCCCTGTCGGGAAGAGGATGAACCATATGATAGTGATACTAAGCAGGTCTGCAAATACATATAGTATGGATAAGATGCTTGAATGTCCTTTTCTGGAGTTCGAATTTCTATGAAGAAGTTAAAATGTGCTTATGTTGGAAAAAAAGCAGTTTAATTTCATGTTACTAAGCTAAATAATCTCTTTTTATGGAGGGTTAGGCAAGTAAACTAAAACAGATGGTATTCTAACATTTACTGAAGCTAAATGAAGCCTTGATGGACTAGGTCCCAAAGACTGGGAATACACCTCAATCAATTGCAGCTGTTTCATTAATGGTGGCTAAGAAGTTTAGACATTCTGTGTGTGATTTTTGGTTTCAAATCTAATGCCATAGATGATGGTGGTTCAAGCTTCTGCCTCTGAGGTTAAGTTGAAAACAGTTCTGGTTGCAACAACTAATAAGAACCTAAATGGGTTGATTCTTTAGGTCAGAAGGTTTTGCCTCTGCTGGTGAAGCTACGCTACAGGTTGTTTAATATTGAGATACAATTGTGCTCTTTGGGAGCTAACTGCAACATTAACAAGGGGATGGATGGAATACCGGAATTAATCTCAGCCATCCAATTAGAGTGAGACTGTCCCTGGGGTGTTTATGGCCTGAAAGTTCAGGCTGGTCTGTTCCCACTGGAACAGGGGTAAGAGTTATATGCAGATGGCTGGATCCAAACTGAGGTGTCATGGTGAGCAAAAGACGGATGGGTTGGAAGGCTACCCCAAGTGATTGCCATTAGTTAGGCAGATTGCAAGCATTCCTCTCATTACCTTTTGTGTTTTTGGGGTTTACAGCTCTTGTCTTGACTAGTCTTCAGGAGATAAGAAAACATTTGTGCAATCTTTCTAAAGATGGCACGGACACCAAGTATGCTGTTCAAACTAAATTGGATACCATGGATTCTGTACCATGCTTTAAGGGGTCTGCTCTGCTGTAAGTTTGTCTATACAGGAGATGTTCAATCTCAATTGTTTGATATGCCTTTAATGGGCAAAGATTGGTCAGCAAGTTTAGACTCATATCCTACTACCATCAGTACCAACATTTCCAGGAGCATTTTCTTCAAATTGGTCATTCACAATTCCAGCACATGGTTCATCAGCAGCAGCTTTTGGGGGTAAAGGTAGGCAGCGGAGACTACTTCTACGTTGACTCATGCAAATTCACTTTGACTTCCTAGTAATGCAGCAAGACTCCAGTCAGAGGTCAGCTGGCAAATTTTCTGAGTCAGTGGCATAGCATAGCTTTAGACCATAGGGTCCTGTAAATTCTTGCCAGTGGCTATTCTCTGCCATTTAAAAGGAAGTTACCTCCTCCACAATAACATCTTTATGAAGAAAGTGAAAGATTTGTTGGTGATAGTTACCATAGCGCTGGTTCCTTGTTTGATGCGTACCTGAATGAATCTTGCTACCTCTTCAGGGTCAAGATTCTTAAATCTCATTAGACCAGCAGGATGCTTTGTTTCATATTTCTATATAATTACCATTAACTCACTACCGTGAATGTTGTTGCAATTTGCAGTTCTTCCATTCGACCTGGATTCAGCCTCCTGAGTATTTATGAAAGTAGAGACAGTGGTGGTTACCCATCTTCTTTGGAATATAATTCTACTTTAACCTCAGCTAGATAATTAGTTGCTCGAGGTAAGTACGCACAAGTTTTTGTTAAAGAACCTTTCAAGTACAATCACTCTTTTGCATGACTTAAGATTCTCTGTCAATTTAGATTTTGAAAGCATCTGATTTGAAAACACCCAGATCAGTTTATAGCAGCAATATGAATGTAATGAAGGTTCTTCCACCACAGAAACATCTGTCAATATTACAGCATTGGTGCCAGAGTTCAACAGAAAAGAGCTCACCTGGCAAGACCTAATCCGAGTGTTTACTTCTGTTTCTCATGACGTCTTGCATCTTTACCTAATGTTAGCAATGCCCAGGAAGGACTCATATCTGTAGGGCAACCTGAAATTTTCAATGGATCTAATTCAAATTCCTCTTTAACTTTAAGGGGCATTTAGGATAATTTTTCATTCAGCTAAGATGGAAAATGATGCTTTTGATCTCTTTTCCACTTGTCCTTGGCATAAATGCGATAATGAATAATCTAGCCAGAACCAAATATATTTAGCCTTGCTTTATGAATCAATGAGCAGATCGAACATCTCAGGAGTCAATGGGTGAAGGTCAGAGTTTTGCATCCAATTCTTTGTTCTCACTAAATATATCTAATTTTTACTGCCATTCAGCTGAAGGGAACTGTCATCATCCATGAATGAGTGCCCAATTCACAAACTGTCTCCACATGTGTCATGGAGGATCCGTAGTCATGGCAGGACCTCTGCATGTATGGTGGGATCTCTGCAATATGAAACTGCAGAGTGGATATCTGCCATAAGAGCAGCTATCCCACAACGAGTGTGGAACCTCAGCCACAAGTACGGAGGCTCTTTGTGAATCAGGCCTAAATGCCCTTTAATATGGATTGAGTAAACAAATTAGGAATAATACCATGTACCCTAAACAGGATTTGAGTGTCACCAGCATATGCCTGATATTTAAAATCTGATTTTCTTATGACATTCAGCTTTGGTCTAAGATATACATTGAATAAACAGTGACGAATACACATTTCATAAGTGATCCCAGTGAACAAAGTTTTTCCATTGGTATCTGCGTCTGGCAGGCAGGAAGAAGGAAAGCTATTGAGCAGCAGTTAGTAGTATAATAGCATTGTGTTTCCCTGTTGAAAGTAAAGTAAGATATTGAGAACATAGGTCCTCAAACTGGGAGTCTTATTTTGGGGGTGATATATCGCAGTGTGTGTAATGCTATAATTAGGCAATAGAGCTCACCTAATTGGTACATATTTAAATGTCTCACAATATCAGTCACTTTAAAGCATCTTCAACATGCCAAACTTGACCACATGAGGGAAAATGTTGGATTTTGTGGGAGCAGATTTACTATACTTTGAGGGATTATAATTAACTACTCCCACAAAATTATATATCACTTCAAAATTAAAAAATATAAATAACTTTAGAAGAATTAATTTTAATTAGCCGAAAAAGCCCTTGAAACATGATGATAAAAATCATAAATTAATAAATGTAAACTATATAATTAAAAAAATTTAAATATCAATTATATCTATTTAAAAAACTGAAAACTGAAATGTACATTTAAAACAGTGTTACAAATGCTCTAATTATTTTCAAACAGTTTTAAGTTGCAATTAAAAAACATATTGCAACAACATTGTTATTTAAAAATAAAAAAGGAATAAATAAAAGATATTAAATAATGTAGATATGGTATGATAAACACATTAATACTAATATGCATGTGGGTATCTTGTAGCTGAATAATTGATGTTTATTGTTACCCAAATCAATTGTGCTTATTTGATCAATCTTGATAAGATGAAAGACTGAGCGAAAACACAAGAATTCAAACATGTGAGTAGGAGGTCAAACATAGATCGTCAAGTGGAAACATTAGTTTACTAAGCCACCAGACTAATATTTGTTTGGGGTCTTCAACATATCTATCGTCGCAGACATCGCTTTGGAGACTTGAATATGACTATCATCATGCACTATCACTCTGGGGACTTAAACATGGCTATAAACACATCCTATCTCTCGGGGCACTTGGGCATGACTATAAAAACACACCATCTCTGTGCGACTTGGGTAACATAATAATCACACATTATATCATTGGGGACCTGAGCATACCTATAAACACACACTATCTCTGTGGGGACCTGGACCTTCCTGCACACTATCTCTGTGGGGACTTGGCCATCAATATAATCACACACTATATCTGTGGGGACCTTGGCGTCCCTATAATCACACACTATCTCTGTGGGGACCATGGCATCCCTATAATCACACACTGTCTCTGTGGGGACATGGGCATTCCTATAAACAAACACTGTCTCTGTGGTGACATGGGCATCCCTATAATCACACACTATCTCTGTGGGAACCTGGGCATCCCAGTAATCACACACAGTTCTGTGGTGACCTAGGCATCTATGTGATCACAAACTATCTCTGTGGGGACCTGGGCATCATTATAATCAATCACACACTATCACTGTGGGGGCTTAAAAACACTAATCATACACAGTCTTTATGGGGACTCGAACATGACAAAAAAGATGCACTATCTCATTGGGTACCTGGGTAACACTATAATAATACACCATTAATCTGAGGACCTGGATAGATAATCACCCACAATCTCTGTGGAGACATGAACATGACTTTAATCACACACTATTCGTTGGAGCCTTGAACATAATTATAATCACGCACTATTTGTGAGGACACGGCCATCTTCTGATCACACACTAGCTCTATCAGTTCTTGGCCTGTCTATTCTCACACATTATCTCTGTGCGACCTGGGCATCAATATAATCAAACACAATCTATCTGAAAGAAACACGTTAGTTAGATTCCTCACCTTAGAATATCCCCAGGCGTCAGACTGGATCCGGAAGATTTTTCGTCAGCAATACCCCTTGCGCGTCGCTAGGCGTCGTCTGCGGCTCCGCGTCCGTCGTCGGCGTCGTGCGCCGGAATGACGTCGTCGGAGTACTTAGACGCCGCCCTCGCGCGCTGACGTCAGTTCTTCTTTTTTCCGCGCCAGTAAGCGCAGATCCGGGAGAGCTACCCCTTTAGTCACTTTTTGACTAACTTTTTCGATCCTTTTTGATCTTGTCTCGACTCCGGTGCCGGTAGGATGCCTGGTTTTAAAGCCTGTACTGACTGTAGCCGCTTGATGTCGTTTACGGACCATCACCGCTGGTGCCTCTACTGCTTGGGCCTCGACCACGACGCGGCGTCGTGTTCGGACTGCAAGGCCCTGACCTCGAAGGCTAGACGGGAGCGGTCCCGTAAGCTTCTCGAGATTCGCCACTCGGCTCCACGCCCCTCTCGATCCCGGTCCAAGGATCGGTCGCGGAGCCGCAGCCGACGTCATCATCGGTCGTCGGGATCCAAGTCTTCGGGTAAGTCGAAACACTCCAAGAAGTCCAAGAGGCGACACCGCTCTTCGGACTCCCCTCGCCGGTCGCGCGACTCGGCCGAGGGTCAGGGTGGTTCCACCCCCGCGGCTCCGGCGGAGCCGCAGGCGCCGCGCAAGTCCCCATACCCACCGGTCCCTGGGACTGACGCGACGCCGGCGGAAGTCAGTGCCTTCCTCTCGGCCATGAGGAACCTGGCTCCGCCGTCGACGCCCGCTGGCGCGCCTTCGGGCCCCGCGGACCCGACTGGGCAACCTTGCCTGCCGGCGGCTCCGGCACCGTCGACGGCTCCGGCCTCGACGCCTCAAGTGCCCGAGGGACCCGTTCCCGAGTCCCCGCCGACGCCGGTCGACCTCATAACGCCTCCTCCGCCGGCGTCGACACCGGTACCACCTCCGACGCCGACTCCGCTAGACGTCGAGCCCCGGTTCAGCCCCGGTCCGGCGCCGGCGCCGATACGGCGTCGATGGACGCCGCGTTCGGCGCTGCTGGAGACACATTTTGTCTATCGCCCGGCTCCGATCCTTCCTCCTGCATACCAGGGATCGGATGATGGGGGCGACTGGGAGGGATCCGAGGATCCTATGGCCGCTCAGGCTCAACTGTCACAGGACTGGGCAGATGAACTGGGGGAGGCCAGTGGTCTGGATACCTCTCTGGACACTGGATTCATCTCTCCTCCGACTGTGACTTCGGAGGAGGGTGCTGCTTTCTCTGTGGTGCTGCGCAAGGCGGCCGCAGCCCTTGGGCTCGAGCTACCTGCCGTGGCTGTGAGGACTAACGTCCTCACTGAGGTGCTTCAGTCTGCAGCAAGCTCCACTGAGCCTCTGCTGCCATTCAATGAGGCCCTCACTGACGTTCTGCAGGGCACCTGGTCCAAGCCCTCCACATTTCTTCTGTGGATAGGAACGTCGCCAGGCGCCACCGCCCTGCTCCGGGCGACCCCAGTTTTCTGTCCCAACACCCTACCCCCGAGAGCCTGGTTATCCAGGCCTCTACCTCCCAATCCTCCTTCCCGACCGCTCCGCCGGACCGGGATTCCAAGAGGCTGGAACAGTTCGGCAAGAAGCTGTTCTCCTCCCTTAACTTGGGTCTGCGGTCTTTGAACACCGCCTGCCTCTTGGACCGTTATTCCCACTCTCTGTGGGATACGGTGGAGGACGTGCTGCCCCTGTGTCCGGAGGAGGTCCAGACACGACTTACCCAGGCTCTGGCCGATGGGAGGGATGCAGCGCGACATGCTATCCGATGTGGGCTTGACACTACGGACTCGCTGGGTAGGGCGATTTCTACCTCAGTGGCGCTTAGACGTCACGCCTGGCTGCGGTCCACGTCCTTTTCGGGCGATGTCCAGAGCACCCTCATGGACATGCCCTTTGATGGCACTCGCCTTTTCGGCGAGAAAACGGACAGTGCGCTGAATCGCTTTAAGGACTCCCGGGCTACGGCCAAGTCCTTGGGCCTCTCAGCACCGCGGTCGCAAACTTCCGCCTTTCGCCCCTTTCGTGGCCAAGGAAGGGGTGCCTCCTCACGTGCGCCTAGCCACCAGCCGCAGAACCAACCTGCGCGCGGTCGCGGACGTGGTTTCCGCCGAGGTGGTTCTGGAGGACGACGCGGTCAGCCCACATCCACCCCCGCAGCATCCGCCTCAAAGCCTTCCTAGTCCGAGCTTTCAGGCCCATTCCACGCCAGTGGGCGGCAGAGTTCGCCATCACCTGCTCCACTGGCGGTCCATCACATCGGACAGGTGGGTGCTGCAAATCGTCCGAAGAGGCTACTCCCTCCCCTTCGAGACGACCCCTCCAGCCATGCCACCGCAGCACCACCGTATCTCGGGGGATCATTTGAATCTTCTCCACGAGGAAGTTTCGGCCCTCTTGGCCAAGGGGGCCGTCGAGCGCGTTCCGAGCCCAGAAGTAGGTCGTGGTTGTTATTCCCACTACTTTCTGGTTCCCAAGAAGGGCAAAGGGGGCCTACGCCCTATCTTGGACCTCCGGAACGTCAATGCCTTCCTCCGGAAGGAAAGGTTCAAGATGTTAACTTTGGCTCAGGTTCTAGCTGCCCTAGACCCTGGAGACTGGATGGTAGCGTTGGACTTGCAGGACGCATATTTCCACATCCCCGTCCTGCCGGCCCACCGGCGTTACCTGCGGTTCACGGTGGGCCAAGAGCACTTTCAGTTTACCGTGCTCCCCTTCGGCCTCACCAGTGCCCCTCGGGTGTTCACAAAAGTGATGGCGGTGGTCGCAGCTCATCTGTGCAGATCAGGGGTTCCAGTCTTCCCCTATCTCGACGACTGGTTGTTGAAGGCGGGCTCGCCCCAGACGGTCGTCTCCCACCTCCAGACTACGGCGGATCTCCTGCATTTGCTGGGATTTTCCATCAACGTGCCGAAGTCACACTTGAGTCCCTCTCAGAAGCTCCTCTTCATCGGAGCGGTTCTCGATTCGGCGCAGTTCCGGGTCTATCCGCCGGAACAGCGGGTCCGGGATATTCAGGCCCTGATTCCCATCTTTCGGCTTCTATCCTGGGTTTCGGTCAGGCTAGTGTTGCGGCTTCTGGGGCTGATGGCCTCCTGCATCCTACTAGTGCATCACGCCAGGCGGCGCATGCAGGCTCTGCAGTGTGACCTGAAGTTTCAGTGGGCCCAGCATCACGGCAACCTGTCCGACCATGTCTTGATCTCGGAGGGCACTGCACGGCAGTTGCAGTGGTGGCTCACGGACCGCGATTGGTTCAAGGGCAAGAGCCTCTCACTTCCCCAACCGGAGCATGTCGTAGTGACGGATGCGTCCCTCCTAGGATGGGGTGGCCATATGGGAGAGGCTGAGATCAGAGGCCTCTGGTCTCCGGCGGAGTCTCGTCTCCACATCAACCTGTTGGAGTTGAGAGCGATCCGACTTGCACTGAAAGCCTTCCTTCCCTCTGTCAGGGGAAGTGTCGTGCAGGTGTTCACAGACAACACCACCGCCATGTGGTATTGCAACAAACCGGGCGGGGTGGGGTCGTGGACCCTTTGTCAGGAGGCTCTGCGCCTCTGGACGTGGCTGGAACACCAGGGCGTCACCCTAGTGGTTCAACATCTGGCGGGCTCTCTGAACGCCAGAGCAGACGAACTCAGCCGCCGGTGCATGATGGATCACGAATGGCGTCTGAACTCCGAAGTGGCGCAAGGTCTCTTTCAGCAGTGGGGAGAGCCTTGGTTAGATCTATTCGCCACCGAAGAGAACGCGCAATGTCAGCAGTTCTGCGCGTTGGAATTTCCAAGGCGGCACTCGCTCGGCGACGCTTTTCACCACGAGTGGAATTGCGGTCTGTTGTACGCCTTTCCGCCTATACCACTTCTGCCCAGAGTGCTGAAGAAGATCAGGCACGACCGGGCCCAAGTCATCTTGGTGGCTCCGGATTGGGCACGAAGGTACTGGTATCCTGAGCTACTCAGTATGTTGACCGATCCTCCGATACGTCTGCCCCTTCGGGAGGATCTTCTGTCGCAGCAGCAGGGGACGGTCCTCCACCCGAACCTGTCCAGCCTCCACCTCCATGCGTGGAGATTGAGCGGCGGCAGTTGATGCCATTTGACTTGCCTCCTGAAGTCTGTGATATCATTCTGGCAGCCAGGCGTCCCTCCACAAAGACGGTATACGCCTGCCGGTTTAACAAATTTGTGGCATGGTGCACAGCAAAGGCTGTGGATCCCCTTTCCGCCCCTCTTTCTGAGGTTCTACTGTTTCTTCTTTCTTTGGCCCGGCAGGGCTCTGCCCTGGGCACCTTGAAAGGTTATCTTGCTGCCATCTCTGCCTTCTTGCGGCTTCCTGATCAGCCTTCTCTTTTCAAGTCCCCTGTAGTTACACGCTTTCTAAAAGGCATTACTCACACGTTCCCTCCTGTCCCTTTTGTAATGCCTCAGTGGGACTTGAATCTTGTTCTCACATTTCTAATGTGTGCTCCCTTTGAGCCTCTTCATAATTGTCCTCTTCGTCTGCTGACGCTTAAGACTGCTTTTCTGGTAGCCATCACCTCGGCTAGACGGGTGAGTGAGCTCCAGGCTTTATCATCAAAGCCTCCTTTTCTCTCTGTTCATCCGGACAAGGTTGTCCTTCGGCCTCGTCCCTCCTTTCTTCCGAAAGTGGTGACTCCATTTCATCTTGGGCAGTCTGTCACCTTGCCCACCTTCTTTCCGCCTCCGCATCCTTCCAAAGAGGAAGAGAGGCTCCACCGTCTGGACCCAAAACGTGCGCTCTCCTTTTATCTGGACCGCACAAAGCAGTTCCGGGTGGACGACCAACTTTTCGTTGGATACGTGGGTGCTAAGAAGGGGAAAGCTGTGCACAAACGGACCATCTCTCGGTGGGTCGTTTTGTGCATCAAAATTTGTAATTCCTTGGCAAAAAAGGACCCTCCTGTTGGGCTGCGCGCCCATTCTACTCGGGCCACAGCGGCTTCTACTGCTTTGGGACGGGGTGTCCCTTTGCAGGACATCTGTCAGGCGGCGACGTGGGCTTCGCTACACACATTTGCCAGGCATTATTGCCTTGACAGCCAAGTCCGGAGGGATGGCTTCTTTGGCCGTTCTGTCCTCCAGGACTTTCTGGTGTGATCTTGGTTCGCAGACCCACCACCGGGGATGGTATTGCTTGGATGAACAAGTTACTTACCTTCGGTAACGATGTATCTGTAAGAAACATTAGTTAGTTAGATTCCTCACCGACCCACCCATCCTCCCCGTTCTGCGAACTGACATCTAGGGTTAAGGTTATCCTTTTCAGGCCCCTAGATTTTATTTTTGGCACCAGTGTCGGTCTTTGCATGGCTCCGCGTTCCTGGCGCGGTAAGCTATGTACAAGAACTGACGTCAGCACGCGAGGGCGGTGTCTAAGTACTCCGACGTCATTCTGGCGCACGACGCCGACGACGGACGCGCAGCCGCAGACGACGCCTAGCGACGCGCAAGGGGTATTGCTGACGAAAAATCTTCCGGATCCAGTCTGACGCCTAGGGATATTCTAAGGTGAGGAATCTAACTAACTAATGTTTCTTACAGATACATCGTTACCAAAGGTAAGTAACTTGTTCTTCTGGTGACTTGAACATGGCTATTATCATGCACTATCTCTACAAAGACTTCAATATGTCTATCATAAAAGATTCTCCATACAAGGGCTTGAATTTCACACCATTTCTCTACAGGTCTATAATCACTAATTCTATGAGGATATTACATCCCTATAATCCACACTATCTCTGTGGGGACCTGCGCATCACTATATTCACACAATATCTCTACAGGACCTGAGCATCACTATAATGACACACTATCTGTGCAGAGATCTGGCCATCACAATAAAAACATAGCATCTCTGCAGCAACCTGAGCTTGACTATTATAATACAGTGTCTCTACAAGGACTTGAACATGACTAGCATAACACTCTCTATGTAAGGTCTTGAACCTGCCCTTGATTACACACCATCTCTGTGGGTATTTGAACAATCACATGCTACCTCTATGGGTACTTGATCATGAATATAACCCCACACTTTCTTTAGTGGGACTTGAGAGTAATTTAAATTAAAAGCTATATTTGTGCGGACTTAGCATAATAACACACTATTTCTACGTGAAATTTTATATAAATATCATTATAAACTATTTCTTTGGGGACTTGGACTTGACTACAATCAAACAATTTATCTGTGGGGAACTTTTCATGTCTTTAATCAGACACTTTCTCTTGGAGGAGTTAAGCATGAATTGAATCACACGCTTTGTGTCGCAACCTGAGCAACAGTATAATGACATACTAACACACATGACTTCAACATAACTATCATCACACACTATCTCTGCGAAGACTTGAGCATAAATATAATCAGGCACTATGTCTATGGGGACAGGAGAGTGAGTGTAATTATTGCTATCTGTGTAGGGACTTGGTTATCAATATAATCATACACTATCTCTGTGGGATTTTGGCATCAATATAATCACACCCTATCTCTGTGGGGACCTGGGTATCAATATAATAACACACTATTTCTGTGGGGACCTGGCCATCAATATAATCACACACGATCTGTGTGGGGACCTGGGCATCCATATAATAACGCATTATCTCTGTGGAGACTTGGGCATCAATATAATCACACACTATCTCTGTGGGGACCTGACTATCAATATAATAACACACTAGCTCTGTGGGGACTTGAACATGACTATCATCACACACACTGTGAGCTCTAGAACATTATTATAATCATATGCCATATATTTTGGAACTGTTATTGCACAGTCATATGAAGAAAATGCCTAGTGGTGAAGGTAATAAAAAAACAGGTAATCCCAGCTTGGCTTTTCCATTTGATCACCCTTTAGGATCTTTGGGATCTAAATTAATTTAACTATAAGTTGTTTTCTTATTTATTAAAGTGTGCTAGCACTCAGATATAGGCTAAATGTACAGTTCATATGCTATTGTTTTCCCCTTAAAAAAAGCATTATCATTCAAATCCCATTTATGTTTGTCCCTAGGACACATGGCATTGTTCCTATATGACTAAACTATCATGTAATTTAGGTATAGTACTGACAAATAGCATTTAGCAAATTGTTAATGACTGTATTCTATCACAAATGAAAAGTTTACAGCAAGTCCAAACAAGGATAGTAACACGTGTTGAAGTCCCCATAAGGATAGTTCTGTGCGCGTGATGAAATGAAGCTATATTTGTATATTTGAAGCAGGATCCTGTATCTTGATTGTTTTCTTAATAATTGTCTGTAATGATTGTGATTTAAAACCATTGGGAAAGGTTAGTTCCCACAAGGCAGATATACACACATAGTCCCCACAGGTTGGTAACACGTGTATGCGTGTGTGTGTGTATATATAATATTTTAGAGATGTGTATATATATACACATGGATATATTTGTAGATGCATATTACCACTCACTAGTAAATGCCGAATGACTTAACATTATTAACTCTGAGGAACTATGTTTTCAGTGGATGTACATGTGCAATAGCAAAAAGCGTGTATTTGAATAGATCACTGGTTGTAGGTTAACTGAAAGTTCCTCTAGAAATTTAACCAGCCCGGGAAATCATTAACAAAGCTATATAGTTCTGCTATAAACGCCTCTTCTCTAAATATGGGGGGGACGGACGGGGGGGACAGTATTACTTTCCAGTTTCCCATTATATCGCTCTTTACTTAATTTCCACAACGGCTACAGTTTTTCACAGTAAAGAGTAATGGCAGCTATTTCATTGATAACATGAGAGAGAGAGAGAGAGAGATACAGAGAGATACAGAGAGATACAGAGAGATACTGTCGAAACGCGATGCAACTGAGGAATAAAGTTTTTTGCACGAGCAGGATATCATTTTGAGTGTGTGCTTCACTGAACTTTTCTTGGATAATTTTGTCCGGCTGTGGCTCCGCCGGCCTTGCGCACCACCTGACGACGGGTTCGATCCCAGAAGGAAACCTCTCTCTGGTGATGTATATCTGTTTCGCCCCCCCAGTTTGCATGCCTACACAAGGGCTGGTGGAAGGAACAGGTGCCCCGCAATGACCATAGAGTGGCTTGAGAGGCACATGTGGTAACATGGATATGCTTAATAGATTATCTGTTCTGTGAGGAGGCTCTAGTGACCGCACCTGTCACTAGAGCCTCTTCACATTTTTTTAATGAAATCAAAAACAGTTTAAACTTACACTCTGCAAGTGAAATCGGCAAGACTCCAGTAAAATATTTAGATTCTTAAGAATTCATAAGCGACAATAGACTAGAATCTCGATTGTTCAGGAATGACACCACAGGCATTACAATATTACATGCCTAAAGTTTTCACCCCATCATCTGCAGGCCAGCATACCATATGGCGAGACTCTCCGCGCAAAGAGAAATTGTAGTATAAAGGCTGATGCGTTAAAATGCCAAGATGATATGTTATCTAGAGTCAGTGAAAGAGACTATGAAGTGTTCTCTCTTCAGCAACTTGTATAGTCATTCAATAAGATGAGGAGTCTTCAATCCTTGAATGTGTTAATTGCAGTAAACAGGAAACAGATGCACACAGGTATAGAGGGCTCAAGGTGGTGGCTCCAACTGACTGTAGAGCAGTTCCAATACATTGCCCTAACATTCCATAGCAATTAGTACACAGACTATTCTGACCAGCACAAAGTAACATTCTAAATTATACATGTAGTCGTAACCAAGTGTTTGTCACTGTATGAACATTGTGTACAGTTACTAACCAATAATTCTACATTTCGATCTACAAAAGGCCACCAAAAATCATTGCGTATTTTGCGTTTGGTAGCAGTCATACCTAAATGACCTGAATGCGCAGTTTCTAGGATTCTCTGCCGGAAGCAAAATGGAGGAATTAATTTACCCTCTCTGACTAAGATCTTGCCTTCAAGAGATAATTCATCTGTGATCTTACAGAATGGTTGTAATTCAGAATCAACCGACCTTTCCTTACGCCATCCTTTTACAACAAAATCCAGCACAAGGTAACATTCTAAATTATACATGTAAAGAAAGTGCACTGAAATATAATGCATAGACACCACAGGCTACAACAGTGAGCTATTCACACATACACAAGCTGCAGTTAATAGAAAAGAAAAGGAAGCAATTCTATTAGATAAGAAAACCAAAAGCATGGCGGAGGTGTAATTAGATAAATCACTCCCTATAGCAATCAGGACAAAGCACTGAGATCCCTAATTTGGAAACATGGGCACATTATTAAATCAGTCCCAGTACTTGATCCTGAAATTCCACAAAGCATCCTCATAACATATTGCAGAGCTTACTCGATGCAAGACTCTCTTGTCAGGAACAGTACAGGAGTGTCAAGTCAAAAAATCTGGCTGAGTCCCAGTAATGGGTTCCGTAGGTGCACTAAGTGTAGAGCTTGCCAAATTGGGGTAAACATCACTGAATACTTAATTCCCTTCCATGATAGACCTTATCAGATTAAGGCTGTATACAACTGCAAGACTGAATTTGCTTTGAGTTTCTTGATGTACAGGTGTCCCCCTAAGATACGTTGATATTACTACACTCCATGTCCACAAACGGGTCTTATAACACATTAGAGCTATACAAAATATGGACCACATATATCCCGTGGCTAGGCATTTTCCTGAAGTGCTCATTCGTGATTCAATTGAGTTATTTCCTCATAAATGCAATCCAAAGCAACAAGAGGAGTGGCGATTTTTTGTAAGCATTGAGAGAACTTGAAATGAAATGTCCTAAATCTCGATTCCAAAACATCAAATTGCTTAAATATTGATGAATTATACACATTTGTAATTCAGTTGTTTGAGCGTAGTGTGCCCCATCTGTGAAAAATAGCCGATATCTT
This sequence comes from Triturus cristatus, assembly GCF_964204655.1. Classification (NCBI taxonomy): domain Eukaryota; kingdom Metazoa; phylum Chordata; class Amphibia; order Caudata; family Salamandridae; genus Triturus; species Triturus cristatus. Next base: position 576,861,181 of record NC_140589.1, on the reverse strand, counting down.
CACTACGTGACTATAATGATTTTTTATTTAGATATTAAGTATGCAGCTGCTAATCCTTCTCATCTTTATCTAGTTGTATTATTATTGTTTATCTAGTTATTTGTTTTAACATAGAATTTATGTACCGTACACATTGCATAAGACACTAATAATATGATGTTTAAAAATGCAACATATATGATGAGGTTTCCCATTTGGGCGCAGTTTTACACTTATTATGATCACGCTCTACAAATTACCAGAATGCAAGCTTTAATTAATTTAATGTGTAATGTGATATCACATAATCAAACGGTGATTAATTTCAAGTTTGTTGAAACCAAGAATTCGCACTGGTTGTTCAAATTTGAATTTATAATTTTGTGATAGCGTGATTATGTACTATTTATGTACAACAATGATTTTATTTTAAATGCAATGAAATGCTTAATGTACGAGCTCTTTGCGTTATGTTTTCTGAATCTATGATATCTCAATAGGTATTTAAAGCAAGGAAAACAGCGCCGCTATTGTACTGTGATCAAGGCCGCATGCGGGGCTGGCTCTAGGGCGGTGCGATCGGTGCCACCGCACCGGGCGCTGACTTAGTGTGGGGGCGTCATTTTTGCAAGTATATTATCATTTTAAGAGCACCTGCTGCTGCGTTCCTGGCCTCCAGCAATTTTCAGGCATCAATTAAAATGTCAAGATCAATCCGGAAGTTTTGACTTATCTTAAGGTAGTGCAGAGCGTTAAAATGCCTGCTGCTAAGAACGTGTACCACGCAGCTAACAAACTGCATATTATGTAAATAGGTCAGTGGATTATTGCTTCTGTAAGAGAGCTCCTTTTGTTACTTGTCGTTTATTAGTCAAAATCCTAACATAGACCATTGAGCTATTAACTGTCATCAAAGAGCTGCATGCAAACTGCAAGGTATATGTTAGGGCTATATGTGTTTTTGCCCAGTCTTTCATTATCCTAATCTTGCCAAAAGGGTTCATTTGGGAAGAAAACTATTCTTATGAATAAAGAGAACCCCTAACAATGATGTTACGTTTTATATTCTGAATTTGTGCTTTAAAGAATAAGGACTCTTAAGCTCTATTGCCTACCAGTATCGATGACATTTCTCACCTACGTTACCCCTTGTAGTCCTGTCTGATGAAACATTTCCTATACAGTGATTTACACACACCTGATTGTCTCAGTGCAATGTGTGTGTGATGTCAAGTGCTCGGACACCTTGCCCTCGTATGAGTGGTGCTATAAAACTAAATTAATCTGAGAGACAGTGGATATGGAGTCTGGGGGGGGCACTGTTAAAGGGTGCTAGTGAGGGAATCTGAGGCAGAGGTGGTCATGGGGGGGTGGGGTGCCAACAAATATTGTCGCACAGGGCGCCAACAGCAGAGACGCGTTATGGCAAGAAATGGCCTCTGATTAAATGAAATTTGAGCAGTATCTTTGTGTCTGCATCCAGTCCTTCGTTAGGAGAACGTGGGTAGAGAATTGGCTCTGGTGTGTGTGTGTATGCTTTTTGTTAGTACTTGGTTTGGAAAATAGGAGGTTAGCAAGAAAGCTAAAGCTATCTCTAGACTACCAATAGCTAGACTACCTAAAAAAAGGATTACAGTGGAAGTTAAAATGCAAGATTATGAAAAACTTTGTTATTCTTGTAATTTTACATACATACGAATTATAATAAAACTGGCTTCTATTTCATTCCAGCATATAGTTGTGAAAACATGTAATTTCCAGTTTTGTGTAACTTTGTTTTTTCTTACTTTTTCTCCTTTAGCCTTATCGAAATCCCAACTGTCTCTCCATCAACGTTTGCAGAGGAGTTTGGTAATTTTTTCAATGAAATGGATGAAATGGACCGCATCCATGATGTTACATTTCAACTTGGTACCAGAATGTTCTCTGTTCACAAATATATCTTAGCAATGCGTTCTGATTTCTTCAGAAAGCTTTTCCTTCCTAATGAAAGCACTGACTATGAATATCAAACCTTGGATATTTATCAGAAGTCTGAAGACGCTGTTGGATGCGACCTTTTTGTGATGGAGAAAGTTAATCCTGAGCTGTTTACATACCTTTTGCAATACATCTATACAGATAGTTGCGACCTCCTAACCACAGGATACAAACCTAAAATTATACAAAGGGATAAAACAACTGAGCACCAAGATAGCCTTATTTCAGACCTGCAGAAAGTAAGTTTCCTTGAGGACTACCATGGAAAATCTGCATATGAAGTGTTTAGAAGTAACCAAATGCAGGCCGATAACGAAAGACAGAAGGGCAAGCACAAACCCACCAAAAAGGGAAAAGGAGTTATTGAAGATGCCAATCCAGTAAAAATGCTGCAAGGTATTGCAAAGAAATTTGGACTCGGTAGCTTAAATTCCAGGTATGTCACTTATTATTGTAATTGCATTTATATAACGCTTAGTACCTCTGACGAGGCGTCAAAGTGCTTTTTTCGACGAGTAGCACGCTAATCCGGAACCCATGAAGGATTATATACATGTGTATATTTAAATAGGCCAATCTGTCATTCCTAACCATCGTCTCAGGCACTTCAACATGTGGATTTATGTGAACAATGTTCAGGAGTAACAGCCATTTCACCCATTGCAAGATAACCCTGTTATTGCACTTTATTATTATAACTGCAAAGTGGTTTAGATGGTGTATACTTGACAGTTTTATTTTCCAGACTGGTACCTTTTGATTTGTTTTACAGATTTATGTGTCAATATAGTATTGTAGGTTTTATCTTTGCTGCCTAAATCTGTTGTAGATGTACATGGGCATACATCCACTATTTGACTATGAGCAATGTCTTGTTTCACTTTAATTGTGAAGTGGTCCGACAATGACTCCCAGTGAAGTCAACTTAGTCTTCAAACATCCACACACGTCATTAACTATACATTATTTTATTTTACTGCCTGGTTCGGAAGCCCCTTTTATATTGGGAGAAAATCAGAAACAAGAAGCACTGGATTTGAATATTAAGGACTGCATGACTAAGTACCAGGTTATAAAAAGAATGACCCCCAAATTTACATTTGATGACATTGTCGAATATTGACATGTTTAACACGATCACCACGACCCATTAAGTTACATACTTTGCATTCCCTGTTGTAAGAATTCCAGCAAGGGTGGGGTGCTGCTTTCAGGACTTTAGGGCGTAGGTGTGCGGCATGTTCATTGTGATATTCAGCAGTATTCCTGCTACCACACATGCCCCCTTTGCTGCGTTTATTTTTATTTCATTTTAAATAACTTTGGCAGCTTATCACTTCGCAAACCACTGATGTTTAAAAATGTGATGCTCCAAACCCTGTAACTATTTTGCACACCCTCTATGTGGAGAGGTGTGGCTCACTGGTTAGAGGCGGCAGACCCGTAAGCAGAGGACGGCCCGGGACCAGGGTTCGATTCCCGACGCGGCAGGGTCGTGGACCAGAGTCAGCGGGCTCGATAATTCTCGCCTCGGTGCCTACTCCAGTCAGGGACCACACTCGGCAACTCTGGGCATTAGCTTGCCTCATCTTCACAACGGCCCCCCCAGACCGCCGGGGATGCTTGGTCGCACCTTAGAGATACCCATTAGGGACCATCTCTCAGGTTGAGCCAGGATGGGTTCCCCAGCGGTCGAAGCGCGGAGATACTCCTCCGGGAGTTGATTCTAGCGCTATATAAACCCACAATTAATTAATTAATTAATTATCTAGTACCTTAATAAACTGCTTGCTGTTATTTATCTTTTTTCTACTCACATTTTCTCTGGAAAAGAAACAAAAAGTTACGGTTTTAATGGTTCTGGTTTAACCATTAATTGCTCTAGCACTGAGACCTCGGCAAGTACACGGATTGTCATGTACTTTCCATTTGTTCAGAATTCCTGACACACTCAATACAGTGGTTCTGCAGATCATTGCATTTGCCCAGACTGTCAGTTTCTCCCCCTCACTGGGTGCCCGGCTGGGTCCCATGTGAATACCTTTCCTACACTTTCACTTTCCTTGTGGTGTGACTCTGACAGTGATTCCTTCTTCTCAGATGTCCCTACATCACTAGGTCCTGAAGAGACCCCCTTATCGTTAAGGGGATCGAAACACCATCTACAAAACTCAAAGCAAACCATTCACCAGCCCTACTATTAAATTGGGAAGCTGTGTTCATTGTACATTACTTTTGATGGTCAACTTTACTATTGTTGGAAACCAATTTTCTATGTCGCAACATGTCACTATTTTTGTAGGTTCCTTGTTCACTGGGGACACCCTGCAATGTTTTTTGAATATGAATTTGGTGTTGTATGTATAAATAACTGTTGAAATTACTAAACATTCAGTAGTATATGGTTTCTTCTTCTCTTTTGGACATCGACCTAACCCTTTTTCAAAGCCATTGTGCCTACTTCCATTGTTATTAATTACATTGTCCACAGAAACCACTGTTTCTGTTTATATAATACTTACTCTGGTTCCTTGTGAGTAGGGTCTCCCTTGTTTTTTACATGAAGATTGTAGCCCACAGCAATGCTTTTTATATGGTTTAATTGCACAAAATGTACTTGAATGACCTGGATAGCAGAAATAATTTTTCATGTGCCGCAAAAAAGTAACTAAATCAATGCTCTTTTTGCCTGAGAAGAAGCAGTAATATAAATGTGTCAAGTTAGTCTTAGGTAATTAATACAGTAATGCTTTTTTTCCCCACTCATTTGTGAGTGAAAATTATTATAATAATGCCCATGTTCAAAAATTAGTATCAACATTGTTAATACCTGGGGATTTCAGGCCAAGACCTAAATCCATTCTGGTTCCGAACCTGATTCGAAAATGCTGTCCTTGAGCCAGGTTCCGTTGGCCTTGAAACTGGTAGATTTGTTGCTGTCTGTCGATATCCAGTCCGCCTGCTTTCTTCTTCTAAGTCTACCTGCTCAGAAGCACTACTTGAGGTTCACGGTGGGGTCCCAGCATTTTCAATTGACGGTTCCCCAATTCACTTCACAAAGGTGCAGGCAGTCCTGGTATGTTTGCTGAAGAGGTTGGGAGTCCATGCATTTCCGTACGTGGAGGTTGGAGTCCCTGCCTCTAATACAGGAACATCTCCATTTGACGGTTACTCTTCTCCATGACCTGGCCATTACAATCAGTGCCCAAAAGTCTCACTTCACTCCTGCACAGAATCTGACATTCATTAACATTGAGCTCAGCTCAACTCTTATGAAGACCTTCTGACCTCCTCAGAGGCTTAGAAATATTCAGGCAATTTTAGAAATGGGGGTCTCTAGTTGGCAATGGTTTGCACTGTTGTCCAAGTAGGGACCCTTCTTCCTAGGCAGGGTACGGGGATACACTTCTAAAATAACCCCTGCCCACCCCCTTGGTAGCTTGGCAAGAACAGAGAGGCTTATCTCGGAGGCAGTGTGTAAAGCATTTGTGAACACATACAGTAATACAGTGAAAACACTACAAATGGACACCACACCAGTTTAGAAAAATAAGTACTCTTTATCTAAACCAAACAAGACCAAAACGGAAAAAAAAAACACAATTCAGTAATTAAAATATGACTTTCAAAAGGTAAAAATCATTCTGTTCAAAGCAAATTGCAGATGCAACACTTTTCAACACAAAGTACCTTGGATGCGTCAAAAGCAAGAACAGCCGGAGGGAAGGTGATGTCGGTTACTTATGCGCAGTGAAGGTGATTCGTCTGCTCCTTACTCGAGGGGAGGTGATGTGTCGGATCCTTGCTGCCACGCAGGGGAGGTGAGGCATCGATTCCTTCCTGAAGGGGAGGTGATGCGTCGGTCCCTTCCTGAAGTCGGTTTGTTACTGTGCGGGGAGGTGATGCATCGGTTTCCTACTGCGTCCCCGGTGTCCTTGTAGACTTGGCACCCTGGTGCGATGCGTGAGGATCGGGTATGCGGCAGTGGCAACAGCACTTGCGTTGATTTCTTCAGCCGCGGTCCCACGATGCGTTGGTTCTTGCAGCGGCATAGCAGGTCCTGCGTCTGAATGGGTGCAGTGATCTCGGCCTTCGTAGATCGGTGCACTCAATGCGGCATACAGCGATTTCTCAATCCGTGGGCAGGCGCTGCGTCTGTTTCTTCGGCAATGTGTCGGAAACCAGTACGGACGCGTCGCGCTTCTTGAAGTTGCGTTACTTTTCCAGCTCCCAAACAGCAGCAGGCACCTCTTAGCAGGTCAAAACTCCCAGCAAGGAAGTTCAGGGGAGCTGGTGGTGAAGTTTTTGTGTCCCTGATACTTGAGAACAGGAGGCAAGCTCTATTTCAAGCCCTTGGAGATCTCCCTCAAGCAAGGGACACAGCACACAGCAAAGTCCTTCTCCTTTCATTGGCAGAAACAGCCACTGCAACCCAACCCCAGATAACAAACAGCAGGGGGGGCAGTACTCCTCCTCAGTTTCTCCAGCTCTTCTCCCTGGCAAAGGTTCCTCTTGATTCCCAGAAGTGATCTAAAAGTCTGGCCCCCTCCTTTTATAATACAAAATCCTTTGTTCTCTGTGACAGCTGTTTGCCAAGCCTAAACCAATTCTGTCTTCTTTGGTGCAGCTTCGTGGCAGTAGGTGGAGACAGCATTGTCTAAGGCAGACAAGGACCATTCAGGTGTGAAATAAATCTCCTCCTCACTCTAATGGCAGCCCAGGTCTATTTGGCCCTGCCCTGACTCACCCTGAAAAGGCAGGCCACACCTCTCCCCCCAAGTGGCTGTCTGAACAGAATGCACATCCCCAGTCCGTGTCACTCCAAAGCCAGACAGTCAGTCCACAAATCAGAGGCACACAGGATGGCTAAGCAAGAAAATACCTACTTTCTAAAAGTGGTATTTTCAAACACAGAATGTAAAATTCCTCCTCACTAAAAGACGCATCATTATATTCTGATTTCAGGCATACTAAACTTTACTTTCCTATCTTGTCTCAATGGTAAGTTATATCTATAAGATGTTATAAATAAACTCAGATGCTATCCTATGGGACAGATAGCCTTTTAATAGTGAAAACTAAATTGGCAGTATTTCACTATCAGGACATGCCACACACATCAGGGCATGTCCTACCTTTCATACTACACCCTGCCCACAGGGGTACCTTGGGCCTACCTCAGGGGTGACTCACACGGAAGAAAAGGGAAGGTTAGGGACTGGCAAGTGGGTGCATTTGCCAAGTCGACATGGCAGTACCAAACTTTGCACAGACACTGCAGTGGCAGGTCTGAGTTACATCTACAAGCTGCTTATGTGTGTGGCACAACCAGTGCTGCAGACCCACTAGCAGCATTTGATTTACAGGCCCTTGGCACACATAGTGCACTGTACTAGGGACTGACTAGTAAATCAAATATGCCAATCATGGAATCACCAATTCCGGTGAGAGGGACTGCGCTTGGGCGAGTCTCAACGGACTGAGTCTCGTTCTCCTGCTGGGCTGCAGGTGACAGCCCGGAGACCCTCTGTGTGTGCAGACTTGCCTGGGGCCCAGAGGAGGCCCCCGCTGCCCATCTGCGGCACCGTTTGCTTCTCGCTGCACCCGGTCACGCCTGGTGTGGTCTCCGCTGTGCTGAGCGACCTGGACCTACCTGGAGGCTGCCTGGGATGGCGGATGGTACGTGCTTTGCAACTGAGACACGTAAAAAGACCTGTGGCTGGCATGCAGAGGACGTGGCCCCCGCGGCTCAGTGGACAAGGGGTTCTTCAACTCCATTTAACTTTGAATAAATAGCACTTGCCCTTTGGTCCCCCGCGATAGAGAACTCACTACAAGCCCACTAAAATATTTAATTCCTTCAATTAAAGTAATAGTGAGGGACAAGGACCCCAAAACCCAAAAGCAAGGTAAAATGGACAATTATACAAAAGTGCTCCTACCACCAACAGAAACAGAGGGAGAACCCTCAGGATCAGCAGACAACACAGTCATCCTCCAAGCGATCCACGACTCTAGAGAAGCCATTGAGGGCAAATTGGCAGAAATAAGATTGGAAGTCTCCCTCTTGCGTCAAGACATATGCAACATCTCGGAACAGGTGACCCAAACTGAAATGTGCATCGCATAAGTAGAAGAAATGACACAAAAACTGCATTCAGTCATTAAAGACTTGAAGGCAACCATGAGAGAGATAGTATAGAAAGTGGACAATGCGGAAAATAAGGCACGCAGAAACAACCTACGCTTCATCTGATTCTCAGAGGGAATGGAAGGCTCTGATGTCATGGTTACGTGACTCCCGAGCTGTAACGCCCTGAACGTCTCAGGATCGTTTAACAGACACGACAATGAGGACGCAACCACTTGTGAAGGGTTAGTTCTTTTAATGAAGGCAAATAAAATACAAAGAACAAACAAAAGTTATAGTCACTGGAATCCTCCAGGCTAAGTACGTTACCAGCCCACAGCACGGATGGTCCTAACCATCCTCTGCATATACGCCGATCCCGGCGTATGCCAACAGAGGGCAGAAATGAAATGGCCGACAATGCCAATCGGTAGGCTGTGAGGGGCACGAAGAGTGTTGGGGAGAATCGAGGAGTCAGGGAAACACCCAGCCGGGGTCTCTACCTGAAGGGAGCAGCCGCTCAACCTCTTCCTTAGACTGCACCGGGACGCGGAGTCACCTCCTGGTGATGTGTCACCGATACCCCAATCACAAGCAAGAAGACTGAACCGAGAGCAGCCGCTCGATCGATCCTGTGGACTTCCGAGTCTGTAACGCGGCAAACACCTCCTGGTGTGCGTTACAGCTGGCAGTCCCTGTGTCTCTGGTCGGGCTGGGAGTTACGACTCCAACCAGCAAAAGCGCCACTGCGCTTGGACTCAGCCGAGTCAAAAAGCGAAGCTCAATGGTTGACCGGTAGAGCTTCCGGGTCCTTCACAGGTGACGATGGGGCAAGACACGGCCCAGGGAGTAACGACTCGACCTACCTCCGTTCTTGCCTTACTGGAGCACCACTCCGGAACACTGCTCTTCACGAAGCAGGTACGTCGGTGTGAACACAATATCCGACAGCCTTGTACCTCCCGGTTCCTCCCTTTATAGGGAGTGTTTTCCTTGAGTTATGTAACAGCTCTCCTGTTTACATAAGGGCGTGTTTTCCTTGAGTTATGTAACAGCTCTCCTGTTTACATAAGGGCGTGTTTCCCTTGAGTTATGTAACAGCTCTCCTGTTTACATAAGGGCGTGTTTCCCTTGAGTTATGTAACAGCTCTCCTGTTTACATAAGGGCGTGTTTCCCTTGAGTTATGTAACAGCTCTCCTGTTTACATAACCTCTCAACCGCTAAGCATCCTGGGAGATGTAGTCCGTTTTCGCTGGTTACCGTTTTCCTCCCCTCGTATGACAGGAATTCTTGACAGTACATCCTCCCTCTCAGCGGCTCCCCACGGGTCCAGCGCTGGCAGGAAAACGCCGATGGAACAAGGAGACCAAGCGCGGAGCATGAACCCCTTCAGCCGGTTCCCATGAATGCTCCTCCGGGCCATAGCCTTTCCACGCAACCAGGTACCACAGCTTCCCCCTGCGCCATTTGGACGCCCGTATGCCCGACACTTCATACTCCACCTCCGACTCCACGCATACCGGCCTAGGTGTCCCAGACGGCTTGGAGGGTGCTGGTTTGAGCAATGATACATGAAAGACAGGGTGTATCCGCAATGACTGGGGCAAGCACACCTTCACGTTCACGGGACCCATACACTTGGTAATTCGATAGGGGCCCATGTACTTGGGATGGAACACACTGTTCTTTCGAAACCTCATGTTTCTTGTGGATATCCAGACGTAGTCTCCAGTGCGGTACAGTGGCCCGGGCCTTCTCTTCCTATCTGCCGCAGCCTTGTATCTTCTCTTGGCCTCTATTAGGACAGCCCTTGAGCGCATCAACGTGTCTTTTATGTGTGCCACCCTGTCCGCTGTGGCGGGAATCCTGTCCTCTCTGAACGGATGTAGAAATGGCAAGAACCTGGGATGTTGGCCATAGTTGCTATAGAACGGAGATGACTGTGTGGAGCTGTGAGTGGCGTTGTTATAGGCTATCTCTGCAACCCATAGCAAGTCGACCCATTCTTCCCTGCCCTGGTCCACAAAACATCGCAGATACTGTTTGAGCGTTTGGTTCAGGCGCTCGGTTTGGCCGTCCGTTTGAGGGTGGTAGCTGGTGGACAGGGCGGTCTTAACATGCAGCGCAGTGCACCAAGTCTTCCAGAATTGCGCAGTAAACTGCGACCCCCGGTCCGACACGATCACCCCAGGTAATCCATGCAGTCGTACCACATTCTTTAGGAGTAGTGACGCCAATTCCCCGGCCGTAGGGACTCTCTTGCAGGGGATGAAGTGCCCCATTTTCGTCAAGTAATCCACCACCACCAGTATTGCCGTCATCCCCTGGTCTACCGGTAGGCCCACCACGAAGTCCAGTGATATGCTATCCCATGGTCTATCCGGGGTCGGAAGTGGATGTAAGAGCCCTTGGGTTCGGCCATGGTCGGCCTTCATGGTAGCACACGTAGGACACTCCTGTCCCCACCTCCTGACATCCACTCTCATGGTTGGCCACCAGAAATGCCGTCCCATGCTAGCCACCGTTTTTTCAAAGCCCAAATGACCTGCGCATGGAGAGTCATGGCACCAGATGAATGCTTGTTTCCTTAGCCTAGGCGTGGGTATCAATAGGCACCTGCCCTTCAGGGGTATCCCGTCCTTCAGCTGCCATTCTCTGTGACTGAGGAGCCACCTCCGCCATGCGAATGACCTGATCCCTCTCTTTATTCCCCTCAGGAAAGTATCCGGTTGGATAACCCCCAATACCATCCTCGGGGAAATGATGGAACGCTCGGTTGCAGGCAATGGTTCCTTAACTGCAGATTGACGGGACAGGGCGTCCGCCTTCCGGTTTTCCGTCCCCGGCCGATATGTGATGCGGAAGTTGAACCCCGCAAAGAAGATCATCCACCGCAGCTGCCTGGGAGAAAGGTGTCTAGTGGCCGTCATGAACTGTAGGTTCCGATGGTCCGTGTACACCGATACCACATGTCTTGCCCCCATCAACCAATGCCTCCATTCGGTGAAGGCGTCCTTGATTGCGAGAAGCTCCTTCTCCGCAATATGGTAGTTGCGTTCGGCGTCGTTGAGTTTGCGGGACATGTACGCAACGGGATGAAGCACCCCTGTGTCGTGGTTGCGTTGGGACAAGATAGCCCCCAGCGCCACATCCGACGCGTCCGCTTCCACCACGTAGGGGAGATCCGGATCGGGGTGAGCCAACACCGGCGCCTTACCAAAGGCGCTTTTCAGGGCCTCAAAGGCTTTGTTCGCTTCAGGGGACCAGACAAACTCCTTGGACTTCCTCAGTAGCTGTGTGATTGGGGCCACCACTCCTGAAAATCCATCTATAAACCGCCTGTAAAAGTTGGCGAAGCCAATGAAACTTTGGACGTCCTTCACGCTTTGGGGCACCGGCCATTCTTTCACCGCCTTGATCTTTCGTTCTGCCATCTCCTGTCCCTCTGGACTCAGCATCACTCCGAGGAATTCCACGGATGTGACGTGGAAGTCACACTTGCTGAGTTTACAAAACAGCATGTTTTCCCTCAGCTTTTGGAGCCCAGCTTTGACGTGGTGTACGTGCTCCTCCACACTGGACGAATAGATGAGGATGTCGTCGATATATACGACCACGTAGATATCCAACTCCTCTCTGAATACCTCATTCAAAAAGTACTGAAAGGCTGCCGGGGCGTTGCACAGACCGAACGGCATGACGAGGTACTCAAAAAGGCCGAACCTGGTCTTAAAGGCGGTCTTCCACTCGTCTCCGTCCCTCATGCGCACCAGATGGTATGCCCCTTTCAAATCCAACTTGGTGTAGATACGAGCTTTCTTCACCTGTTCCAGAAGTACACTGATGAGAGGCAAGGGGTACCGATTTTTTATGGTTATCGCATTCAATGCCCTAAAGTCCACACAGGCTCTCAGCTCCCCATTAGCCTTCGGGATGAAGAAGAGTGGCGAGGCGGCCGGAGACTTGGACGGGCGGATGAATCCTAGCTTGAGGAGTTTATCCAGGTACCCCCGGAGATGCACGTTTTCAGGCTCCGTCAGGGCATACAGCCTGCCGCTGGGAACGCTGGCCCCTGGCACCAGGTCGATCTGGCAGTCAAACTGTCTATGTGGTGGTAGAACTTCCGCCTTCACCTCATCAAATACATCCTCAAAACTGTGATAAGCCTGGGGGAGAGCCACATCTTTTTCTGCCGCTGTAGCCACCGTCTGACTCCCGCTCTCATCTGCGTCAAGGGATTCCGTTCTTATTCCACAATGCAGGATGCAATACGGTGACGTCAGTTCGATGCGATGTGTTGGCCAATCCACAAAGGGGTTGTGTTTCTGTAGCCACGGCAATCCCAATATGACGCCATATTGGGGCGCTCGGATGATGTTAAAATCTATTTGTTCCAAATGGTTCCTCCCATATCTCATCGGAAGGACCCCCGTGTGCTGTCCGATGGGCCCCGTCACCAATCGCCTTCCGTCTACCGCATAGACGTCTTCGGGTACTGCTTTGGGAAGAAGCACTAGCCCTAGCCTGCATGCCTCGTTGTGGTCCATAAACATGCCAGTGGCCCCTGAATCCACCATGGCCACAACGGGTATCCACTGGTCATGCACTCCCACGTGCACCGTGATAAACAGGTGTCGTTGTCCCTTAGTGACCGAGTTGGAAAGTGAAGGGATGGATGAGTGACTCCGAGATGCCCCTTCTCTGGTCTTGGAGTCCTCTAGTTTTCCGCCGGTATGTCCACCACGGCTGTTACCGACCGGTTGGCCCGATAACGTGACGTCTTCGGTTTGGCAGGGCATTCACGTACGTAGTGGCCTTTTTTGCCACAATATAGGCACAATCCTTGTTTACGGCGTGACTCTTTCTCCGTGGCTGTGAGGCTCGCTCGTATTGCGCTGATGTCCATGGGTTCTCCCTTGGATGCGGTGGAAGTTTCAGGACTTCCCACCGTCACATAGGATGGAAGGGATTTTCCTTTTCTCCCATGATCCCCCTTTCTTTCACTTAGCCTATGTTCCAGCCGTAATACCAGGTTGATAAGGCCCTCACATGTCTTGGGTTGAGGGTCAATATGAGCCACAGCGTCCTTGAGCTCATCGCACAGCCCGTGATGGAAGAGCGCCGTCTGTTTAGCAACAGGCCACTTGGTTTCCGCAACCAGCCTTCGGAACGCGTTGAGATACTGCACCAGGTCGTTGGATCCCTGTCTCAACTCAAGCATTTCACGGTCCGCCGTGTACGAGTCAGCCCTTCTGTCGAATACCTTCAGGAATTCCTCGCGAAAAGCACCCCAATCACATAAGAGGGGGTCGTCCCTGCTCACCAGAGGTACGGCCCATTGTGCCGCGTTTCCAGCCAAATAGGATATAAGGAAAGCCACACGAGCCTGACTCGTGGGGAACGCCTTTGGTTTGCACGATAAATGTAGCGCCACTTGTGTGAGGAATACCTGCACTGTGTTAGGATCCCCACTGTACCTCTCTGGTGTTGCCAAGGGGATGGCTACCGGCATTTCCACTACTACCGCAGGGGTCTGGTTCGTCAGGGAGGTGCTGGGCGTGAGCGGGTCCAATTGGATAGCATCCAGTCTGGCTTTTACATCGGCTGTTTCTTGCCTAGAGGCAGCCACTTCAACTTGCATGGCCGCTAAAGCAGCCAGCACATCATCAAGTGTTGCCATGTCTGTTATCGACCGGGAGACAGTTAGTGTTATTAAGGTCGGATATTTTGTAACGCCCTGAACGTCTCAGGATCGTTTAACAGACACGACAATGAGGACGCAACCACTTGTGAAGGGTTAGTTCTTTTAATGAAGGCAAATAAAATACAAAGAACAAACAAAAGTTATAGTCACTGGAATCCTCCAGGCTAAGTACGTTACCAGCCCACAGCACGGATGGTCCTAACCGTCCTCTGCATATACGCCGATCCCGGCGTATGCCAACAGAGGGCAGAAATGAAATGGCCGACAATGCCAATCGGTAGGCTGTGAGGGGCACGAAGAGTGTTGGGGAGAATCGAGGAGTCAGGGAAACACCCAGCCGGGGTCTCTACCTGAAGGGAGCAGCCGCTCAACCTCTTCCTTAGACTGCACCGGGACGCGGAGTCACCTCCTGGTGATGTGTCACCGATACCCCAATCACAAGCAAGAAGACTGAACCGAGAGCAGCCGCTCGATCGATCCTGTGGACTTCCGAGTCTGTAACGCGGCAAACACCTCCTGGTGTTCGTTACAGCTGGCAGTCCCTGTGTCTCTGGTCGGGCTGGGAGTTACGACTCCAACCAGCAAAAGCGCCACTGCGCTTGGACTCAGCCGAGTCAAAAAGCGAAGCTCAATGGTTGACCGGTAGAGCTTCCGGGTCCTTCACAGGTGACGATGGGGCAAGACACGGCCCAGGGAGTAACGACTCGACCTACCTCCGTTCTTGCCTTACTGGAGCACCACTCCGGAGCACTGCTCTTCACGAAGCAGGTACGTCGGTGTGAACACAATATCCGACAGCCTTGTACCTCCCGGTTCCTCCCTTTATAGGGAGTGTTTTCCTTGAGTTATGTAACAGCTCTCCTGTTTACATAAGGGCGTGTTTTCCTTGAGTTATGTAACAGCTCTCCTGTTTACATAAGGGCGTGTTTCCCTTGAGTTATGTAACAGCTCTCCTGTTTACATAAGGGCGTGTTTCCCTTGAGTTATGTAACAGCTCTCCTGTTTACATAAGGGCGTGTTTCCCTTGAGTTATGTAACAGCTCTCCTGTTTACATAACCTCTCAACCGCTAAGCATCCTGGGAGATGTAGTCCGTTTTCGCTGGTTACCGTTTTCCTCCCCTCGTATGACAGGAATTCTTGACACGAGCAGTGGCAACATTTTTACCCTGTTTTATCATCAAACGGGCCCAAAGGATGCCCAATGCAAGACCACCACCTGGGGTCCCTCCGCGAACATTAATAGCAAAGTTCTTAAATTACCAAGATCGAGACATAATTCTTAGAGAATCATAGTGCATTGATGAACTCAAACTTGCCAACGCCAAGATAATGATCTTTCCTGACTATTTCAGGGTAGTGCAGAAGATGAGGCGAACATTCAGTTCGGTGAAGGTCAAACTGAGAGCCATGCAGATCCTATACATGTTTCTTTTCCCTGCTAAGCTCAAATTTATCTTCCAAGGTACCTCACAATTCTTTCAAACCCTAGAGGAAGCATGGGCCTGGATAGAATAATGTCCCATGCAACAACGGGACATGAGAACCAGCGCATCGCAACCCAAAGACACAGCAACACGATGGGAACCCAGACCACTGAGAGTAAAAAAGAGAAGCATGCTCAGGCGTGAACACAAAATGCAAATGGGGACCCCACTGAAGGGAACCCTGCCCAGGCCGGGGGGACAGATGTGCGACATCGGATGAGGACCTGACCCAGGCCAGGGGGAAAAAAAAATACTCCAGTCAATAGGAAAGCACCCACACAGACCAATCAGAAAAGAAATCTTTCGTGGACACGGACAGGGATCATCCACTCCTCGAGAACATTAACCGTATGGAAGACCAAGGAACAGAGACACGAACTGTAGAGAACATGCATCATCAGCAAGTAAAAAAGTGGCGAGGAGGGTTGAAACATGGGCGCGCCAATAGCAGATGAACGGTAGAACTGCTATAGAGCCCCCCCCTCCCCCAGGCATTGTTGGTCTCAGCATTTTCTTTTTTCTGAGCGAAGCGTTTCCTTTGAAATCCATATCCTTTATCACTTTAGTTAGAAACTAGCGGGCAAGGGGTGGGGCTACAGACTCCTCAAACTGAACCTACGCCAAGTTGTCAGGTTGGCAGTTCAGGGAATAGGCGTAGGGTTTAGGAGAAAGTGGGGTGGGGGGGATAGGGCAAAGGATCAAAAGTTTCACAGTTTCATTGTTAAATACGCTTTCCACACAGCCAGAAACAGGAGCGATATGGTTTATAGACAGGAACAGAGGGAAAGAGACCAGCAGACAGACCCACTTGTACACATAATGTCAAATATAGGAGATCATACGATGAGTGACGAAACATACACAGCACTAACATGGAATGTCAGTGGGCTAGGTAGCAAGATTAAGAGGGGATTAGTCACCAGGTACATTAAGAGACTTAAACATGATATATATTTTGTTTTTTTTACGGGAAACCCACCTTTGGGGTACACATTGTGCTTTCATTGGAAGGGAGACTTATATAACCCTGGCCCATGCAGGATTTTCTCCGGGGGCACGAGGTGTCACCATACTAATTAGGAAAACACCCCCCTTTTTATACAAACAAAATCTTGACAGACCCCAATGGAACCTTTGTTGCTATCCAGGGGACCTAGGTATGACAAGAGCTTACACTAATCAGCGCCTATTCCCCGCCACGACTGCAGCACCCTTGATGCAATTGCTAAGATTCGTTTAGAATCGGGCCCATCCATGCACATCGTTAGAGGAGACTTCACGATATAATTGACCCAAGCCTTGACCGCATGCGTACTGCCACAGGAACGGTGTCCCCACCCCACTAGCGGACTTTGCGAGGTCGCTGGGACTGACCGACCTCTGGAGGCAACAACACCCACTAGACCACACTTCTTCCTATTTCTCGGGAGCACATAGTGTCTATTCTAGACTCAACTGCTTCTTTGCCCCGGTGGGTGAAATACATACAGTAGATAAGGTGAAATACCTAGCAAGGGGTATTTCCGACCACTCACCGTTATGGTTGACAGTTGAAGGCAGATGTAACAGGCAGAGATCTGACTAGAGACTGAACGCCTGGGAGCTCCGCGGCAAAACGGTTGTCGGACTAAAAAGAATGGAAACTGAGCTATTCTTCCAAGAGAACAAGGGGTCAGTGACCTCACAGCTCACCCTCTGGGTGGCTTACAAGACAGTGCTTTGAGGCAGAGTGCAGGATGCCATAGCGCGTAAGCGAAGGGACGAAACTCGCCAAATAGAAACCTTAAAAGAAAAGCTCCTAGAAATTGAGAGCAGCATTACCCCAGATACTGAAGCCGCCTTGCTAAGACAACTAGCAGTCACTCGCAGGGAATTTCGTGCCCTAACAGAATAGGAGGTTCTGACACAAATCTAGACCACACATCATAGACTCTATGAGACAGGAGATAGAAATGAAATGAAGAATTTATATAGCGCTACAAGTACCTGGAGGTGTCTAGGCGCTTAACAAGGGTAGGCAAGCAGAGGTAGCGATGGAGATGCGTTAGTAGAGCCAGGTTTTTAGGTGCCTCCTGAAATCAAACATATTGGATTCTTTTTTGAGAAAAATAGGCAGGGAGTTCCAAAGTTTAGAGGTGGTATATGCAAAGCTTTTTCCTCCCCATTTAACTTTGTGTACCTTGGGGATAATCGGGTTGCCACAGTCTGATGAGCTGAGTAATCTGGCTGGGATGTAATGATTGAGAAGTTGCAACAGTTGCCAAGGACATGTGTAGCCTTAAACGCAATACATAATGTTTTTAAATGAATACATTTGCTGATGGGCAACCAGTGTAGCTCTGCGAGAGCCTTGGAGGCCGAGTCATAGCGAGTGACCTCAAGCAGGACCCTAGACCAAGCAGGGAGACTCCTGACATGGCTGTGCAGGAGGGAAAAAGAAGCGAACTGGGTGACCCAGATACAAGAGCTGGGGGAATGACACAGAACTGCACACACCATAGCGGGAGCTTTCGCACACTTCTATACGTAGGTATACGAGGCTAGGCCACTAGCAAATGAAGTACAAATAACAGAATACCTTGACAGTATGGACACTCCCACCTTACAGCGAATGGATATGGAAGCCTTAGAGACAGAAATTACCCTAACTGAAGTGCAAGACGCCATAAATAGACAAAAACATGGGGAATCTCCAGGGCCAAACAGGTTACCAGTGGAATTCTTTAAGCAAAACGCTAGTCTGTTGGCCCCTCACCTTCTAACTATGTTCCAGGCGGCACGGGAAGAGGGGGCACTACCAGTAGATCTCTATGAAGCCACAGTGGTGGTTATACCAAAATCAGGTAAGCCCCCAGAGAGCTGCTGATCTTACCATCCAATATTACTGTTAAACATTGATTCCAAGATTTTGGCCTCTATCCTAGCAACACGACTTTTAACAGTAATTGCATCATTGGTCCATCGCTAGTGCTAGAAATGGAATTTCTGGTTGTGTAGGGCATGCGCCTAAACCAGGCAGAAACACTACTCTAGTCAGGTCAAGGGAGTAACACACTGAAGATAACCGCTGCTCACCTCCTTGGTAGCTTGCTAGAGCAGTCAGGCTTGTAGGAGAGTAGGATCTGCTTCACATGTTTACCCCCACTTTTTGCTGGTGTTTCACTGTTTTTCGACTTTAGTCTGGCTGAGACCCTGCTATTCAGGGCCCCAGCCTAGCTGCTTCCTCCCTAAAATGATTCCATGTACTTTAGGTACAGGTCAGATTGGATCTGAAGTGCCCTTGTAAGCCCCTAGTATATGGTATACTATGTACCCAGGGCATAGGTACCCCAGAGGCCTACCAGGGGCTGAAGCATGTATCATGCCACCCCTGGAACGCCACCCAAAATGACACCACAGGTCTGCTACTGCAGCCTGGGTAAGGTGGTGCCTGCACCCTCTTACTGTGATATAGGGTACCTATATCACAACCTATATACACAGCTATAAACCTATACGTCACTCCTATGGCAGGCCTTTATCAATCCTGAAGGCAGAGTGCTTGGTTCTTATGTGAGAGGGTGCCCCTGCATGAGCAGAGCCCCTCTGCAGCTTTCAGAGACCCTTGTCTGATGCTGTTTGTAGTGCAGCCTGACCATATACTCTTAAGTGCATTATAACCAAACTGTAAATGCTAACTTTGGACTGGCTGCATGGAAACATGTCGTGTTTGGCGTCAAAACACCTTGGAATCATACCCCCACACCAGTAACTGGTGTGGGAGTATGATCCAACCCTTCTAGAGGGAGAGACATGACAGCACTGGTATACCCAGTAGAAACTTAATAGAGCCCTGGCATCACAAAATGGATGCTGCAGCCACAGACACCGGTCTGGCCTTCTGCTGCTTACCGAAACTCCGGCAGGGGAGACCTGGACAATAGGTTTCCTGTCAGAGGGAGGTGTAACCACCTTCCAGACAGGCTTATGTGTATTGGGGCTGGGTGGGAGCACTCTCTGAGTGCTTTCAAGTCATGCACTGGGGGCACATTTGGTGTCCCTGTGCATAGTCCAGCTCAAACCGGTTCAGGGACTTCCAGCCCCTGCTCTGGCGCGAAACTGGACAAAGGAAATGGGTGTAGCCACCCCTCTTTCCAAACCCTCCCATAGGTGGGTCCCCAGAGTATGTCCAACCCCCTACCTTAGCATAAGTATGGGACCCCAGTCCTTAAGATTTTAGATTACCCTGGACGAAACTCTGAAGCTGAATCCTGGACCTTCGACGCTCTGCTCAAGACCAGAGGACTGATGAAATCTCCCTTGGGGTGAAGGAGTGACTCCCCTACTTGGCAGGCACCAAAGAAGCAATTTGCCGGTCTGCATTATCGAAGCTCCCGCCGGACTCCGAATTATTTGCAGCCCAGGAAGAGGATTTCCAGACATCTCAGATACCGACCCGAGTCCCCAGCAAAGCTGTGACCCGCAGCCCTCGTGAGTAGTGTGGAACCGGAACTCCTGGTCACCGTGCATTTCTGCAAATGCATTGACTTCCCGATGTCTCTTGAAGTCGTGCTTGGGCTGACTTGTAACCCCCACCTCGAGCACTGAATCCACTGAAGATTGTCAGCCTGGTCATTCCGTGTGACCCGTGGGCCACCATTTTGTGTTTCGTCTCGAGGTCCCTTCGCGATCCCTGGTCCATCGACTGGTGGGTCCCTGAGGGGGTAACTTAGCATTTCCTTGGGCTTCCCTGGTTGCTCCAGACGTGCCCTGACTCCCAACCAAGTGGTGAGTCCCACAGAGCTTGCTGGTCTGCACCGAAGCATTTTTCTTGTTTCTGCTTGGGTTGCTGTTGCCAAGGCTTGTTGTGTCCAATCCGGGCACCAACGCTGTAGCACTCGACATCCTTCGTGGGACAGCTCGAATCCAGCTCCTGGTCGTCCTCGACGCCTCCTGGTCCTCGTGGCTGAAGAGTCAAGCTTCACCTCTTTCACCTGAAATCACCCGACATCGGTGGGCATCTGCTCATCGCCTTCCTGGTCACTGGCTAGTGACCCATACTCTGTCCCCTCTGCTTTCAGGTTCTTCTTATCTTCGATCCAGGCTTGAATCCCTTCGGACACTTCGCATCTTCACGGCAGCAGCACTTCTTCGCCAGCTCCCATTGAAATCGATGACGTGGCCCGACACCATAAGACACCTATGCACCAGGCTTCCCTGGGTGAGGTAACACGAGTGCTCCTGTGCTCCCATGGGTGCTAGCTCTAGAACTTCCTAAGTCCAAAAGGGTTTGGTCCTGACTCATTTCTAAGTGTCCCTAATCTTTAAAAATCTAACCGCGACTTTCCCCATAGAAGCTATCGGGAGCTCGCGGCTGTGTTCACACACTGCACACGGGCCAGTGGGTCCCCCGTGTCACTACCTTGGGTGGTTCCTTGAGGTCTCAGCGATTCTACAGATTCTAGACCTTTTGTCTGGTTAAGTCGTGGTTCTTGTACCATATGGTTTGGCTCGCCCCTAGGGCCTGACGTGTATTTGTGCTATTTTACTGTGGTTATTGAAGTGTAACTTATGTGTTTTGACCTCTAGCCTCATAAAGAGACTAGGAGGGTGTGTTTAGTAATAAATACATATATTTTATATATATACCTGGTGTGGATATCTTTCATTTAGTGACTCAAGAGATTATAGACTGGTAAAAAGCTGCTTTACATTCCTTCAAGACTTAGCCTGAAGGCTGCTCTCCATAGCTACCACTAGGATAGCTTTCAATAAAAGTTGTCTTTAACCTATAACCAATAAGCGTTTGTTTGGACTGATACAAGGTGCCCACTATAACTAGTGGACAGCATATATCAGGCCAACTTCTCACAAGGCTTATCCCTGAGGCAATGTGTAAAGTGTTTGCCCATCACACTCACACAGCAGTGACACACAAGGCACACCACAAAATAAACTCCACACAAGGTTATGTAAAAATAACCTTTGTATTATCCATAAAACACATTAGAACATAACTACACATATACACTGTGCCACCTGGCACTTGGTATGACTTTACATGGATTATATACACTACAGAGCCAATCGGGCCACTGTCATAACCATTATATATGTCACCGTTAGTGAGGGCAACCAGTAACTACTGGTAACTTTGCACTTAGCCTGAGCACATTAGGCATGCATCATAGCATTACATAGAAGAGCATATTACACACATAAAGCCTCAGTGCACCATAGTAAACACTGGTCACAGTACACATCTCATGAGCACCTCTCAGGCATAACCGTAATTGCTCCTAGGGTGCATACATTGCCACAACAGCATAAGCACATTATGCACATTATGCATTAACATCATAATCACCAGTGCACCCTAGTAGTGTGCACCTATTTGTAATCCCCACTGGCAGTGTATTAACACATCACCTAATCACATGAGATCCCACTATTACTAAACCTCACTGTTGGGGCCCCCAAGCGCTGTACATAACATGCCGGTCCAGGGCCTCACCCAAAGGTGTGTATCCTTCAACGGCGCAGCTGTGGACACCGCTCTTATGCTCTCCCGATGCGGAGCAAACCAAAATAGAACAGCGGATCTGAGAAATCGGGCCCAACATCGGCCAACCCTCCCCCCCCCCTCCCTTGTTGGAAGCTGACCTGCCATCTGTGGCCAAGGACCTTCTTTATAGGCTATTCCAGTCTCCTCGCCGTGACCGACTATCACTGGTGACCCACCTCTTGCTTTACCAGGTGGGGGGAGGCGGGAAGTCGCGAAATAGAGCACTTGAGGCTCCGGTTCTTCTCCTTTGGGATCGCGGGTCGAGGAGCCCGCGAGGCACCAGCTCTCAAAACCATCTGTTAGTAATTAACAGATGGTTCCTGCTCGCTCCCGCAAGGGAAACCGGCACAGGGCCCCTCCTCTCTCCCCTCCCCCTGCTGCCTCCTTTCAGCGTGAGGCGCGCTCTTGTTTTTTTTACTTTTGGATTTTTCCCTGCATGCGATTAAACATATTGTAAATTAGGGCTGGAACCTTAACACAAAAGGCCCCGACTTTACTACGTCTCTGACGTTTTCCAAGCCCACCAGTGAGCAATTCATGCTTCCAGGACGTGCTCTTTCATTCCGGGTTTTTCCGTCCTCTGTATTCCGTTATTAAACTAGGACGAGTTCTAGAATGCAAGGGGGAAACACTGGGACAGAACCAGCCATTTCCGCATGGACGGGATTAGACCTGAGATCTCTACACTGTGGTGGTGCAACAACCCAGGGAGAGATTAGTGAATCAGCAGCTCCATGCTCGGTCCGCTGAGTGGAAAGGGCGGGGGGAGTACGAGCAGCAGAAGTCTTTGCATGCCCTTTTAACATCACTCTGTGAACCTGCTGGAATCCATGTGTCCCGCCAATATAGTGCAAAGGTTAGGAACAGACACTTTAATTTAGAGCCAGGCACGTTAATTTGGAAGAACAGAGGCGAACGATAAAATACTACAGTATTAGTAAGCACAATTACAATTCACATTTGAAATGAATTAACAATTGCTCGAGTAAATTGCACAAAACAAATATTGACCACGGTTGCAGACTCTCATTACGAAGGTGCAGCTTGAGTGTCTGCAGGAAGAAGTGAACATGGAGGTTTTATGCAGCTAGGGCAGCTTTGATTGGTTTAAAAGCCTCCAGATGATGCGGCTGCAAAACAGCTGGGTTTTGTGACACAATCACCGCAGCACCGCGAGCTCAACGAGTGACCTTCACTGATACCAGCAAGTGCAACTCGTGTCTTCAATCCGCTTCCCCTGCTGGCACATGTGATTCTTCTGCACCATACAGACATTGGCCTCTTTAAAGATGAGTTCCTAAACACGCAGCTTTCGTGCTCTAATGCACAGCTGCCACCTGGTTGGCCTCCCCAGTGTACTCCACTCCGCCCATTGGGGTCCAGGAAAGGGCGACCCCTGCCGGGTTAAAGGTGAGGGCGGGATATGTCGGTAAGTGGTTCTTATTCGGAGCAATGGGTAAACCTGCACATCATGGAATGTCCAAGATAGACACTCTTCCTTCGTTGGTCGATAATGTGAGTACTATCCAGAGGAGTATTCGAAGAAACACTTTATCCAAGATAGAACAATTTGTAGTGAGCTCTACAAAAAAGCAACCCAACAAACGAGGAGAGGTCTGCATTCTCCATTTCAGTACAGAAGTTTCTCCTGCCAGCGGGAAGAAGGGAACGCTTCCACACAGTTTAAACACCAGCTGCATTGCCATCTGATTAAGTGGTTCTCTGTGCAAAACCACATGTGAAGGGTTTACGACACCCCTAAATGGATTTTCAACACGCGCTTACAGCGAGAGGACATATTGTGAAAGATGCCTCACGTGATGCAAACTGCTGGGACCCTCGACCAAACAGATTCGAAAGACCACTTTCATCCACAGCAAAGGCAGCCTGAATGGAGGGGCCGCGCCGCTGAGAATGCCAGGCTAGGCCTTATACACCCTGCTGGGGTATCTAAGCCTGCACAGTGTGTGCGAGAATACATAGTGTTTGTGCGAGTCACACCTCGGCTGATGTGAGGCCATATAGGTTGGGACCCAGCATGTTGTGCATCAGGGTCTGGTATGAGTAGTGAGCTAGCCTTTGGACAGGGCGGTCACTTTTCTCTGGGACATTACATAACGTGTAATCTGTAAAGCGCACGTTCATCCCTGACTTCTTGGCGCTGAATAACAGCTGTTTATTGTGACCCAACGGTACTCATTTTATCGCCCTCAGATGGATGAAAGGTTGAGTGAACCTGCCGGGATTTGAACCTGTGACCATGGGGTTAAACACAGGCCCCTGCAGTGGATGCATTACTGACCGGTGTCCAATACAAAACGTGTGCACATCTTTGCAAAATGTAACAATGTTTGGCTAGGTATAATTCTTCAAGAATGCGTCCTGATTAAATGCAGAAGCATGAAAGCAGGAGTGTTGACTTTTTGCTTTCAAAATAAAGCACATCAAAAATTGCTACTTGGAAAAAAAATGCGTTTTGAACAATTTTTTTTATACCAATTCTCTAAGGCATCTTTCCGTAAAATGTGATCGATGCATTAACATATTTAAACACATTGAAAGAGAATCCCTGGAAAACCATTGTGGACGATTTGCACATGAACACTTTAGGCGGGAAATCCTAAAAAAAAAGACACAAAAGTGCCTCTGAAGATATGTGTCTTTGCATTGCTGCCGATTTATGAATTTCAAGAATTTGCAAAAGTTGCCTGACTATGGACGGAAACTGTACTCTTCGCAGATTTCTGTGAATTCTGTTTTCACACGAGCACATCTACATGGTCACAGGCATGCATCCATGGTGGGTGCACTCAGCCTTTTATCATTCCATGGTGAATAAAACGTATGCCATTGAGTTGAGTAACGATAAACATGGTATTTCAGAGCCAAGAACCCCTCAGGAAAACACAAATGTTGTATTTGCTCATGCGAAAGTGAGCTGAACGATTCCAAATTCACTTTTTCTACACTCTTTTTTCGCCACCCTGACAAATGTCGTAGCCCCGCCCCTTGTCAGAAGTAAACTTCCAGACTTTTTTCGTGTAAGGATAGATTTTAAAGTAGTGGGTGAATACTCTTCAACATGGATGTTAGTGGATGTTAACAGGCTCGGCAGGTCATGCCAGCACTGCCTCCACATACATGTTTTCTACGCACATATGTGGAAATGTGGGAGATCAGAGCTGAGTGAGAATCCAGACACCAATTTAATGTGATTATAAACAAATAGGCTGTTACCCGAGCCCTGGTATAATGACTGCGCTGCCACAATTCATCACCTCACTACATGCCACCAAGGTAGTCAAGGAGATATTTGATAAAATGGCACCACGCGGTCACTTCACTTCTGGGCCTACTGGCTGAACTGAGGTGTGGTGGGCAGCAAGGAGCGGTGCACCAGGCAGTGTTAAACAAACTGTTCAAAGGTAGGTGGGTGGTCTGCTTGAAGTCATGTGTGGATTGTTGCAAGAGAGTAGTAATGTGGGTGATTGCTAAGCACGGGCGGTGACTCCCTGGACAGTGAGGCGCATCAAAGGGTCTTGATAGCATCATTAAAGTCATACTCAAACCAAAGCAGATTCTGTGCTCTGCAATGAACAGTCTGAAACATGACAGCATGGGCTCGAGTAGGAAGCATGCTGCTACCCGTTGTGCAAGCTCGTTAGATATGTACTGCTCTAAATGTGCTGCAGGATGGGAGATAGAGATGGACCTGAGAGAGTCTGGAGAAGGGTTTGAATGGTGGCTTCACCTGCGCATTACTGAACTTCTAAGGTGATCGTTTGAAGCGACAGATGAACTGAGTGCGGAATTGTTTTAATATCTTACAACTTTCTTTTAATATATAGTGATTTAACCGCAGTTGGTTTTGTCGCTGCTTGTTTTGTCATGGGTTTTGCAGATGTTTATTGTTGGAGAAGCTGTTAGTCCCTCCTCAAGAAAAAAAAAGACTAAAAGAAAAAATATGCTTTAAGTCTGGACAACCCGCCTAAAGCCGCAGTAGTTCCCACCACTGAATGGACCTGGCCTGTGGGGGCGCGTCTCATAATAGGGCACAATGAGGCCTCTCATAATAGGGCACAATGAGGCCTCTCATAATAGGGCACAATGAGGCCTCTCATAGTAGGGCAAAATGAGGCCTCTCATAATAGGGAACAAGGAGGCTTCTCATAAAAGGGCACAATGAGGCTTCTCATAAAAAGGCACAATGAGGCCTCTCATAATAGGGCACAATGAGGCCTCTCATAATAGGGCACAATGATCTAACCCCAGAGATTGCAAGTTTTTGCAGAAAGTCGCAGCCCCAGGAACAGATGCATCGATCTAATTCAACAAATTTGTTGCAACATCCACTTTAACGGTTTCCTGAATCTTGAAGTATTTTATGAGAGGAGAGTGGCCTGTTGGAGGAACAGGCCTTGTATGGATCGCGTGTTTACCCAAATCCTTCTATAATCCAAGAATCTGTTTTGTGGTTGATCATGTGTGTGTTCGGTTAATCAATAATAAACAAGCATTGGCATAGCCAATAGGTCTCGCCTTTAGGACCTTATAAGTGTTTAGTTATCCAGCACAATATCCTTGGTGCAACAACATCAACTGTTGCATAGCTAAACACTTATAAGGTCCCAAAGGCGAGACCTATTCGTTATGCCAATGCTTGTGTCCTTTCTCGGCGGGCGCTCACATTTATTGTGCTAAATTGGTCTGGCTCTTAGCCATGCCCCTTCTTACAAGCCAAATTGGGCATTATTTAGGACTTGGCAGATGCAGGAAATCCATTAAAAAGTGCGGCTTGTCATGTCCGCTCTATTTAAAGTCTCTATGGATCATAAATTGGGCAGATGGGACTTCTGCGACTTAGTGGCGGATGACTCAAATCTTTCAAACTCTAAATAAGCTCTTTGCTTAATCTCGGTAAAGTTGTGGTGGCAAAGCAAGGTCACATCAGTACTCACACCAGCATTATTCAGTCCAGCTCAAGTTAAATCAAATTTAATTTTGTATCCTCATTTCACACTGATGCTGAAAATTCCCTTTGTGCACTATCATTATCATACACTACTCTCTCGTACAATACATTTAAGTATTCATTTCAATGTGTTTACAATCAAATACGTTTTAAAAGGAAATATTGAATGGGTTTTTTTAATTGTAAAACAAGTTAAGTATATTGTTAAACATGTATGTTCCATCTTTCCATTGCAGACTGGAAGGTGTAAGATATGAAAATGGAAAAATAAAAGTTGTCAATAAGAAAAGTGGTAACAGACCGAAGCTGAACCAGAATAAATGGTATTTATATAAAATTGATTACTCCAAAATAAGCAGTATATTTTCATTTAATTCCAGTACATCTAGGGTTCGATGCATTTATTGACAGTTTTCAAGCAAATACAATTCAGTAACCACATTTTAGAAGAAATAAAACAGAATAATCAATAAATATTGTTAACATTGGCTTTTCCTTACCAATATACTACAGAAAATTAGAGCACACAGGTCTTTGGGAACCACAAACGTATGTAGAAAGTTGCACGGCCCACCAGAATTCGTAAAAACAGATTTTGAACAGACACATGAAACGATTTAGAGATTTAAACTCCCGGGGGGTGGGGGAGAGATTTACACTGATAAAATTACCCTTACATACTTTGTTTTATTATGTGCTTTTATTTCTTTGAATGATTTGTCTTCTTGGTTATGCCAGGCATAATGTTTATAAGGGGAGGTTCTTCCTGTTGAAATACTTGCACTAGAATTGCCTTTCCCGCCCAAAATGCATGCTATCCTTAGTAACCATTCATCTGGTCTTTCCTTGAACATACCTAGTTTATGTCGGCTATGTGTTTCTCTATATTTTGGAAAGCTGTGTTGACTACTGAATTTTAGAGGACCCTGAGCAAACAATGTATGTGCTTCCAGAATCCCCTATTGAGGTCCTATAGCATCCAAACTCCTGAGTGTTTCTATTAAACCCTGGTTAAGAAGTGCAAAACTAATAATGATTGGAAAAAACAGGGTCATGTCAATTCTTCAAAATTAACTTATATGATGCAAAATGTATACTAATTGCAAAATAACAGTATATACATACAAACTGCCAGTTGCCAGATTTAGCTTTTAAACTAAACAAATCATCACGCAAGTTCACACCACCTGACCAAATGAGTATATTCCAGATGGTTCTCAAAGAACCTAAATGCTTCCAGATTTTTCTTCTCCTGATGAAAAGGCCATCATTTGTTCCTACAGAAGTACTCAATGACCCCATGTAGAGCAGTAAGAAACCACCTAACATATTCGTGCATTTTTTTTCTTATCATCCACCTATGGATGCAATTTTGATTAGTCATCTATTTTATATAGATTAATGTATGAACGGTTTGGCAATTCACTTGCTTTAGCTTAAAATACTATTTATAGGTATTTAGTCAGGACCTTTTTAAACTTGAAACAAGCCATCTAAAGTATATTGTATGAAGGGGCTTAACATTTAACCTGAACAGCTGTGAGCTTAGCCATATTTCAGTTGAATACTTAGGCCACACAGTTTCATGCACAGGTTTAGAACAAAAATAGAACCTGGTTGAGGCTATTGTTAAAGCACCATCTTCTAGATGTATTAACATTTTAATCAGTTGCAAACCCTCTGGTTCGCAAAATCAGATGGCTTGCAACCACTAAAAATGATTTTGTATGTACTGATCTCATTTAAGGAGTCTTTACAGTTTTACAGCATTCCAAAATGGAGATTGGACATGTATACCCAATCGCAATATGAAGGGGTATATTGTGGGCGTCTCTTCTAAGTTGTTATTCGGTACCCTATGTAATGGAGGTTTTACACTAGAACTTTGATTGCAAACCATTGGTAAATTACTAATCCCAAAGTTTTGGTGCTAACTGAGTCGCAAAGTAGAAGGGCTTCACTTCAGGTCCCTTCCTCATGGGAACAACAACTTATTGTGAATTGTACTTTCCACTTGGGCACTTTGTCCCCCCCCGAACTTTCCACATCGCTCAATGTGTACTAGATCCCTCCTAGACACTCAGAGGGCAGTGGGACAACAGTGAGAACGAATACAAATACTCATCTGCACTCTGAGGAGCTATGCTCATAAAGTCTTCGGAATCTGATATTGTTGATGAGCCTCAAGATCCACGATTGCTGCTTGCTTCTGTAATGTCCATCTGGTTACTTGAGGGTCTAGGCTGTAGGGCTGCTGCATATAATGCTGCACCCTTAAATTTCTTGGCTTGCCTCTAAGTGGGGATAGAGACAGGGCGCAGAGTGGCAGTCTTATGAGTTTCTTGTCTCCTCTGTCTGGTCTTCATTTTCGGTTGCTCTCATTTATCTGTGGAGGAATAGTGTGTTGCTTGGCCTTGGTGTTCAGCCCAGTCCCCTGCAAACTTCTGACTGAGTACTGAGGAACCAGAAATTCTGATTGGTCACTATTTTTATTTTGGCTGGGAATAACAAAGCGTATTTAACATCCATTTCTCTGAGTTTCAACTTTAATCAGATTTATGACACATAGTGATAAAATACAGTTTGAGAAAGTTGAATGAAGGAAAAGAACTACCACATTAGGAAAAAAGAGTTGTTGGTATAAAGATTGCTGACCCTTTTTCCACATCTTTGTAGGTAGCCAAATTCGCCATCTGCAAGGATCACAAGCCATACTTTAGCTACTTGTGAAAGTGAGAAATAACACTTTCCAAAAGAGAAGAAATCAAATGGTGATATTCAGGCTTCCTTCAAATTCAGACCTGAATTTGCATTGGAGAATAATTGTTTTGGCTTTGGAGACAAGGTGTTTCCTCCTTTTAAGTTAAAAGTTAATTTCTAACGACCGTCAAGAATAAATGGTAATGTTTTGTGACAAATGCAGAATTTGGCAGCCTTTTTTGTGCTGGGTTTAGGCTCGGAGGTAACGGGCGGCTACAATATTGTAGTGTATATACAAGCAGTATTAAAGCAGCAAACTTTGTTGTTCCTGCTGCTAGTCAGGTTTCCTCAAAGGCCTTGCTACAAGTTGTCTAATCACTTAATGGAGCCTCTTTCTGTATTGGCGTTGAAGGAGATGTATGAAATGAAATGAAAAACAGTTTATAAAACACACACATATCTGAAGGCCTCAAGGTGCTCATCCCAAACCCAATCAACAGGACCCAAAACAGCAGCTCCAAAGACCTAATAACATTTTGAGTAATAAGGCAGGTTCTAAAGTTACTCCTGAACATCATGTTTTTTTCTGTTACTATAATATGGCGAGGTAAAGTGTTCCAAAGTTTAGCTGTGGCATAAGAGAGAGACCTGCCACCCCATCTTGCACGTCGAATTCTAGGCACAGCAACTGTCTTACCCATAGCAGAGCGAAGAGCTCGTCTAGGTAAATACCACTGAAATATACATCAGAAGAATTTAGGATCTAGGTTTTGTAAGGCCTTGTGCGCTAGACAGAAGAGCTTGAACATAATCCCCTTTTCTCACTGGCAGCCAGTGCAAATTGGCTCTGAGCAACCAACTGATATTTGGGAATATCAAGAATAAGCCAAGCGGCTGCACTTTGTAGATAGAGCCTGAAGTTTACTGAGAGAGCCTTGGTTAATGAAGGACCTTGCAGTAATCCAGCCGGGAACAAACCAAGGCAAGAACTACCTTTTTGCATAATTCAATTTGGGATGTAAGAAAAGCATCCAGTTGCTGATTTCCCACATACAGTTTCTAAAAGTCATTGCAACGAATGGACACCATCAGTAATGATCTGCGTGTTGGCAGCATACGACAACACACCGAAACAGAAAGACTAGGTCAGCCTGGCGAGAGGTATTATGTACAAATTAAAGTAGGACTTGGAGACAAACCCTGTGGGACACCACAGGGTACGGAAAAAGGTCTGCAAGAAAACTGTCCACACACTACTGTTTGAGTCCTATCTGAGAGAAAAGATCGCAATAATATAAGCATGTCTTCTTTAATCCCAAACTCTGAAAAGCCACGCCCCAGAAATGAGGAGAAACAGTGTAAAATCTGCAGACAGATCTAACATGATGAGTGTTTGAGCCTCACCACCGTCCACAACAGTTATGACACCGTCTATTGCTGCCACCAGCGCCGACTCAGTACAGTGCTTGCTTCTGAACCCTGTTTGAGATGAATCCCAGAGCTCATGCGTATCAATAGGAGTCATTAGTTCCTGATTGAGTTGTTTTTCTAGTATTTTACCGGGCGTAATCATAAAGGATATAGAGTAATCGTTTTTTAGGGCTTTAGGGTCAAGGTTAGGTTTTTTAAATAGGGGGGATAACTATTGTTTCTTTTCACTCCCTTGGCAAACAACCAGACTCTAAAATTAGGTTAAACTTAATAGCTAAGTAGCTGGGCATAGTGTCAGGAACCAATTGTAATACTTTACCATAGCGGGGATCCAGGGGAGATCCCAGACATGTTACTAAGAATAAGGGCCTTAACCCGCAAAATGGAGAGGCAAAAGAAAGTTGAAAGGCCTGACTGGTCCAAATCATTAGATCCGAAGAATTCAAGATAGATGTTACCTATCTTAGTTTGGAAAAACAATTGGCAGGTTACCGCAGAGAATCTGCAAGACATCCAAATTAGCTGGAATGTTGGGGTGAGAGAGCATATTGCCTATTTTAAAGAGCCCCTTCAATGGGTTATGATTATTATTGATTTTAGAGGTACAGTATTTAGATTGTTTTCTAAAAATAGCCCATTTATACTCATGAATTAAGATCCTGTAATTTGCTTTTTCATGAGGATCATAGCCTAACCATCATTTACGTTCTTGCCTTCGATTGTTTTTTTTGTTTCAAAAGCCTAAGTGGTCTGCGAAAACTAGGTAGCTGTGGGTTTATTCCTATGGTTGTTTGCAATTCTTAAAGGTGCAATGCTATCCAGAGTATTGCTGAGCAACTCCTGTGGCGCAGCCTGGTCGACATCCTGTAAAAGTGTGGGAGATCTTGCCCTTAATGCCCTTATTAACTGAGACTTTCGTCCTGGCATGAATCTTATCATTAAGGCATGTGACTCTGCTGTAGTCTGCTATTGCAGGCAGTTTAAACAGAAAACATACTGCCCAATGACCAGACCAACTGAGCGGAAGCACTTCCAACATTGAAGGTGTGGATTATTTGTAAAAATACCATCAAGAGTATGACCTGCTGCACGATTTTGAGTATTCCACAAATCGCAAAAAGTCAAAACTTGCCACGTTAAGCGAGTAAGCAAGACCATATCCCTACTAGAGGGTCCTTCAAGATGCAAATTTAAATCGCTTAGAATCATAAAATTCGGCTTAAGCTAAAGAGGTTCTTAAAGAGTGCCTAGTGACAAAGTAAAGCTTGCCCTTGGACCAGAAGGACCGTAAATAAACAGTCCTGAAAAAGTGAATCATAAATTTTTATATCAAATGGAAAGGCCTGTAAAATGGAGAGGTAAAAGGTACAATAATACGTTGAAAATTATCTTGGAAGACCACCGTAACATCCTTGTTAGATTTATTCAAGCAATTCTGCCTAAAGAGGGAATATCCTTCAGAGACAGGCCCCGCTAAATCAGGACCTGAATATTCCCGGGCCCAAGTTTGTTATAAAATCACAATCTGGATAATGAGACTGAGTAAATTTGTAATTTAATAGTATTTTTCACCAAAGAACCAGCATTGATGAGTAATAAACGGCGTCTTTACCAGAAGGCGCCAGCTTGAGGAAGTCCTCTGTGTTTTCGCATTGGGGAGGCCTCATAAAAGTGTGCCTTTCTGACATTTCTATCCTGGTGTGGAAGCCACATGTTCTACAAGCAAATATACTATACTCTACTCTTATTTCGATTGACTTATACTGCAACTGGCTGGAGACTAAACTGGTTGCTAAAGGAAATATGGAATAGTAATCACATTTTAGGGGATGTTTTAGTGGATAAGTGATAACTTTGGAACATATTTTAGAAAAAATCTTTTTTTGTGTGAAGATACATAGTTAGTAAGACAATTGCTTTGTTGCATCCAGAGGACAGTGGACAAGTAGAACTTACGAACTGTGCCTAAAGAAGGCCATTGACTTGTCCATAAAGTCTAATTTGTGTAGTGTACCTCACTCCAGTCTACTTCAATAGCTTACAGGACTAAACCATTCTCTTTTACTTGATGAACTGCATTGGAGATACTAAGAGGCAAATTAGCTGCTTCTGAGTTGTGTCCTTGGAGGTTGTCCAAGCGGTGTTGTGTGAAGTTCAATAGGAAGCAAAGAGTTGAGTTGATTGAGTAATGTTAGATAAAGATGAGAGATTATTTGATTTGCAAGGGCGGTACGATCAGGGAACAAAGATCTGTGGTCCATTGTGGTCAGTGGTTTCATACGAGATGACAATAAAGGGATATCTAGATTGCCCCATCCCATTAAGGTGGTGAAAGTGTTGTGTTAAGCAGTCATAGTGGAAAATGGCATGGTCTGAATCTTGAATAGAGTTGCATTTTTCAGATTTATTGTTGGGAATTGTGATAGGCAAAGGGTGATAGGTGATGTAAGGTTTTATGATTTCAGTGTGGAGAAGGCAGTTGGTGTCTGAACATGGGGCTAAAACCTAACAGTTCTCAATCCGCTGATGTGGCTCTAGTTTCCTGTGGATATAAAACGCACAGTTTGCCATGCACTAATTTGGTAGAATTGTCTTACTCTTTTTGAATGTAGGTCTATTGGCAGGGAGTAGAAGCATGGGCTGTATGAATGTAGAGGCAAATGGATTTTGGTTTGTAAAGAGCTAAGGTGTTATATGCTGAGCTGTGTGGCTGCTGAAGTGTTTTGAGTAGTAAATGGAATGCGGGTGTATTTGTGGAATGTTTAGTGTGGAAATGTGACTGTTGGACCCAGTGCTGTGGACTGTCCGGTCCTTGCTCTGTTTGTACCTTCTCTTTTTTTGACCTTTGGGGGAATGCACCTATTAAAACATCTTGGAGTACTTGTCTTCTGCATCTACACTGGGGAAACATTACATACCCAAAACAGTGGCCAGGACTGAGAACAGTGGACATTTAAAGTCCCAAAATGGATGTCATACCCTGCAGGGATGAACATAGAATGAGCAAGGCTGCTCACCCCAGAGTAGAATGCACACACAAATAAAAATCTGTCTACTCTTCTACAAATAGGTTTGGGAGTGCAAGCCACCGATGTACTCAAAACCAGCCAGCCAGGCAGTGTGCATGTCTAGCTCATACAATTTAAATGGAGTTAATAGACTGCATCATTTACCAGGTACAGGTCCATAACACCGCAACCTGAAATGTATTCTTAATTCTGTTACATCACACATATCCAGCAATATCCAGCTGTTAAGGAGCCATTTCCCCACCCGCCCTGGATTAGCACCGGGCCTCTGAGTATAGTCCGCTGTTGCCTCATTTTCCAGACATTCTGACAGCTGTATGTGTTACAGAGTGGACAGAGTATAGAGTGCAAACTTTCTGTAGCAGAGAGATTGGGCTGGAAAATGTAAATACATTTGCCCCAATGCACGTCAAGCCATGGATTTTGAGTGGCCTTGTGATACAGTAATAGTTTCAGGTTAACCTTATGTGCTTGCTTTATACTGGATTGCAGCTGCACTTGGGTCTTGACAGTATCGCATTACAACTTATGTGAAACCATTTCTTCTTTGCCTTCCACAGTTTTTTTCTTTTATCATTCTCATATGCTGCTTCTTGCACTTGACACTACAGAAATGGAGCTGGCTACCAAAAAGGAATAAAGTTTGAGATATACAAACAGATCGATCGTAGTTAATGGTTGCAAATTGCAGACCAACACGTTTGCAACTTGTTATCCTGCGAAGCAACATAGGTACTGATAGGTTGCATCACAAAATACCATTCACAGAATGGCCTGCTCAGTGAATATTCAATAGGCAAGTAACTATTTGAGCTGCCCTGTGAATACTAACCAGTGCAGTGCTAGTGGCCTGCAAGGGACAATAGACCCACATCCCTCTATTTGCATGCCCAAAATAGAATCACAATAAAGTTCAGTAATGAGCAAGCATAAATCTACTCGGTTCGTACGTCAAGGGAAACCAGTAAATCAGCAAACAGTCTATCATGGAGACCTTTGCTTTAAAATAAAAAATTCCATTATACTGTTTGATTTGGGATGTGATCGGTATAGAGGCAGAGGAAAATTTCTAGTCATAAATGAAAAAATAGATTGTTATAGAGTCTGTCTTTGTAGAAACCAGCAAAAGGTCTGGCACTCAGGCAAGTCTAAGGAAAGTCTGGCATACATCCCAGAAAAGGCACATTTTATAGTTTCAAAGCACAAAAGAATCTCTAAGACATAAAATAAGGTGGTATCATAGGACTGAACTAATAAAGTTACTTAACACAAACCAATCAATGTTGCAGAAATCATTTTACATAAAATAGGCTCCTTTGGGACCACCCAAATTATTATTAAATAATGATTATCTGCACTTTACAAACAAGGAAAATGACATTGCATGATTAAGCAATAAGTAATTTAAAATGAATAAAAATGCAGTAGGGTCTGCAGGCAGCATCAGCCTTGATTATTGCAACATTACAAGAATGTTTCTAACATAACTTCCCCAGAAAGCACACCGTTTTTTGTATAGTACATAATTCACTGGATTTGCAGCTTGAAAATGGTTTTGCAGATCTGGGTCATGGTCCATAAAGATAAAATGGATGTTCAGTGCTTCCTGATGGAAATGGGAAAATGTGTAGATTTGGTTCAGTATGATCATGAGGACAGTGAAATGAGAAGGTTCTGTAATATTTATGTTTACTGGTAGAAGTGTGTGCAGCATCTAAATAGTAATTAAATTGTGTTTTGCCACTTTTTGCTATAGTGCTTTTCTCTGCGATATCACCCTTAATTCACAAGATGGAAAGGCGTTCCAGTGCCACAAGTGTGTCCTCTGTGCAAGACTTGGTATGTATTTTTTTAATTGGATTTAAAGGGCATGCTGTCTTTGCTCTAATTAACATCTACATTTTGTTTCATTGTAGAATATTTTCACAGCATGCTGAGCAGCACGTGGATTGAGGTAAATAAATTGTCAGGAAACAATGTGGAACCCATGGTGAATGTCCTTGAATTTATCATGAAACTAACAACTATCAGACTAATCTAGAGAAGTAGCTTATTTTATTTTAGCATATATATATATATATATATATATATATATATATATATATATATATATTTTTTTTTAACTGGTACAGACTTTGTTGAGATCAGGTTTGTTTTTGTCCATAGTCTATGAACACTTCACATATTAATTCAGTTAGTATATGGAAAATGTACTTTTGTTGTGGTTTCTCGCATTTTAGAGTAAGTGCTCCTTGTTCGATAAAGCAGCAATTTGTAAGGATTATTTCTTGGAACGTTGATTGATAGATGCAGTACAGTGCCCTTAAACTAAACTATCTTAAAACAACTCTGAGAATTATGCAGCCCTTCTTGAGGCACGTTCCATATTAATATAGTATTTTATGCTTTGAGTATGTGTTTTTAATTATATTTTTTAGGTGTTTTTAATTATAAGTATAGATGTTAGGTGCCAAAAAAACATTGCGTTTGGTGTGTGTGTTGTTGGTTGCATGGCTGAAGTGAGAGTCATGCTGTGGAAATGCGCCTTTTTAGGGGCACACTGGTGCAGGGTTCACCCTTAAGTTTGTCCACGGGTCCTTAGATCAACAAATTAGAGATTGGCATTGAAGCTGGAATTCAAAATAACAAGTTTATTAATCACTCATGAGTGGGACTACATCAATACAAAACCCTCAGGTGCTGTAGGAGGCAGTACATGCAATACAGAGACCATGGGCCTTTTATACACAGTTTGTTGCAGATTAAGCATGTAGACTCGAATAGAAAGTACAAGCATACACAGGAATAACTACTGACAAACATGGGCAGATGAATATCACTTTGTCAGCAGAGTGGGAGGGGAAACAGAACTGCTTACATCAGTAGGAAATGATAGACAGTTTAATTCTCAAAGAGGTGCATTCTAGCAGCTACAGGCCTTTATGAGCACATACATTGCTCTGGCTCAGTATAGAAGGAGCTAAGGTTGATGACTCAAGCAGAATAGAAAAGCAGGCAACAATGAAGTCGGAAGAATCACAAGGCTAACAAAATGGATGCTGCAAACAAGATGGCTTCCGCTCATGCTAACAGCAATTATTTTCAATTTCCACAGACGGCCCTTTTAGCATTAGCTGAAGACATCTCTACGATTTGGAAGGAGCATGGAAGTTATCCTGCACATCTATTCTCATAAATTCATTAATTTCCTGATTCTTTGTTAGGTGGGCATTTACATTCTTGCCATTTTGTTTAGTTGGTATACATGAGGTACAGGTAGAAATACAGAGGGAACAAAGCATCGGGCCACATTGGATACATAGGCAACAGGTGAAAAGAATCGCAAAAAATATACATAGGGCTGACAATATTTTCCAGCCCCATACAGTAAACCTAGACCATAGCCATCCTGTCAAAGTCCATGTCCCTGAATCCTGATGGATTTCAGTGGCTATCTTGTGCATCATAGCAATTGCTTCAAAAACTGAAGTGGCGTGGTCAGGGATATACACACAACTGCTGCTCCCAATAATGCGGCATGCTCCACCACGGTCGGCCAGGATGACATCGAGGACATCTTGTTTTGGAGTGCCACAATTCTTGCAATTTGTAGTTCTTCCGTGATATTTCCAAGTGCCATGGCTGTCTGATTGGTTACAGCCTCTACAACACGTGTTAAGCGCCTTATCTTTCTGCTGTTTAAGGCCGCACCAACAAAGAAGAATAGTCCCAAATTAAAGTCAATATACTGCTGTAGTGCAGTATCAGTTTGATCCACCTCATCGTGATTTATTGTCCTCTTAAATCGGCTCTTAGAAATGTCATTATACAGTTTATAGTCTTTGTGGTAGTATGCAGGTGCCAAGAACACAGGTGGTAGCAAAAAGGACACATAGCAGCTACCTGACCAACCAATAGGTAGATGGTAATAACCTTTATTTCCGCAAATGAAATAGGTGTTATGTGAGGACAAAAAACTGCTATTATTCATTCCAGTAATGTTCATCACTAAGGTACAGTCACTTTTTCCCACATGGATATTGCCAATACTTCTCACACAAAGGTCTGCTCGAGCTCTAGTAACAGCTATAACAGGAGGTCCATTACCCTTGATAGAGTGTTGGGGAAAACATGGTGTGTGGAGGAATTTCCTCGACGATACTCCTCCATTTCCCATACAGTTCCTTTAGCGTGTGGATCTCTTTCCTCATCAGGGTAACAGACTCTATTTAACTGAGCGTTAGGTCTTCCTACATCTAAGTTGGTAATATGACCAATATGAGAAGTCCCATTATGTGAAAACGGCAAAGGAATAAAAGGCGTTCCTCTCTTTTTCTGATGAGCTGGCATCATTCCACACACCCAACAGTTGGTAATGTTCGTAGAATTATGGGTGTGATGCAACATTTGAATGGACGTATTGTTGAGATAGGACATTCTGGGCTTCTGCTCATGATAAGGAACAGTAACATGGTGGTGTTCAATGGGGACAGGAGTAGTATCTGTCAGTAGTTTTTGAGCAGGAGCTACTCCCTCTACAACCTATGTTATTGTAGCGATGATGACAAAAATCAAAGTGAGTCCAATAATAAACATACTCTTTCGATCACAGACTCTTGCAGCAGTTTGTCTCTTTTCCTTAGGCATGTTCATCTCGTGTCAGACGACAAAGCAGATGGTGCCCTAAGGTCCTAGGCAGATGTTGGTTTCTTCACTGAGATTGAGACGAGTAGTCACTAAAAGATTACCCCCTTTGTAACTCAGTCTTTCACTACCCAGGACAGTGGCTCAAACAGTCTTTTGCAGCAACAAAGTGTCTTTCATCCGGGGTCGCAGCTGATATCGAGATGTACCAGGGATCGTGTGGTCCGGGAAGACTTCCTCAGGTCCTTCAGTTGACGTGGGTTCTCTGTATCCAGGATGTCGCGATGATCTGCCAACACAGCTGGGCTCACAAGGTCCTGCAACACCTTCCGACAATGGGTTGCGTGCACCCAGTTCTTCCGGTTGGTCACTTGCACTGCAGTCCTGGTAGCCAGAAAGACTTGCTCCGGTCCGTGCCACCTCGGTGGTAGGGAGCTGGCACTCTGGAAGGACTTCGTTAGGAAAACGTCCCCTGGCCGTAGATTATGGCCCTCGCCCTGCGACCTGTTTGGAAGAGTCTCCCGAACCTGTTGATAAATAGAAGACAAACTGTCAGTCAACTGAGACAAATAGTCATTCATCAATACATAGGGTACATCATGGATAGGGCGTGGCTTAGGAATCCCCCATATATACATTGGCCTTCTAAAAACCACCTCATACGGTGTGAGGCTAGATCGTGTATGTGGTATCAATCTAATAAATAGCAATGCTAATGGCAGTGCATCAGGCCATTTAAAAGATGTGGAAGCTTGTATTTTGGCCAATTTTAATTTGAGGGTAGAGTTATATCGTTCCACTAGCCCTTCTGATTGTGGGTGAAAAGCAGCATGGAACTTCTGCTTAATTCCCAATGCTTTCATGAGGTAATCAACAACTTGCCCAATGAAATGGGGTCTGTTGTCATTCCACAAAATTCGACAAATGCCGAATCGGGTAAAAAACTACTTTAGGAGCACCTTTACTGTAGTAAGAGCTTTATTATCTTTTGTAGTGTATGCCTCCAACCATTAACTAAAGGCACAAACCACTACCAGAACATAATTAAGATTATTACAGCGTTCATGCTGGATATAATCCATTTGCAGGACTTCAAAACGTGCAGTAGGTATGGCAAACCCTCCTGCTGGAGATCGTGTTCCCTTTCCAGGATTATATTGGAGACAAATCAGACAAGACTGGACTATCTTTTTAGCTGTATCTAGATGATCCCAAACTTGCATAAGTTGCTTTGCCATTGAGGATGCTCCAACATCTGCCGGCCCATGTGCCATATAAATCATAGGATGTAAATAGGCTGTTGGTAACTTAAATTTTGTCATTTCTTTATTCCTCCAACAGCCCTCATCATCCAGTATTCCCTCCTTAGACCATTGGTCTAATTCATCTACAGAAGCAGATCGTTGCATATCCAGTACTTCTTGCCTGGCATCATGCCAACGTTTAGCCTGTGATTTAACTACATACATGGGTGTAATACTTCACTGCATTGCAGTCTAACGAGCTGTACAATCTGCAAAGGCATTGCCTTTTCCTATTTTATCAGTCACTTTCTTGTGTGCACTACACTTAACAATTGCCACTTTCTTAGGATATGTCAAGGCAGTAAGGAGATTGTGTACTAATTCCCCATGCACTGTTTGTGTCCCATGTGAAGTAAGAAAGCCTCTTTCCTTCCAGAGTTGCCCAAAATCATGAGCAACTCCAAAAGCATATCGGCTATTGGTGTAGATGTTAACAAGTAGATCTGTACTAAGCTCACATGTCTTGTCAGTGCTATCAACTCGGCTGCTTGAGCTGACTTCTGTGGAATGCGAGCTGTCTCAACTACTGTCTGAAGTGTTGTAATTGCATAAGCAGCAGACGTCGTACCATCAGGCAACTTCAGGCAAGACCCATCAACCCCCAATTCCCCATCGGCGCTAGAAAGAGGTATATCTTGTAGATAAACGTGACCCTTTGTTTGCTCTTTAGTAAGTTATATTCAATCCTGTAACTCTGGTGGCTGAGACTGAGTAGCTGGAACTGGCAATAATGTAGCAGGATTCAGAGTCAAAAATATTTTCAGTGTGATATGAGGGGCCAAAAGTCTCAACTCATAGCCTGTCAAATGGGCACTAGTCAAATGCTGTGTTTTCATTTGATTTAAAAGAGCTTCAACTGAATGGGGTACTAGCACAAGCAATCTATGTGACAAGACTATTCGTCACTATGACGTATGGACACAGCCGTCGCCGCTCGAAAACACCCGGGCAACGCACGAGCCACTGTATCAAGGACAACGGAGAAATATGCACAATGGCGCTGCTTAGCACCGTGTGTCTGTGTTAAAACTGAGAGAGCGCAACCGTCCCTCTCGTGTACATAGAGTGTGAAGGCCTTAGGTCTGGAGTTCCTAATACTGGTTCAGAACAAAGAGCTTGACGTAACTGTTGGAAAGCCTGCTGGCATTCAGTAGTCCATGGGAGAGGCATTGGAGTGTCTTTAGTCAAAAGGGCCAACAAAGGTTTAACAATGTGAGAAAAGCTAGGGATCCACTGCCTACAGGAAGAAGTAAGGCCAATCAGTGCACGAACATCAGGGCACAGGCGTGTCTAAAATAGGTTGAAGCCCACCCCTGTGGAGCTCTACAAAATCTGAATGATCGATTATTCAAAGTGAAGCCGAACAAATAACGTCTGTCAGGATGAATAGGTATTGAGAAGAATGCATCCTTCAAATCGATCACACTAAATGTAGTGGCAGTAGGAGGAACTATAGTAAGAAGTGTCGTGATGTCAGAGACTACCGGGTATTGGGGAACCACTAGTTTGTTGACCTCTCGTAAGTCAATGATGAAACTGTAAATTGTAGTGTCAGCAATCTTTTTTCAAAATAGGAAGAATAGGACTAATACAGGTAATGTAGGGGACTTTTTCCACAACCCCCACCTTGATTAAATCCTGAACAATGTGTATTTAGGTTTTTTCGCCTTCCCGAGATATTTTATATTGGGGCAGTCACGGCAACGAAGCACCTTCCTTCACTTGAATATGTACTGGTGGAATAACCATGTGTCCCACTTCGGTAGCTGATGTAGCCCACAAAGTACTAGGTAACGATGCCAGAGCAACATCCTCTTTAATGAGACAAGACCTCTCAACCATTGGATCATTTAAGATAACACGCACACTTTCTGGGGAACAACGTATTGTAGCACAAAAATGTTTAAGCATATCGATACCCACAATGTTATCCGGCGTGTTAGGGAAAAGCAGGAATGGACATGCTGCAGTGCATTTATCAAGACTAAATACAAGTGGCTGTGACAGTGGGCTAAGTGTAGGTGTCCCATCGAATCCTATCGATGTTATCATTGCATCAGACAGGGGATCTCTAGGAACCACTTTTTGAGACAGAGCACTAAGAGTAGCTCCTGTATCAACTAGAAACCGATCAGTAGAGCCCAAAACATTTGCATCAACATCAGGACCTTTCTGATCTACTGGGACCCAACCTGTTCCTTACCCCATCCTAGGCATTCCTATGCATAATCAGAATTCCTAAGACAATCAACCGAATAGTCTGACATTTGATGTTGATTTTGTCTATCAAAAGTATTAGAAGAATTTGGGTTGTGTTCAACTGCCACAAATCTGGTATAATTATCCATGCCTCCCCTATTTCCTGAGTTCCCTGGGCGGCCTCTCATGCTTCCTCTACCTCGTTGATACTGCTGACCTCGCAAAAGGGGGCACTCAGAACGCCAATGTCCAATCTCTTTACAATAAGCACACTGATCAGAAGACAAAGTTGCTCGATGGAAAGGGGGTACACCAGGGCGATA
Source organism: Triturus cristatus (assembly GCF_964204655.1). NCBI lineage: Eukaryota > Metazoa > Chordata > Amphibia > Caudata > Salamandridae > Triturus > Triturus cristatus. Next base: position 576,818,756 of record NC_140589.1, on the reverse strand, counting down.
CATTGCACGTCCACCTCGTCCACCACCTCTAAATGAATGACCATAGACTTGAGCCAACATAACTTTGTTTTTTAAATCCATAACCTTTTTATCCTCGTTGCCTTTTGCTTCCAATTCTTGATGTTCATAATACTGGGCCATAGTCAAAAGGGAGACTGGGGAAGACGTAGTCCATGAACTCTCGCTGGCCTTTAGGCGACTAGCTATTTCTGGCAACATGTTGGCGACAAATTTGTCGTCAAACAGATCCTTACCAGTGTCATCTGTCAATGACTGCCCGCTAAAATCATGGAATGTCTCTTCAAATCGCATAAAGAAATCAGAAACTGACTCATCTGCTTTCTGTTTACAAGACACTAATGTAGTCCAATCTATTTTCTTAGGGGGTATAAGAGTTTTCAGTTTAGTCACAATAGCTTTAGGAAGATCTAATATCTCCTGTCGTGGTTTTCTGCGCCGGCTCTCTAGCCGCATCTATTTGTTCTAAATGCACCCAAGTATCACCATAGGCTACATTATCATCTACCTTCCGAATTGATCTCCAGATAGCAGGGGCAAAATAAGTCCAAAAAACATGTCACTATCTGGCAGAGTCATAGTAGAGGAGCAAATAGCTCCTTCCACTTCTTCATAAAAAGCAGCCGGATTTTTCCGTGGGTCAGGCAAAGCAGCTTTAAGAGCCATAACATCTGCTCTATTCCAAGGAGTGTAAACCCAATTATACTCAAAATATCCCTTTGCATCATCTGAATCTTTATCATCATTCGTTCCCGCTCCCTTTGCGACAACATACAGAGGTGCTGCTTCACGCATGGGTTTCATAGTAACTTCAATATCACTAGTATCTTTATCTGTCATCGTAGTTCCCTCTTGTCGCTCCGGGGTCTGAACTGTTCGTTCAGTTGTAGCTTTACCAGCTGCTTTTTTCTCCTCTCGCAGATGGAACGTGTCGGTGCGCAATTTAACCACTCGCCTAATTAGATCAGGCACCTGTAAAGGAAGAAAGGTGCCATCACTTCATTGTTTATAATTAGAATTTATATCAGAGGGCTCTAGATCATCAGAATGTTTTTTAAAACGGAGTATTACTTCCCAAGTAAACGTCTCTACAAAATATAACTGCTCTAAATCTTTCCACTGCTGAACCATTGCTATAAGCTCTGGAACGGAGGCATTCCCACGAGCTGCCTTACGAGCAGCTGATCTAAGAGTGGCGTTGCATTCAGTAGTCAAAGTAGAGCGAGTCTTCCACCCATCTTGCTTATCTTCATCTTTTTCTTCTGAAGACAAATGCTCCTCATCAGAACCCTCATTCTCAGGGGCACCGGGGTATTTATTCAGGGGTGGAGGTCTATCTAACAAGATGAAATCATCCTGAGGTTTAGTAAGTATGGGATACATAGGGTGCCTAATAGGGTACTGGCCTGTTACCTCTAAATGGCGCTCCCTTTCCTCTTTTTCTTTTATTGCCTTCATCTCTTTATTTTTTAATTCCAATGCCCTTTTATATATCATTTTACGCTGTTCTTTTTCTGCTACAGCTTCTTCTTTCCTCACTCTCTCTTGCACTTCTTTCTCCCACATTCGTACACAATCAAACATATTTTGTCGACTTTCGTTTAAACAGACACTGCTCTACATACTGAATCTTTTTAAAATCAAATGAACCATTTATTGGCCATCGTAGATCAGGATCCTTTTTCGTATATTTGTTCCACAGTGTACTATACATTATGGAAGAAATATCGTATTTAATATATATGTACCTATTAGGTGTCCCCTCGAGGGGAGCCGGCTAACTTATTTCTCAATCCATTTTGGTACCTCCAAGACAGGAACACAGCCTACAGAGTGTGCTAGGAGCAGGCATGCTAACAAATTTGTAAAATATTACTTATCCCAGATATATCAAAGTAGAATTTGTAAAATATTACTTATCCCAGATATATCAAAGTAGAGAAAAATCTCCACATTACCTGCCTTTATCTATTGCAACAGATAAACACACCAACAAAACCAGAATCTTGGCCAAGCATATCCAAAATCAAGAGTGCTGATTTAGCGACCTTACCAAACGAAAGTCTCCAACCTCCAACTGCCAATCTCTTGGTCGACCTAATGGTCACTGCAAAACTTGCGCCAAAGGAGATCTCAGTCGGGACCGGCCACCACCTGGAGGGTCAAATCGGGAAAACCAGAAAAGTCACTTCGGTCTGCAAAGACAAGGGTCTCCTCATGCAGGACGTCTCCTCAGTAAGATTCCATTCCTCCATCAAGACCACTCCTTTCGGGCGGTCGTGTCTCCGATGAGCCCCACAAGTCTGGCGCCAAACTGTGGAAATGTGCCTTTTTAGGGACACACCGGTGCAGGGTTCGCCCTTAAGTTTGTCCACGGGTCCTTAGACCAAAAAAATAGAGATTGGCACTGAAGCTGGATGTCAAAATAACAATTTTATGAATCACTCATGAGTGGGACTACATCAATATAACACCCTCAGGCGCTGTAGGAGGCAGTAAATGGAATACAGAGACCATGGGCCTTTTATACACAGTTTGTTGCATAGTGAGCATGTAGACTCAAATAGAAGGTACAAGCATACACAGGAATAACTACTGACAAACATGGGCAGATAAATTTCACTTAGCAGAGTGGAAGGGGAAACAGAACTGCTTACATCAGTAGGATATGATAGGTAGTTACATTCTCAAACAAGTGCATTCTAGCAGCTACAGGCCTTTCTGAGCACATACATTGCTCTTGCTCAGTATAGAAGGAGTGAACTAAGGTTGATGACTCAAGCAGAATAGAAAAGCAGTCAACAGTGAAGACGGAAGAATCACAAGGCTAACAAAATGGATGCTGCAAACAAGATGGCTTGAGCTCATGCCAACAGCAGTTATTTTCGATTTCCACAATGCATTGTGTTGCAAACCATTACTTTCAAATGTTTGTGTTTTTTTCTGTTTCAAATTGTAACTAAAACTAATTTAATGGTGTGTTGTTTTTGTATGTAAAGGTGTTAGAACCAAAGCTAACTAGAACTTCATATACGTAGCATGTGTTGGCTGCAGATAAACATGCTTTGCTTACTCTTGCCATCTAGTGTTGTGCCTGGATTTTGCAAGCTGTTTTTATCGAGGAAGTTTAACGATTGTGGTTGTTTGTTGTTTCTTCTCACCCTCGAGGCATTGCGCATGTTGAACGCTTTGTTCCTTAGAAAGTTTTTCTGGCGGTCTCGCACAGACTTCTTCGAAGCCTTTCCGAATTTGACACCACACGGCCTACGGGAAAACAGCAATCAGAATCAACTTCCACACTGGGAAATCTCCGATTGATGGACACGAAGAAATAACTTTTCAGACTGTGCCCTCGGTGCTGGGCTAAGTCCGCACACACGGACACGCACGATGTTTGTAACTTGTGCCTCTCTCTGGAGCACAAAGAGCAACAGGGCGCCAGACTGTTCAAAAATAAAGACTCTTCGGACTGTATGAGATCGACACCTCTCACATACTATGGAGCACACAGCCGAGGCAGAGTTCAGCCATAACCGTGTCCAGTATATCTTCTGGAGAATCGGGAGTACTACAACCCTCCGTGCAAAGAAGATAATACACTCACCACCACCACTGCCCCGCCATGATGTGCCACAGCCTGCAGGTTCAGGCCAACACCATGACCAAGCCTCAGAGCAGAGAAAGGATGAGAATATTGTCACACAACAACAGTTGCTACACATCAGCATGATGGTACTACTAGCAATTGTAATGGCTCTCAAAGCATTTCTCACAAAACATAGCAGGAAAGAGTGCAATGTATTACATACAGAAACAAGGGGAAACTCATTCTATACAATTATCCTAATTGGCACAAAAAACATGGATATGGACCAGCACATCCCCTCCTAGCACAATACGTAACAGGGGAGAAGAACACAATTGGGGCCAACTCAGCAGAACACACCAGCAGATTCACAAATGGGAGATACAAAGTACGTTATTACAAGCATACTCCAAAGGTGGGGAACACCCACAATAGACCCGTTTGCAACAAAGGAAAACGCATAATGCCAAAGCTTCGCATCCAGACATCCACACCCACAATTCAAAGGCAATGCTCTGTGGATGAACTTGTCAGGGATATTTGAGTAAGCTTTTCCTTCTCTCCCACTAATATCTTCTGTGGTCAGGAATCTGACAGACTTCAATGACTTTGATTCTGATCACACCCACATGGGCTTGTCAACCATGGTACAAAACACTATTGGAGCTCTCTCTACAACTTCATGAGAACCTACCCAATTATCCATATCTTCTCACATACAGCAATGGTAGGGTAAAACATCCCACTACTCAACAGCTCAATCTTGCAATTTGGCTCCTGCGATCATAAAATGTTGATACCTGAATCTAACTGAAGAATGTATGACTATTCTAAAGGAAGCAAGAACACCAACAATGAGAGCTTGCTGTGCTGCAAAATGGAAGCATTAACCCTTCTTTCCCAACAGAACAGTAATTAATATGATACGATACATTTTGAAAAGTCAGTTAGCATACACTTCAATGCGCCTACATTTAGCATCTATTGTAGCATTTTTACAAAACAGGAATCATCAGTCACTTTTGCGCATTCCTGTAATCAAAGCCTTCATGAAAGGATTAAAAAGAGTCATTCCACAATGTACACCTCCAATACCAGCATGGAGTCTAAACATTTTCCTAACACGGCTTATGGGGCCACCATTTGAGCGCCACATAATTGTCAAAAAAAATTCTTGACATGGAAAGTGGCTTTCCTCGTAGCAATAACATCCAAACGAAGTGTCAGTGAAATACATGCACTTACAAATGAAGCACCTGATTTCCAAGTGATCTCAGACAAAGTGTGTTAACGCACTAACCCAAACTTTTTACCCAAGGCCACTCCTCCATTTAATTTGAACCAAACATTGGGATTACCAGTTTTCTTTCCAAAACCACAAACTGTTGCAGATCGTACATCACATACATTAGACATTTAAAGGAGCACTTATGTACTATGTGGATCATACTAAACCCTTCAGAAAAACAAGCAAGGTTTTAGTCTCATTTTCAAATCCAGCAAAAGGAAATATTATATCTAAAGCAGGTATAGCAAAATGGATTGTTAAATGCATCCAATTATGTTATGCAAAAGCAAAATGAAAACTATCCAATGTGCCAAAACCTTATTCAACAAGAAAAAAAGGAGCAATCGTGGCCTTTTTAGGAAATATCCTTCTCGATGATATTTACACAGCAGCAACTTTGATAAACCAAAACTGTTACAAAGCATTATTGTGTGGATTTTCAATCCAGACAACAAGCTCTAGTTGGAACAACAGTCCTTCAAACCTTATTTCAAACAACTGCACCATCTTATGCCTAAAGTCACCACAAGGAGGGGTACTGCTTTACAGTCTATGCATAATATGTGTGTCGGCAGCCTACACACAGTGCTACGAATGCACTATGTTACATACCCGGTAAGCATCTATTTGTAGCGTGTAGCGCTGCAGATCCACATGCACCCTCCCGCCTCCCTGGCAGGTATTAGATGGTGACAAATACTTACAAACCAGCATGTCTAACATAAAACGCATACTAAGCAGACTAAATCCTCACTCCCTTTATGGCAAAAAGAAAACTTTCTAAGGAACAAAGTGTTCGACATGCGCAATGCCTCAAGGGGGAGGAGAAACAATGTCGGTCGTAAAACTTCCTCAAAAAGAACAACTTGCAAAGTCCAGGCCCAACACTAGATGGCAGAAGTATGCATAGCATGTGAATCTGCAGCAGTACTGCTTACAACATAATACTTTTACCTTGATATTTCCTCTGAGTCGCTGCTTTTTTGGATCATATACCAAATCCAGTAGTTGAGCGCAGGGCCTGTGATTGGTGATGGCGTCCTCATCCAATACCACCCTCACCCCCACCCCTGCCTCTCCCTAGGCTGCACCAAATAGTTCTCCAGCAGCCTTAAAACATGCAAAGCATTGGGCTGGCAACATGGCCTGGCCCAAAGCCAGGGCGTGTACCTATCAGACTGTGGGTGACCAGCTGCCTCCTCCTCTGTGGATGACCTTTGCTCATGCACACCTTAGAGTTTACTGTATCCCCTTGTGGACTCCCGTTTGACAACTGACGTCATCCCAGGTTTTATGTTTCAAAATGACTGTACGGAAATAAGGACAAGAAATCCTGTGATGCCTTTTGTGCTTTCCGCTGCAGGAAATCAAAAGGGAGAGGTGCTGGATTCATCATAAAATGCAGCACCAGCCTTCCCATGAGACTCTCAACTTCTTGAGATGCTCGAGCAAATCAGAAGGGACACAGGCATTGCTAAGTTCAAGCACCTGAAAATTCAAGACCCTCACACGGAGTGGTTACGGGTTTAGTAGGCGTGGCACACAGAAGCTGCTCCAGTCGGGGCACCTCAACCACAAAATGATGACTCCTCTTCTCCCGATCACTCGTCACCTCTCTAGGGAAGACAGAGATTTGCCTTACCCACTGGGACGACATTACCTCAGATACTCTTTTGTACACATGGGGTACTGATTCAACTTCCACACCTTGCCACCACATATCCCACCCTGCCGGCATGGCCTAGACTACAAACACCATCAGATACTCAAAGGAGAGGTCCAGGCACTGCTCACTATCAAGCTACTGCCACCACACCAGTGCGGCAAAGGAGTTTACTCCCTCTCTCTCCTGATCCCCTAAAAAACAATGGTTTTCTCAGAACAATGTTCGACCTAGGACCTCTCAGCAAGAACATTGGGTCAAAATATTACCATATGATCACCCTGCAGGACATCACCCTGCTCCTCCTACAGGGTTACTGCTTATCGGCGTTGGACCTAAAAGACACTTACTTTTGCATCCCCATCCATCAGATCACCCCTGGTTCTCTGATTCGTGGTAAGTGGAAATCACTATCTTTTCAAGACACTACCCTTTGGAGTCACCATATCCCAAATGGTGCTCAAAAAAGGTTCAGACTTTGGGGACTGATCTCCTGCGCAAAAATGCCTGTCAAGTCTTTCTCTATTTAGACAAGTGGCTGATCAGGAAAAGCAGTAGACAACAATGCATAGCATACACTCAAACAGTGGTGTCCTTACTCCACAGGCTATGGTTCACTATCAATAGAAAAATATCTTGTCTCCAGCGGGATGAGGGCTTCATCCCGCAGTGCCATAGTGTCACACACCAGGCTGCAGATGTGTCTACAAGAGTACCTCGTGAGGCTGTGGTCACAAGCTGAAGTCTAGTGCAAGGATCTAGGGGTAAAGGCCAAGTCTCCGCATACTCTCCTAAGGTGGAACAGCAACAATTTGTTGCTTGGCAGGTGTTTTCTCAGTTCTCTTCCGTAGTTGATCATCACCACCTAAACCTCACTCAGAGGGTTGCGAGCTTAACTCCACCACATGACCATTCAGGACAACAGAACCCCTCAATACCAGGGCTGTTGCATCAAGTACCTGGAACTCTTGGTCATCTGTTTAGCCTTCACAGCTTTCCTAAAGCTCATCCAGGGTAAACAGTCCTCATAAAGATGGACAACATGACGACCATGTACCAAATCCAGAAATAGGGGTACACTGACATGGGAGAATTGGCATTGAGAACATACGTCTGCTAGAGGAACAAATGCCGAGAGTGGACTTCGATTTTGTGCACCTACCAAGCAGAACGCATCAACAAGTCCAAGAAGGGAAACTGAACATACAAGTCCTCAACAGAAACTAGCATTAGTCGAGGACACCGACGTCTACTTTTTTTTCCACCTTGGATAACTCAAAATGCGAAAGTATCACATAGCGGTACGCGCATTCCATGGGCAATGCACTGGTCCAGGATATTTGCTTATGCTTTACCTCCTCTCACAGACATTCTGTGTGTGGTCAGAAAATGAGACTATCTGACCCTCAGCCCAAAGGTGTCAACATGTTCAGAAAACTTTGGTACCCCATGCTCTTGAAAATGTCAGTCCACCCACAAGAGAAACTGCCTATGACAACAGACCTTCTCATGCAGCATCAGAGACAGCTCAGACACGCAGAACCTCGGACCCCAAATGACTCAACCTAGCATTTTGGCACCCGAGGATCTGACATTTCTGTACCTCAAACTCGGGAAAGAGTGTTGTTACATTTGCATATTTTCTGTATTCTTTATCTCCCTTCCCCTTTAAGGTGTTGCATCCATTGTCAAACATTCTAGTTCCACACAGAATGTTATGTGGCTGCTAAGCACTCAGGTCAGTTGCACTGTTCCTGTTTGCTGGACAGTTGTACCTTGTTGCTGTGACGCAATCTTGATATTAAATACTCTATTTTACTAAGTTCCAGCAATTTCTTACAAATTTTGGCGACGAGTAGAAGGATGGAAAGAACACCTCACCAACTTTATAGCGGCACAGGCGTGGAGTGTTCGTGAACCAGGATCGTATAATCGAGGAGAAAGAAGGTTATACGTGGGAGACAGTGTTCACCTAAACAAGAGTGATGAATTTCGTTGGGACGAAAATCCGGAAGAAAGGAGAGAAACGGCGTGGGAGAGACTGAATTTAACAACTTTAAAAAAAAAAGAACATCATTTTGGAAGCGATTGTATTACAGCGAACAACGCGCGCGCCTTACCTCTTGAAAGTATATAAAGCGTCATCAAAGAATAGCGAGACACGGAAGACGCGAGCAGTCCTACGAAGGATTCCAGACTCAGCGGTGTCGTCGGCTGGAAACGTAGTGCGTCACTCATGCGCGCACACGCAACTGAAGGCGAAAACAACGTGACTGCCATTTTGTTTACAAAGAGGTAAACGGCACCATAGCAACCGGCTAACAGAGCGAGGAGGAGTTGCTTCAAAAGGAAAAGACAGCTATTTGGATAGCAACCGGCTAACGGAGCGAAGAGGAATTGTTTAAAAGGAAAAGACAGCGATTTGGGTGAGTAGAGTAATATTTATAGCAGTAAGTTAAAAAATTTGAAATGTATCTTGGTTGAATTATAAAAAAAAAAAAGGAGAGTCAAAGAGTAAAGACCATCCACATAACCTACTTGTGAGAAGCAGAATAGAACACACGTACAAGGACAATACAACAGGAAGACATCTGTTCTGCTTTTGAGTCCTTAAGATTCAATGGATGTGGAGGTATTTATGTCCTTTGTTAAGTTATTGGGTCTTTTGTTATTTTTTTTGGACAAAACAAAATCTATTTAAAGAATTTAACAATTATAGAAATCCACAGGTCAAAATTTTTATATTTTAGAGCGCATTTTAAAAGAGTTTCTTAGTGAAAACTTAAATAATATTAATAACATTAAGTTTGATCCCCCAGAATTTATTTTTACAAAATAAAGGAAACTCACCTATCCCGTGGACACGTTGGGAGGAAGAATTTATAAACTACATGAAGGCTATTGACGGGGAGCGCATGGGAGCAGAAAGAAAAAAAAAGTATTCTTTTGCATTGTTTAGGGTCAGAGGGACAAGTTGTGTTTCGAGCTTTACCAGAAGTTACTCCCATTGAAGGTCAAAGTACAAATGTATATAAAGAAGCTTTGCTTAGGTTGGAGAAAAGATTTAAACCAGTTACTAACATAGCCCTTAATAGAGATACATTTTACACTAGGGCACAAAATGATACAGAATAATTTTACGATTTTCTCACTGCTTTAAATCATTGGCATTACATTGTAATTTCGGGAATATGTGTGATGAAATGTTGAGAGACCAAATTATTGTGCATGTTAAGAATAAGAAAACTCAAGAACGTCTTTGGGAATTAGGAGACCCTAAGTTATCTGAAGCAATCACCATTTGCTAAATCTTTAGAGCAATCTGAAAAATGGATGCTTACTGTTAAGAACCACAATGGTGATAAAACAGACTCTGATGAAATTTGCGCTGTTAAACAAACGGATATGCAGAGTAATAAAAATGTGCATGCAGGTGCAAGTTCAACTCGGTCCAATAGTTATGGTAATTTTAAGAAAGTTGATAGATATGAAAAATCTTTTATGTGTTATAAATGCAGAAGCAGGACACACATGGCTTCGTATGGAGGATGTCCTGCAATTAACAAAGATTGTGGGAAGTGTGGCAGGTTAGACCATTTTGCTATTGTGTGTAGAGATGTTAAGAAATTTACTCCCACCCCTCGTGGTAAAGTGTCATGTGTTTCAGAGGAAAACTCTACAAGTTGCAAGTGTGAATGTGTCGACAGATGTAATGAAAACAAGAAAGGTTTTGTTGTTTATCTTACAGAAGGTATTTCTAATGTTAATGACTCCACATATTGTCAATACAAGAAACGCCCTTTGTGTGAAGTGGTAGTTTCTGGTGTTAAACTTGAGCTAATGGCTGATTCAGGATCACCATGGACGATTATTTCTAAAGAGTATTTTGACAGGCGCTTAAGCTCTGTTTTAGATATTGAAAAAATGTTACCGTCTGACATCATTGCTGAAAGTTTTGATGGTTCCAGAATTGACATCTTGTTTTTTTAAGTAGATCTTAGTTTTAAAACCAAGTGTATGCTGGTCAAGTTGTATATTGCAGTTAAGGGGGTAAATGTGTTGGGTTGGAGAGATCAGTGGAAGTTTGGTATTATTCTCAATCCCCGTGCTGCAGAACCTGTGATATTAAGTGACGGTGTATGTTTAGATGGCATTGCTGTAGTCCGCTCTGAGGAGAAAGAAAATCTGATTAAAAAAGAATTCAAAGATGTGTTTTCAGATGTGTTAGGTAAAGTTAAAGAGTACTCTTACAAGATTAAACTTAAAAGTGATGTTACTCCAGTCAAGCAAAAATTGAGGGGTGTTCCATCAATGTTAGAGAGGAACTTAAGAAAACTTTGGATGATTTAGTATCGGAAGGAATTATTGAGCCAATAGATTCTGCAGAATGGGTTTCTCCCATTGTTTTGGTGAGGAAACCTGACAAAAATTTGAGAATGTGTGTTGACCTCAGGGCGCTTAATGCTGGAATAATTGTAGATTGTCATCCTCTTCCAATTATTAATGAAGTGGTTTCAATGTTGGAAGGGGCAATAGTCTTTTCCACGCTCGACCTTAGATCAGCGTACCATCAAATTCCTCTCACTGGGGAATCAGAGTCTCACAGCTTTTATCACACCACAGGGTTTGTACCAACACACAAGGATGCCGTTTGGTTTAGCGTCTGCGGCGTCCGTATTTCAAAGAATTATGTTCAATATTTTCAGAGATGTTGAAAAAATTGTAAAATGCTTTCAGGATGACAAGCACAGAGGAAGAACACATACAACATTTAAGAGATGTTTATGGAAAATTGAGGAAAAGTAGGTTGACCTTAAAATCAAGCAAATGTAAAATGTTCAAAAAGTCTGTAGAATAGTTGGGTCATACTTTGTCTGGTGACGGAGTTGTTCCAAAAAAAATCCAATGTTTTGTGTATTACAAATGCTCCTGCTCCTACAAACAAAGAACAATTGCTATCTTTTGCAGGGATGTGCGAGTATTATAGCAAGTTTGTGTACAATTTTGCTTAAAAAATGGAACCCCTTAGGAAGCTTCTTAGAAGAAATGCCACTTTTGAATGGAAACAAGAGCAACAGGAAGCGTTTGAATTAATCAAAGCTGATATTCTTCAAGACCCTACACTTAAGCCTTTCTGTATGTGCAAGGAGTGTGTCATTACAGTAGATGCCAGCTTGTATGGCATTGGAGGAGTTTTGTCACAGAGATGTGGGAAAGAAGAGTGGAATGTGTGTTTTGCTTCTCGCACTCTCAATGAAAGTGAAAGAAGATACGCCGTAATAGAGAAGGAGATATTAGCCTGTGTGTGGGCAATTGAACATTTCAGAAATTACATTTGGGGTAGTAAATTTATATTGAGAACGGATCACAAACCGTTAGTAAACATCCTTTCTCCTGGTGGTGGGTGGAATTCAACAGCTCGCATTGCTAGACTGACTTCTAGATTGCAGGAGTATTGTTTCACACCTGAGTTTGTTCCTGGTAAGAAAAACGTCATCGCTGATTTGATGTCTCGACTTCCTTGTCAAGTCACAAGTAATGATGAACCGGACGATTTGGATGTTGTTACCTGTTTACAAGATGTGTTGTTAGGCTCATTTGAGGATATTTCTGAGGAGTCATGGAAACTCTCAGAAGAACAAGATATTTTTTGGCAGACCATTAAGAAGTACATCTTAGAGGGTTGGCCTGATGGGGGAAATTTAGCAGAAGAATGTATGCCCATGTTTAATGTGTCAGATGAGTTGAAATTGGAAGGGGATTTGATTTTTAAAGGTGGAAAGTGTGTGTCACCTTTTGGCATACAAAAAGTCATCTTGGATTTAGCACATAAATCTCATCCTGGCATGTCGGCTATGAAACGCTTGGTCAGAAATTACTTCTGGTGGCCTGGTTTAGATCGGATGGTGGTTTGCAAAGTGAGAGAGTGTGAAGTTTGCATGGGCAGTGAAAAAATGTTGAAAGTCAGTGTTCCCCCATTAAAGAATTCAAATTGGCCCACTGTACCATGGAAAAAGTTGGCATTTCATATTTCTGGCCCTTTTATGTGTCTTCCCAATGATTCTCGTTATGCTTTTGTGCTGGTTGATTATCATTCAAAGTGGCCAGAGGTTACATTTGTTTCTCATGCCTCAACCAACATGGTCATAGAATTTTTCAAAGAAATTTTCTCAAGAGGAGGTTGTCCTTCGCAACTTGCGACTGACAATGGGGTACAACTTACCTCCTCAGAAATGGAAGAGTTTAAAAAAAGTCAAAATATTAAACACCGTACTGTTTCTGTTTATGAACCCCATGAAAATAGTTTGGTAGAACGCTTTAACAGAGTTTTTAAAGGGTTTGTGTCAGATGTTGTCAAATCTGGCAGCAATTGGAGAAATTTGTTAAGAGAAAAACTTTGGTTATATCGCATCACACTACATTCTACGACAGAAGTTAGTCCTTTTCAACTTCTCAAAGGACGTGATCCTGCGTCTAGAATTTGTCCTTGGTGGTTCAAGGACAAATGCTTGAACAAATCTTTTTCAAAGGAGTTGGTGAAAGATGTAGCTCAAAGGGTAGAAGTTAAACAAGCAAAAGCTAAAAAATGGTATGATAACAAATGGAATGTCAAGACGCCAAATTTTAATGTAGGTGATTGCGTCAGAATCAGAAGACCAGGCTTAATCACTAAATGTTCTGATAAGTTTGGCAAGCCAATGAAAATTGTTAAAGATTTTGATAAGTGTTATCACTCAGGATGGTAAGTTGTGGAACATCAAACGTGTTGCCAAATGTCCCCCTATTTTTAACAGAACTACACCTGAAGTACACCTTGTCTCAAAATATGCAATTGCTTCTAGGGTGAAGATTTCTGACCATTCTAGGTGTCCTCCAAAGAGTCTGTCTGATTATTTCACTTAAAATTACTTTCGGTTTTTGCCTTTTCTCTTGTTAAAATAAGGAGATATGTTACATTTGCATATTTTCTGTATTCTTTATCTCCCTTCCCCTTTAAGGTGTTGCATCCACACAGAATGGTATGTGGCTGCTAAGCACTCAGGTCAGCTGCACTGTTCCTGTTTGCTGGACAGTTGTACCTTGTTGCTGTGCCGCAATCTTGATATTAAATACTCTATTTTACTAAGTTCCAGCAATTTCTTACAAGTGTGCTCATTCTCTGCGAGGCACGTAAGCCTTCCAGAGTGCCTGATATGCAGCAAAGTGAAAAAGGGTTGTAGACTGCTGCACCAATAAACACATATACACCCTCAAAGTCTCTCTTCAAGATATAATTTGCTTCCTTCTGCATCTCCAAATGGCTGGGTTAGCATACACCTCCATCTACCTACGTGTGACTGCAGTCATAGCATACATGCATAATATTGAACAAACCCCCATCTTCAAAATCCTTGTAGTGAAAGCTTTTGTGGAAGGCCTTAACTGTAGGTTATTCCTCCTAAGAGCTTGAGACCCCTTTTGGAACTAAAATGTAATCCTAATGCACTTAATGGGCCTACCTTTTGACCTTTCCACTTCAAAGGTCTTCAGTACTTGTCATGGAAGGTTGCCTTCTTAATAGTGGTCACCTTTAGCTTTAACTGTAGAGAAATGTTTAATTCCAGCTTAGAGGGACTCTAGTTTCCTTGGTACCTCAAGTTCCTACCAAATGTAGTGTCACCGTTTCATATTAATCATGCTACTGAGCTGCCTTTTTCCTGCACCCTGGCTCCCTCACTCTGTAGCAGAAAGTGCTTTACACATGCTGGTTGTTTAAGGGCCTTATGTATTACACTAAAAGGATAAAGTCCTTCCGTAAAACCAATCAACTTTTTGTAACATTTGCCACGCCTCTTTGGGACAGCCTATTTCCAAGTCAGTCATTTCAAGATAGATTGTTAAATGAATACAAGCCTGCTACGCCAAAGTAAAGCGCACATTAGCTATGCCTCTTTGCTCACATTCCTCAGGCTAAAAGGTCGCCTCCATGACATATCTATCAAACATTCCTGTAGCAGATATCTGTAAAGCTACTACTTGGTCAACACTAAACACATTCACAAAACACTTCTGTGAGGCCATCCAAGCCCATCCAAAGGGTTTAGTTGGCCAAACTGTGTTAAGAACTGGGTTCCCAACTTCTGCATCATCTGTTCGGTAGCCACCATTTTGGGGGGAAACTGCTTTACTGTCTGTGCAAAGCATGTGTATCTTACAGCCACACATGCTGTAAATCTAAAATGTCACTTACCTTGCGTGTAACTATTTTTTTGTAGTGTGCTGTAGATTCACATGCTCCCCCCTCCCTCTCCAGAAGCCACATTAACAGATGTTTTTACGCTTTTTTGTCATCTCACCTGTTCAAAGTATACTTGTCTTCGATACTATACACCACTTAGACTTACTTACTCGCCTGCTGGGTGGAGCTATTGTACAGATGCATTGTGAAGAAAGAAAGGAGTCATAATACATCTTGTGACTCAAGGCTTTGAAAAAAAAAAAAGTTAGAAATGTTAGGGCCCTGTACTATATTAATTGCAGGTAGGTGCAAATTAATATTGTCTAATAAAAAAATTAATTCAGACAATTATTACAGTGCATAGGTCATATGTGTTATTACATCAAATAAAGATGCGTCTTTGGATCTCTTAAATACTTCTTTTTTTTCTTTATAACTAATACAAATGAAAAAATTGCATTTCTTAAATCATTTGTACCTATATTTACAGGTGTATATTAAGTACAGTTATTTCTGTTGTTGAGGGAAAGTAGGGGGCAGCATGACCCACTCAACATCTTCTAAATCGTAAAGTGAACTACTATTTGTGATGTTCCCTGGATGGACCAGAGAAAATAACCAAAGTATGTAGGGCAAAAAGTATTTTGCACAGAAGTGTTTTATTTAAAAAAAAAAAAAAAAAAGAAATGGCATGAATAAAAGGTTTGTTGTGCTATTTGTAGCTTACTTCAACAGAGTGGAAAACAAACCTTATTTTTCCACCAAATGAGAGGTGGTGCATATTTATTATGTTTGCACGATTTGTACCGTTTTACAATTTGTAGGGGAACAGATATGAATCTCATTGGTGAGCCCAGAAAGATATACATTTTTGATAAACTAAAAAATATCCTGAATTTAGCCTGCAGTCATTTGTGCAGTCTGTTTGACATGTACATGGAAAAAGGTGAAATAGGTAAGCAGGTTTTCACCTGATGGATACTTCTGCCTGAAGATTGCTCACCTTTTGAATATCTCTAGGTGCTAAACTTAATCCAGAAAATTCTACAATAGCTCTAATGCACCAGTAGGTGGCATCTGCACTGTCTTGACCTGGGTTACTGCCCAGGCAGGATGTTGCTGGAGCTATGTAGTGCCACCTTGATGTCCTTCGATGCAGATCAACAACGGTTGTCTGAGGTTGTTACTTAAGATACTAGGTTTAAATGCTGCCGCTCCTGTCATGTCCATATCAGATATCAAATAGTCAATAATTACTTTATTTAATTGACATTGGAATCATAAAAGTACATTAAAAAATCATAAAAATATATTAAGAAAATCAATTAATAGCATTTCATAAAATAGGTTCCATACAGATTCAGTCTCAAGCATAAGCATGATGCACAGCTATTAACAATCTCGATACATACCAACAAACAGAAAAATTATCTAAAATTTGTAGATATAAGAGAGCGGGTCTCACTTGATTAAAATTCAAAATGAACACGTAATGGGCGAATACACTTTTGTCGCAGATTAGCCCATTTGGGATAAATTAAAACAATATGTAAAGTGTCCAGTGTAGAGAACTCATCACAAGAACATATGGGAGGGTCTTGTGGCCTATGCCAACCTTCTACAAGTTGCATTAACATGTTCAAACGAAAATATGTTAAAAATCTTCTGTGGTTAACCGGCATATCCAATGTTAAATAAAGTTCCATTTTAGCAATATATTTTACAATAGCATAATGTGTGCAGAAGAGTTTCCACTGTGAGTATAGCATTCTAACCTCTTGAGTATAATCGTAAAATGCTTTCTTGACTCCTGCAATAACTGATTTGGAAAGTTTCTCTGGCTAATTAAAAACATGCGATAGGCCCAGATTTGACATGGTAGTTTTTATATAGCTCAGCCAGGGTATACGCAAGCTATAATTTACATTCAAACTACCTCTTAATATTAATGTGTTAAAATCCAATTATTTTTGAGTCCATATAGAGCACTATAAAAATATGGGGCGCAAACGTTTATAGTCTGCTTTTTAACCTGCCCCTGTCTCTTCATGAACTATTTCTGGAGGGACATTCTGTGGGATTAGTAACAATTTCCTTACATATTTATTTTCCACCGTTTGTATTGATATGTGATTTGTAACCCCAAACTTCTTCCCCATAGGTTACATTTGGGACACAGTTAGCATTATAGAGGTGTAGTATAGACTTTATAAGGCTATAGCCTAAATGCCCAGAAAAAGCATAAATACTGAAGGCAACCCTGTTAACGGATTGAGTATGTGATTTCAATAATGGCACCCTGTGCAATCTGTCGTCCAGCAGCATACCCAAGTAGCTGAACCTCTCCAGCTTGCCTATAGTATTATCCTTTATCACATATTTGCTAGTCTTAGAATAACTAATTTTTAGCCCCAAATTTTCCATAAAAATGGCTTAATAAAGGTCGCCGGCTATTTGCTGTACGGGAAGTAAGAATGGAATCATCCACATACAACAAAGCAGGAACCGTTCTGTGTCCTATCCTTGGGACGTCTTTGCAGTGACCCCTTAAAAACTGATCTAATTTATTTATATATAAAATAAAAAAGGAAAAGAGCTAAAATACATCCCTGGCAGACCCCTCTCCCTAGCTGAAAGTGCTTAGTGCATTCTCCTGATTATCTTACTGTTGCTTCAAGCCCTTTGTGTAAGTTGTGCGAAAACACCAGTATGGCCTCATCGATCCCCATGTTCCTCAGCGCAGCCCACAGCTTAGATCTTACCACTGTGTCAAAGGCTGTGCTGAGGTCCATAAAGGCTAAATGTATTCTTTCTTTTTTAGCCACCCTGTATTTGTTAACTATAAGATATAAATACAAATTCTGTTTTATTGTGCCTCGTCCCGACCTGAACTCATATTGAATTTCTGATAGAATATTGTTATCATTAGCCCAATCTATTAGACACTTCAACAAAACCCTACCCAACACTTTTACTTCCCCCATCTATCAAAGAGATGGAACGGTAGCATGCTGGGTCAGCGCGTTTCCCTTTATTGAAAATGGGCACTATGATCGATTTGCTTCCAAGAAAATGAGATGTGATCACAGGCTGCTACATTTAGATGTTGAGTGACCAAACGCGCCCATAGATCTATATCTGATTTAAAAAGGTCTCCAGGGACCCCATCTTGGCCCAGAGCCTTACCTACTGATAGTTCCAGTATGCTTTCCCTCACCTCTTCCAGTTCAAAATAGACAGTATTTCCTGTAGCAGAGCAGGCAATTTTAATGTGGTCGCTAACTCCTGCATATATGCGGCCAAAATGCTCTTCCCATTTTTGTGCAGGTATAGTAATGCTTAGGTCTAATTCTGTGCCCTCATTAAAAAGCAGCTGGTTAACTACCCTCCAGAGGTCTGCGATATTCCTTGCATTGCAGGCCTCTTTAAGCTTATCCTAGACTTCCCTCTTCAGGGCACTTAGTCTGTTCCTGTGAGCTAACGCATATGCCTGCCTGGCCGCTTTAACTGCGCATGTCTGCCTTGGTTTAGTCTTTTGGGCTAGCTTTAGATCTTTATGGGCTATTGAACAATTCTTATCGAACCATTTTGGTCCTGAACTAATTGCCTTGACATTCTGTCTAGTCACGGCTTGCTGAGTCTCTTTGCAGATAATAGAAAAAGAATCTAAAATGGCCTGATCATGCGCATCTGCATTCAAGCAGACCTCCAAATCGTGACTGCACTCCTGTGTCAGATTCCATAAGAAGTCCTCCGGGAGGACTTTCCCCTGGCTAATACGCCCCCCTTGATCTTCATGAATATTGGGTGTCTTTGCTTCAAGCTCACTCCAACTAAACTTTTCCGTTATCGGGTAGTGATGACTAAAAATACTCCATACTATTTTAAAATCTACTTAATACTGAAGCAGACATGCAGAAACCAAATTATAGTCAATAGTACTGTTTTTATTTCTCTGCTTAAAAGTCGGGATAGCCATGGGTGAGACATACTCTTCTCTAGATAAGAGATTAAAAAGGTTTAGTTCTGAGATCAAAAGTTTAAGATTATCACCCTGACTTGTTTTTCTTTTAAAACAGACTTTTATTGAATTGCAAAAGATAATACATTCAATCCCCTTGCCCGCTACCCAGCCACCCAACTAAGCCAGGCTGTAGGATAATGACCAGCCCACCAAACTGAGGACAACTACACACCTCTCTGCACAGAAGACATCTATGCTGTAATACAGTCCGCCCACAAGGGTGAGCCAATGCCACGGTGTGACGCAATCAAGAACCCCCCCACCCCTCTCCCCGTCAACCTCCCCCAACATCACCCTGACTTGTGTGCTTAAAATGAATTTGCTCTGGTTCCTCTAGATGGACCTGGTCCCTTCCTCAACAAAAGTGTCTCAGGGGTGTAGGTTAAAATCTCCCACTAACAAAACCATGCGATGGACCACTCTTAACAATGTTTTTTCACAAAATCTCATCAGCTCTATATCCAGAACTATCTTAGAGGAAGGTGAATTATAAATATTAATTATCAAAACTTTGTTATGATGGGCAAACAATAGTAATACTCCCAGGATAATGCCAGACTTAAATATTATCAATCGGTGGTACTGTCTAATCTCAGGCTTATAAACGGTGCCAGGCCCCCTTTAGTTCTACCAAACGGCATGGCTTTGCCTTAACCTCAAAAGCAATAAACCCATCCATGAATAGATTCCCCTCTACATCCCAGGTTTCTTGAAAGCAAACTATCCCGAATGTTTTGCAATGATCCATCCCTCGGTTATCCACTAGTAATGTGCTTCTCCCTGCAGTGTTTCAGCTTAGTATGGACAAATTATTTGTTATTCTATTTAAAGGTACTCAGTCATCCTCCTTGTCTTATCTTTGACAAGCAAATTCCTATCCTCACTAGGTTCTGACTGAGATGGGTTGTTCTCTTAACTGAGCAGTCAATCTACATCTGCTAGGGCATCAAAACGACTGTATGTTGTTATACCAGGATAACTACTTGTGTGCAATGCCCCCTTCCTTCACTATAACGTCTGTCTGTGTATCCTCTCTAAATACCCTTGGAGCCCTAATAGTCGCCTGGCACAGTTGGTCTCCTGGCCTATAAAATTAACCCGGGAGCAGCAGAACAATAGTACTGAATTCCACCTGAGTACTCAAGTTCCCTTTTAGCAAACATTTGGCCAAATTGTGAGCATTGAAATTAACAATGATGCAGTCTCCTTGTATGTCAGGCCACCCCTGCCCGATCCACCCCACCCGCCTTAGCATCAGGAGGATGTTGGCAAACCTAAGCGGAAAGCTTCTAAAGCGGCCCAACCAGTTCAGTGTCTTATTAAACAATTGTTCATAAGATTCCTTTTGGCCCCTCCTTAGATTTGGGGCACCTGCGAGAATGATCACATATGGGCACGAGGCAGGGGGCAGACCAATCACTGGCTGTACATCTATTGAGGCTTCTTCCCTCTTTTGGTTCTTATTGTTTCCTTGGTCCTTTGAAGAAATGGGATGGGGTACTTCCCTTCTGAGACTGTTTTTCAGTGCTGTAGATCCCCTATGGGTATGCAGAGTTGGAAGAGAATTGTTTGTTTGAGAAAAGCTAATTTAGAACATTTAAAGAAAACTTATAGCTTAAGAGAGAGAGACTTTAAGGTAAGTAACCACTTTAAAAAGAATTTGATTAAAAAAATGCATATTTAAGAATGAAATGTATTGAATAATTTCTCCCTAACATTTGTATTGACCTATAGCCCATAACTTTTCCCATAAATGAAATCAGATGTCTGCATAACACCCCTATCATATTAGACATCCTTTTAACAGTACTTGTTGGGGTTTTTTTTTTTAAAGAAAGTTCTGTTTTTATAAAAAAATATTTAATGCTTGGAAAATCCTCTATTTGTATAGGCTTCTTGCTCTGCAGCCTTGGAAATGCCAATACACTCTGACATCCTGCGTGTCATCCTGGACTATATCTATACAGATGACGCTGTGTTTGTAAGAGGTATACATTTTGGATTTTTGGGTGAACAGAATGCAAATGTTTCTAAGAGCTCGACCCTTATTAGTGGTTTAAGTCTGTTTTATTTAAAATGTATACAGTGAACTTGGCGTCAGAGGTATTGGATTTACTTCACATATTAATTAACATTGCTTTAAGGAAATGGTATTTGTTTCAGTAAGAAATGTCTGTTGTGTTTATTTATTTTATTTTATTGGGTTCATTTATTTAGAACAAACCTGCCCCTAGGGAGCAGATGAGTGCTTTACAGAGGGGTGGATACCGTTACAAAAGATGCGAGATGGTCTCATTTACAGGTAACAATGTAGTTGGCATATTTACAGCACTCCTCATATTTAGAGGGCGGTTAGGAGTGAAAACCTGGGACTCATGCATTTTTCTGAACAGCAGAAAAAAAGGTTGGTATGCTTCATGTTTATTTCAGTAAGACATTTGTAAAACATAGCTTATATGAAGGCCATTTTGCAGCATTGTTGCATATTGAAGACCAAGTTCATATGATAACTGTAATTCTCTCCCCAACAATGGCTGGTCTATGTTGGTCGTTGGCCAGAATCGCCTGAAAGTTATTCAGTGGCTTCTGTTATGCATCTCTAAATACAGATTCAACAACTTTAGAATATCCCCAGGCGCCAAATTGGATCCAGGAGATTTTTCAGCATAGTTCCTGCATGCCACCAGTTGGCGTTAGGTGGCACGACATTGAGACTGCTCTGCCGTGGTAGTGCCAGCTGCGGTAGCATGCTGGTGTCCGTTCCTTTCTTTCCCCGCCTTTGTATGTGGATCCAGAACTAGCTCCTAATTCTTCTCACTAGGTAGTGAGCTTTTTCTCTTTACAGTGTACTAGAGAACATGAGCACTCCCAAAACTACAGGGTTTAAGGCTTGTGGCATATGCAAACGGTGAAAGCTGAAGTTTCAATGAGCCCAGCACCAAGAGAACCTGTCAGATTCCATTGATGTTTCTAATAGGTTTGACTCATTTGTTTCCTCCAAACCCCTTTTTCTTTTTGGCACAGTGGGATCTGAGTTTGGTCCTGATTTTCCTTGTGTATTCCCTTTGAGCTGTTGTGCAGCTGCTTAGGTCATCTTCTAACTGACACAACTGTGTGCCTAATTGCAAACACTTCATCTCGTTGCATGATTGAGCCTCAGGTTCTCTTGATGCCGCTGCCCTGCACCGCCTTCTTCCCAGACAAACTGGTGTTGAGGGCCAAGGCGGCCTTTATATGTCCTAAAAGACATGACTCCTTTATATGTTGGGCAATCCATCACCCTCCCAATGTTCTCTGCACCACCTCTCCCCTCAAGAGGTGGAGATTCTCCATCCAGTGGTACCCAAGAGATCCTTGAGCTTTTACATCAATTATACCATAGACCCCGGATGGAAGACCTGCTTCTTGTGGGATTTTCTGGAGCCAAATAAGGCAAGGCATTACAGAAAAGGACTTTGTCATGGTGAATAGTCCTCTACATCAAGATCTACTACATATCGACCAAGATGCAGCCTCCAGGAAGTATTTGGTCGCATTCCACCGGGGTGACGGCTGTTACCACACCTTTGGCCTGCAGAGTGCCTGTTCTGTACCCTTGTAAGGCTCTTTCTTGGCTTTTGAGTCGTAGCCCTAGGCACTAGATGGTCATTCTGCAACTTGGGGGAGGCAGAATATGGATGGGGTTTAGATTTAATCTGCCAGCCATATGTCATACTGCCATCGAAAATCAAACTTATTTTCACTTGCATTGGAATGGCTACATTATTTAGACTCTAGGCCCATCGGGGTAGTTGGGCTGAAAGACTGTTGGGGCTTTAGAGGGTGGGCGATATGGTTCAATGCCAAGATGGGCCATCAGTCCGTGGGCTTTCAGTCCCCGTTTGAGGGGGAAGGAGAGGGGAATTGAGGGTGAGTTACTCAGTCTTTTTCCTTGGTGTGGCAGAAATCCTGTTGAGGCTTTAGATGTGTGTAGTATGACCCGCACAGGCCTACTCTCAACCCATTTTCCTAATTAATTAATACAATTTCTAGTATCAAGTGTACTGTAGTGTGCTTTCTGATAGGAGAAGGCAAATGGGACCAAATCCCCCTATCCGACCCTCCTGGGGGCAGTAGGAAGACTGCTAGCACTTTAAAAGTACTATCCCCTTCAGAAGATGAGGGTGTAAGAGAAACTGCATGTTTCCTTGGGTGCAGGGAACACACTCCCATGCCTGTGTGCTGCTCCGCCCAGCTTTCAAAGTCCTTGCTGGCTTATTGGTCGATTCCTCCACGCACCTGCTGTGTCCTTTATGCAGGGACCAACATAAGAGAGAGATCATTGATACCGCTTCGATTATGATCGCAGTCAGCTGTGCCATCCAACATCAAAAACAGTGAAAGTAAAAGGAGCCGAATGTGTCGTACCCTTCTAAAAGAGATTGTGAAACGGGTGGGGTCAGTGCCAACAGAACTGAGAAGGTGGGCTTGGCACCATAAGGGTTTCAGGAGTGTAGAGGGCTAGGTGATTATATGGGTGTCCGTACAGTGTTTGGTGATATTCTAAAAAGTAAAGTTCTTGAATCCCTTTAAAGTTATTTTAGCTTTGAATTCACTGAATATTGCGTCAAAAGGGCTTGAGAAAAGCATTCAATAAATTTGAGAGTTGTGGCAAAAGACATCTACAGGTTAGAAGTTACATGTCTAAAGGGGCATCTCAGGTTGTCTGCCGCAGTGTTCTGTTACCTGCAGTTTACAGGATCTAGCAAGATAGGTTGGTGGGTTAGTGCATGTGTGTGTGTCCTCAAAGTAGAATAGAATTTTCTTTATTGTGTGATTGGTTAGAATCATTACAATATGCAACATACTGGAGATGCAAAAGCAACATAAGAATATACTTATATATATAGGGTAAAAGGACTTTTTAAGTTTGTAAATAGTGTGCACTCCCCTGCTGGTAACATTGGTCCGATCTGGAGCAAAGTGCTTGTGCAACATCTAGTGTTCCAGTCCTCTTTCTATTTAGATGTGGCCTTTGGCCAGGTGGAGTAGTTAAGATTTACTATGTAAATTGCTAAAACCTTTCCATAAGCAGTCCTGGTATTAAAATCAATAAAAACACGTTAAAACAACATGAAAGGTGGATTGTCCTCAAAGTAATTTTAGGCAACACATTTAATAGAGCACGATCCTAACTCCATGGGGTAGCAGAATGCTTCATATTAGCCGGAGTATCAAGTTCTAGGTGCTCTCTGTAGAATGGTATTGTGTGTACTTAAAATAAGGCCTGTTCTGTTGGCATCTAGACCTACAATTGGAAAAACAAGTGACAGTAACCCACTCAATTATGGGCAATGTTCCTAACTATAGCGGTCTTTCTGCTAGCAGGCATTTGTTGGTCATAGATTTCACTGGGTCTGAGCAAGTGGCTGATCCTTGACCGACAAAAGAAGGGGGGGGTGGCATTTTACTTTGGCGCCTGTTATATGCTGTTGTTATTATCTGAGTCAAAGATAGCCTGTAAGGAGGAACTTTCTAAACACATATGTTTAGCATGAATTGTGTAGGACTTTAGGGACCATGTCTCTTCTGACACTCAACCACATTCTCCTGATTTTGTCAATAAACAGACTATTGCCTGGTTCTACTTAATATAGTGACCTCAATAGTCCTAAAATAAAACTCTAAATCTAGTTTAGTAAATATGGTCATATGATACCCAGCCTTGCTCTCTTCTTATACTACTTGTAAGCATACCGTCTGTTTTCAACTAGTGTGTAGTCAGCTAATACATCTTTACAGTACGCGTGTTTTTAAAGGCCAGGATTTCTCCACATTGGTAATTGAAGCACAGCACAAACCTCACCATAGTAAGCTCAGAACAGTACAAGATCAGTCTAAATGTTGATCCTCATCCTCTAAAAGAACTCCCTCAAAGACAAAGGTGATCATATTTCTTAAATTGATAAAATATATTATACAAGACAATAAGACTTGATGTCTCCCAGTGTTTTTCATCCACTTCGCGGTATTGGAAGCACTCAATTATTGGTAAGTTTTGTATTGGTATTCCTAAATTAGGCCACCTTTGATCGCATGATATTCTCAAGTTCTATGAGAAATGTGGATGTTTGATCAAATGCAATCATGAGTCTCTTACCTCAAATCAGTCTTCTATAAATGCTGCTCACTACCAGCTTTGCTTTCTTCACTTTACCCATCTCCTCCAAGCCATGCTGTGTGCTTTATCTAGTGGTTTTAATCACCTGTTTTTGAACTGACAAGATTAATTGGTTAAAAAATAGAGCACATTGAATTAATACATGAGCTCATTCTCTTGAAAATGTGTTTTTGATTAATAGTGATCTATGTTCTTTCTTCTTTTCTCCAGAGTCTCAAAATGTTGAATTTATTTGTAATGTCCTTGTGGTTGCGGATCAGTTGCTTGTTACTCGACTGAAGGAGATATGTGAAGTTGCTATTGCAGAAAAGCGTGAGTTATCACTGTCCAATTATAACAAGTGTTATATATGTGAAACGGAACAAAAGACTGTTTATGAAAAACCTTTTACTCTTCTATGCCATGCTGTCTCTACACATTTTGCGTCTTGCCTCTGTCTTGAAGGTATAAATCACCCTGAACTTTTATTTTGTTAGCAACTTTTATGTATATTTACAAAGACCATACAGCATAGGAACAGTATAATAAAGTAAGACCGCCACTCAGCAGGCCTGTGCGAGGGACAGCTGTGCCTTGGAAATCAAGCAAGCCAAACGGGAGTCCATTTCAACCCTAATATCGGTAGGGAGGTGCTATCACAACAGCAGTCAGTCCATGAAAGTTTGAACCTGTGTATTCCAGGGCTTTGCAGGTTCCAAACGTCAATCATTGTAGAGAGTGGCGGTTGTGAGGTGTAACAATCAAATAATAACAGAGCAACGGGTGGGTGGGATAGGAATTGATGAGGGAATGGGGGTAGCAGGTGATGTAGGGAGTCGGATAGGATCAGAAAGCATGCCTAACAAATTACAAATGGAAAGGCGGGCTTGTTGAGGGTGTATAGGGACGTAATCGCGTAGTGGTTAGTGATGTAGTGTGCGAACACAAGGAAAAACTGTGAGAGTAGGACCGGGTGGTGGACAGCTGTACAGTTAGGGGCAACTAACATGGAGCTATGTGATGGTACTCTATGCCATGGGTCATTACCCAGTATCTCAGCTAGTCTTTTGACCCGGGGAGGAGTGGTGGGGCACCACCCTGGATTATTCTGGTTTATCAACCACCTCAAGGAAGACGCCTCATGCCTGTCAAAGCAGTCGAATTCGTCATTAAGCTTATTGGTAAAACACTTGTGAAGGGCAATCTATGGAGTTCTTTAATTTATTCCGAGGGGGTGGGGCAGATAGGCTGGTACCAATGGCAGGGGATGCATAGTTTCACCTATGTAAGCCATAGCCTAGCCAGCCATCGGTGGGCATGGACATCCACTTCAGGGCCATCACCCACATCATGGAGGAGGGCTAGTTGTGCGGAGGGGCGAACATATTAGGGGTGAAACCATTGTATGTGAGCCCATACTGACACCAAGTAGGGTTGTATACTCTGGCAACTCCACAGTACTTGCAGTAGTCACACTTTCCTCCTTGCCTATCCAGCATTTGCTGTTAGGTAGGATACTCGCCCATTGTCATTTATTTGGGGACCAGTTCAACTTGTGTAATGTCTTGAAGTACAAGACGTTTTGGTGGGATACCCTGAGGACCCTGTCCTAGGAGTGAATCAGTTCTGCGCAGTCGTCTTAAGTCTAATCTCTGACCAGAGCAGCCTGCTACTTGGTGCGAGTCAGGATCAGGGTAGGATTTATGTGTGCACCTCTGATAAGCACTCCATATAGGCCAGAGACAAGTCCCCTATATCTACCACCAGGAGTCCAAGGTATTTTAAGAGAGGGGAGGGCTGGAGTTCCGTCGGGAGAGGGCCTAATACGGACCTGAGGCAGTGGGATAGTTGTTGATGCTTACTGTAGTCGCCTGGTTGTAGTTAAACTCTCCGGTTAAACGGTTTAAGAGTGCCTTTGCTGAGGAGTAAATCAATGTGCTTAACCATCGCATGTTCCAATTTACCCAGTAACCTGGCTCTAAGGCAATATGGAGGGCAGCATTATGCCACACAGATGCCATTCTATGGAGAAGGGGCTCAGCACCAAGCAGTCTGTAGACCATCATCCATACCGTAACCGTGGCTCGAGAATGGAGTTGCCTCGCCAAGGAGCGTATGACGGCAGTAGGTAACATGGAGGGAGACGTGCATGCACCCTCAGTGAGATGGCATTCTATATCTACCCACATCGGTGCCTTCATGGGGACACCCAGGTGAGGTGCAGTCTGGGAAAGTTAGAAGGCCAGACAATAATAGAAAATGTGCGGTGCTGGAAGCCACCAGCTGCTTTGTCCGCGCACAGTCTGGCAGCCCTTAGTTTGGGGCACCAGCTGCTCCAAATGCATGATTGAATGTCCGCTTCTCTTCCCAAGAGAAGTGCATGGAAGGAGTTCTCTTAGATTGTAGCATAATGAGAACATAATGGTATCTGGGTGCTTCTGTCATCTTTACGGTTTGCACTCTGCCCCAGAGAGGAAGGTTCAAGTGTTGCCATTGAGGAAGTCTTGCTTTGACCACTCTGAAAGGTAGTAGGTTGTCCTCTAAGAGGAGTCTGGGCGGGAGAGGAGGAGAAAGATGTTGTCCCCATAGAGGAGCACTTTGACTGCTTTAGTGGGGACCAAGACTTGTCTCTGTCCCATCTTACGCTCAGGGTCTCCACCACCAGCTTAAGGCCCTGTGGGTCTGATTCCTGGTGCCGCAGGGTCTGGGGGTGATTGTGTCTTTGACGCCGCTGAGGCTGGGACCAGACATCATCGGCTGGCGGGATATCAGCGGAGGGGCCCTCTTGTCCATAGAGTAGTCCTCAAAGTCATCCACGAAGGACTCCAGTTGTGCTTGGTCTGTGAATTTGCAGGTCTTCCCATCCATGGTGACCCTCATGTGAGCTGGGTCCAGCAGTCCTTACTTGAGGTCCCAGCAACAGAGCTGGGATTGGAGAGCAATAAACGTCTTGTGCCTGGTGTTGTGGCCTGCGAGTAGTTTGCTGCAATACAGTGTCTCTTGAACAGCAGTGTGATCAGTGCTCAATTTGCCAACTGAAGAACGGTTCTAGTAAGCTGAAGGCATAGTTGGCAGGTGATTATCAGACATGGTGCTTGGTGGGAGGCTGTTGAGTTTGATCGGACCCTGTGAGCCTGTTGAATTTCCAGGGATTCTGGGAAATTAATGTCCAAAAACTAATTGATGAGGCCCTCCAGGAAAGACAGTAAGTGGTCTTACGCCGCCCCTTCAGGGACTTCATAGACACTGATATTGTCATGGCGGGACCTGTCTCCCAGGTGTGTAACTTTCTTAATGAGTAAATTGTTATCAACGTTACGATCAAGCGTGTCCAGACACGTGAAAGGCACAGCAACTTTACATCAGTGGTGAGCTTAGTCATCTTGCTGTCTATAGTGGAGAGGATGGCCCCAATGGTCGAGATCTCCTGCAGTAGAGTGTGCATCCCTGTTGCGGTGTGGTAGAACTGCTCGAGATTGGAGGGGGTTGGCCAGGGGCTTGAAGAGCGCTACTACCTCCAAAAATAAACAGTTGGCAGGCAGTCAGCATAAGCGTCTGGGTGGCCCTTCCGCCGGAAGTTGGGAGGTTCGGGCATCCTCACGGTAGCAGTTGCACCCAAAGGCCACTCGGGCAATGCTAAATAGTGGAGCCTCAAGTCTTAAAGGGGGCCGTGTACATGCAAACAAAAAATCTGCGCTCAAGTACATATGGGAAAACAGAGGCAGGGCTCTTGTGGGGGCTCCTCCGTCCACACCTGGTCTATGCCCATACTAGCTGCTCGCTAGATGGTGTCAAATAGAGGGTGGAGCGAGGGCGAAGCTGGACATGTGGGCCACGGGCTCCTCACAGCACCATGCGTCCCCTGGCCCTGTTCTCTGTCGGGGGGAGGGGGTGAATGCTTTGCTGAGGAGTGAGCCAGCTGGTAGCAGAGGCCTGGGAACCATAAAGTCACAGGCTGCTGTTGCATGGGGGAGAGTAAGAGAGTCCCAGACGGCTGTTCTCAGAGGCCAAGCAGTGTGCTCTGTAGGGCCAAAGGAAAGGTTTGGTAAATCACGTTGGGTATGTTTTTTTTTTTCTCTTTCTGAGAATGTCGTTTGATGACTAAATAGGAAAGATGAAAATGAATGTGCTAAAGATAATTTCTGCCAAGTCCAGGAAAATCTACATACATGCAGAAGTCAGACTCTACACCATTTCTTTCTGAAACGCCCTTTGGAATTTAATGTTGCTGTTCAAGTCCCTGATTACGATATCAAGCACTTGATGAAAAATTCTACAGAATGTTGAAATCACATCAATTTTTGCTACAGTTCTCTGAAGCAAAGATGTAGAAATGAAAGAAGATTCACCAAAGGCAACTTGTCCCTGATGCGATCAAGAATGTCCACAATTCTACACTCGTTCTATCGATTTGTTTATCCTCATTTCCTCCTCTTTGGTTTGTGCTCATCCTTAACAATTGCTGCTTTTCGAAGAGTGACATGTGGAAGTTTATTGTTCGAGGCATATGAGCTGCAGATTACACACTGTGCATAGATCGCCATCTGGTGTTGGGCCCGGATGTTTGCACTTGTTTTTGTCTTGGAAAGTCTTTGGAAGTCACAAGGTATGTGACTCCTCCTTTGGATCACAGTGCGCATGGGCTTCGGCTCCATCCTCAGATTTTTTTTTTTTTCGCCATCGGGCTCGGATGTGTTCTCGCGTTCCAGTTTGGAACCGTTAACGGTTTTCTCTTTCGACGCGCAATCCTTCCCAACTCGACGGTATTGTTTTCAATCGCGTTTCCAACCACACGCGAACCTTCAACTTTGAAGTCTTCGATTCCGGTCGTCGACAAAGGCCTTCGGGCCTACCCGGGCCTCATCTCCGGCTCATGGAAAGGACGCCATTTAAAAAGTGTCCTCGATGTGGGTCGAAGTTTCCGCACACCGACAGACATGAGGTGTGCAACCTCTGCCTCTCACCGGAGCACGAGGCCAGAGACTGTCCAGCTTGTGCCTCTTTCCGCATCAAAAAGACCATCCGGGACCGACGAGCTCGAAGGATAATGGTGCGCTAGATATCTTCGATCCCCGACGACATCTTTCAAGAGGGCGTCGATGTTCCGGAGCAGGGTCGAGTCGAGGAAGCCATCAGCAGCGCCTCCGAAGCAGATGATTCCGACATCGAGGACATCACTCCAGCTCAAAGGGCCGTGAGTACAGACGTCGACCCCTACCCACCCGCCCCCTCGACTCCGTCCAAGAAGGCTTTGGTACCACCTCCACCTTTGGCGTCATCGACCTCATCCACGCCGACCGCTGCTCCCACATCGAAGCACTCGGCGTCGAAGGCTAGCACCAGTTCCTCTGCACCGACAACACCCTCGGAGCCGACTAAAAAACACCCGTCCAAAGGCCCCGATACTTCCAAACCGAAGACCTCTGAACCGAAAAAACAGCAACTGGTTCCAACTCATAAAGACACTGCCAAGCCTAGAACCGCTACCGAGTCGACACCCAAAAAACTTACGGCTCCGAAGGATCTGTCTCCCACAGAAGAACTGTTTCGACCAGATCCTGCTCAAAAGACTCTAATGGAGGACCCCAAAACTGATCATTTCATGCTCAGCATCAGGAAAAGACCACTGAAAATGCCTGCGCCTGCACCACCACCAAAGAAGAGAGACTTTGCTACCTCTCCATTAAGGATTCCTTCTCTTCTTCCTCTTCCTCCTCCTCCTCCTCCTCCTCCCCACCACACCACTCTCCCACACCATCACCTACTCCAATAGATGATGATGACAACACCTCAGATGAGGCAGGGGGAGGTGCGGACGATCAACCCCTTGGGGACCCTACTCCTATTGGCTCCCCTGACCCCTGGGATGATTACAGTGTACCAGATGTCCCTCTCACCTCACAAGATGATATTTACCCCTCCAGGCCTTTCCCCCCAGAGGACAATATCGGATTCAACCAGCTCCTTCAAAGAGCTGCCCAATATCATGGGGTAGCCCTACATACAGATCCAGTAGAGGATGATTTCCTTATGGATACCTTTGATACTACACAAAGGTCTACCTCAACACTGCCCATGCTTAAAGGGGTCATTAAGCACGCACCAGAGATTTTTAAAGACCCCGTCAGGGCTCGGGTCATCAACCCACGAATAGAAAAGAAATACAAGGCTGCCCCTACTGACCCAGTATACATCAAGGGCCCCGCACCACTAGACTTACTAGTAGTCTCTAATGCCAGGAAGAGGGCAAATTCCCAAACGTCAGGTGACGCACCACCACCAGACAAGGAATCGAAACTCTTAGACTCCTCTGGGAAACGCACAGCGTCACAGGCAGCAAATATTTGGCGCATTGCTAACACCCAAGCGTTCCTAGCCAGATATGACAGTGCACATTATGACGAACTCGAGTCCATAATGCAACACCGCCCTGACAAATATAAAAATAGAGCCTGTGAATTAATCCAAGAGGGTAAGACCATTACTAACACCTCCATTCGCTATGCCCTGGATGCAGCAGACACCGCCTCAAGGGCAATCAACACCAGTGCCCTTTTGCGCAGGCATGCCTGGTTATGTATATCATTTTTTAAACCAGAAGTACAGAGTTCTATACTCAATCAGCCTTTTGATGAGCAACACCTATTTAGGCCCAATGTAGATGTATCCCTCGAAAAAATGAAGAAGGATACAGACACCGCCAAATCTTTGGGAGCCTTGCAATCGCAAGCTCCCAGAGGGTCTTTTCGTCGCTCATCCTTTAGAGGCACCCATCGAGGCTACTCCTGTGATAACCCCTCCACTTCTTACAAAGCTCCCACACAATCCACCTTTACTAGAGGTTACCAAAGGGGTGGTTACAGGGGATTAACAGCAAAGGCAGAGGCTAAAATAACAACTTGCGCTCTGCCTCCACACCTACCCCATGACTTCCCTCCTCTTCCCCTCGACTATTCCACTCTAGTCGGGGTAAGACTTCACCATTTTCTCCCTGCCTGGATAAACATCACTTCAGACAGGTGGGTCCACGAAATCATTCAATCAGGCTACTGTCTCGAACTAACATCTACACCCCCCAAACATACCCCCCAAACACCGTCCAATGTCACAAGAACATCTGTTACTGTTAAAACAGGAGGTTCTCATACAGGGGATACTCATCAATAGTCATAATCTATGAATAATCCCTGCCCATGTGCGGGATCCCGAAGCATATAGAAAATACATATATATACACATATATATGCATATGTGAAAACATATACATGCAGCCTAAAATGTTTCAAACATGGCAAAAATGCTGAAATTACATAGGTTTGCATTGTAGTACCCCTAACCCATAAGGAAAAAAGGAAGCACTAAACAATTGTCATACAATAATGCTTTATTGCCATAAAGCAAACTTGTGATTGCAGGCATTTGCCTGTAGGCTGCAGCAGAGTACTAAGAAACAAAGAACACTGACACCTTGCCTTTAAGGCATTAGAGTAGGGGTACCGTGCCTTTAAGACCTGCAGGAGAACCCTTGCTCCCATGATACACCACAGGTGGCATTTTCTCAGAAAACTCGACATTTTCTGACTCCTTCTACTGTTTTTTTGCTCTTAATACTAATTGTTTCCAGTCAGAATGCCTGCCTTATTCAGGAAATGCCCTTCCTGTGGCAATAAGATGGCACTGGCAGATCCACACTCGGTGTGTATTGTGTGTCTTCCATCCTCACACAACCCTGACCAATGTCCCCACTGCCAGAAATTTTCCAGGCGGACTCTGCGTGACAGAGAGCGCATAAAACTTCATGTCCAGCTGGAGAAGGACAGAAGCCGTCATGGAGGTGACCATGGAGTCTTCAAACCACCTTCTTCAAGCAAACAACACCAAAAACGGTGACATACCACCTCTCCTGAGTCCAGAAAGAAGAAGGTAACAGGAGATTCGCCGTCGAAGAGACCCAGACACTCTTCAGTGTCGAGGGACGGATCACCATCTCGACGTAGAGATTCTCCGCCACATGCAAGTAAGTCGGCGTTGAGGCACAGCACTTCGGGCTCGAAGGCTGTGGGTCCTGACAGACCTGAAAAGTCGACATTGAGGCTTCCGTCGACGTCGAGACACTCTCCGCCACCCTCGAGGGGGTCGGCGTCGAGAGTCACGACAGCGAAAATCTCGGTGCAAGTGGGCTTGTCGACGTCGAGAGCTTCGTTGAAGTCCCATCACTCGACGTCAGGAAGATCGACGCCGACTCGGCGCCATGGGAGATTGACGTCGAGATCACCAGGTCGACGGCGGAAGTCGACGTCGAGGTCTCCATAATCACCGTAGGCGATTGACGTCAAGACCACTGTCGAGAGCGGGACGGCGTTCCCATAGCAGATCCTCTTAATGGATGCCGATGGTGACGCAGACTTCATCGACGTCAAGGCATTCGACGTTGAGGAACAAAAGTGCAGCGCCACAGAGGAGATGTCATCTGGGGATCAGTCATCATCCCCAGGACTGCATATTGTGCAAATTTCACTGCAGAAATCTCCTAAAGCTGGAGAGAAGTACGGTCTGTCGCCTCGCTAGCTGGAAGCTGTTGGGACAGGTGACTGCAGAAGTCTGGGCTCGGACTACTCTTGCACTTACTCGCCTTCTAGGATCTCTCCTCAGAGAAGCAAGTCTCCCCTCAGAAGACCAAGATCGCCTTCCACACACCGATCACGGTCCGGGGGTCGTCAGTCTTCCCCCAGAAGATCAAGACCACCTTCTAGGCACCGATCAAGGTCCAGGGGTCGTCGCAGCTCTCATCACGACCGTCCCCATAAGAGAAGACGCTCGAGATCGCCCACATGGTCTTCCTCCATGAGGTCCTCAGTCCGGGACTATTTTCCAACCTTCTCCTCGACTCCTCCATCACGGGTGTCTCCCATCGATGACATCACGACCTTCTCAGATGTCCTGGGTAGGGGTGTGCAGAAACTGAACATCACTTTGCATACCCCTGTAGTTCCCACATCTATCATCTTCGACACCTTACACCATCGCACAGCTCCTAGACCGCTGCTTCCTTTGGTGCCAGGACTCTTGGAACCAGCTATGGCCACATTCCTCACCCCTGCTACGGTGGCTCCGTACCATCCAGGATCGCCAAAAAGTATAAGGCCCCAGCCGAGGATCCCTTATTTCTCAGAGCTGATCCACCAGCGGACTCCGTCATTGTGGCGGCAGCCATGAGGTCTCACTCAGCGTCTGTGTCATCTTCTGTCCCCCCCAGAGAAGGACAGTACGCAGATGGACTCCTATGGCAGGAAAATGTGCAATACGTCGGCTTCTTCCATGAAGATTGCAAGTGCCTCACCCCTTCTCGGGCGATATGACAGGTCTCTTTGGGACTCTCCCTCAAGGTTCACCGAAAAGCTCCCCAAAGAAGGCCTGCAGGACTTCAGCGAAATTCTACTAGAAGGTGGGCTAGTAGCCAATCAAGTTATAATTGCGGGAGCGGACGCTTCAGATCTCGCCGCTCATATTTACTCCGATGGCGTCTGCTCACAGCGCTCAACCTGGCTGCGCCTAGCAGGCCTCAAGCCTGATGCACAGAAAAAGATTCTAAATCTTCCATTTAACGGCTCCTCCTTGTTCGGGGCTCATGCCGATGAGGAAATGAATAAAATGAAGACAGAACTGGATACTGTCTAGGCTGTAGGTCTGGAGAAGCGCGAAGAATACCGGAAGCGCTTTCGTCAGGGCAACAAACGTTCCTTCCAGCAGAGGGTTCAAACCCCTCGATGGTCCTCCCAGAACCAGCAGAGGCCCCAATTCCAGTAGAGGGGTCATGGCAGAGGAAGAGGGAACACCAAGCAGAAACTGTCCACCACTAAGCAGCCTCCCAAACAGTGAGGCATTGCTTCCTCCGCACCCGTTCGCCACTCCGGTAGGAGGGAGTATCGTTTTTCACCTGGAAGAGTGGGAAACCATAACAAGAGACAAATGGGTGCTGAATATTGTGCGAAAAGCAAAACACACAAGATGATGGACGGAATGTTGCATATTGGCAAAGAGTACAGACCTATCCTCGACCTGCGCCTGCTGAACAGGTTGATCAGAAAAGAAAAATTCTGAATGCTAGCCCTCCATCAAATCTTTCCGCACCTTCACCAGGGAGACTGGATGTGTGCCATCGACCTGCAGGACGCCTACTTCCACATTCTTGTCTCAGTGAAATATCGCAAATTTTCAGGTCTCTCGTCACCACTACCAGTATCGAGTACTTCCGTTCGGCCTCAAATCCACCCCACGGACATTCTCCAAGTGCATGGCGGTGGTGGCTGCCTTCCTCCGCAGGCGGAAGATCTTCGTCTAGCCATACCTAGACGACTGGCTCCTGAAAAGCTCCACACCTGTGCTACTCCAGAGCCATCTCTCATACTGCCTCAACTTGCTGCATTCCTTGGGGTTGCAAGTCAACTACAAGAAGTCGGTCCTCAACCCCACTCAACGGATACACTATCTGGGCGCCTCCCTGGACTCCGTAGAGGCAAGCGTGTGTCCTTCGGAGGAGAGGTTGTCATCAATGCTTCTCAAGTGCCAAACTCTTCTCGACGCTGCACTTCCCACAGCCAGGCAAGTGTCTTCACTACTGGGATCGATGGCCTCGTGCATCTACATTGTATCCAATGCACACCTTCACATGCGGCGTCTACAACAGGCACTCGAAGATCAATGGTCTCAGAGGTCAGATCGCTGGGAAAATCGTATCTCTCTCCACCAAGCTGCCAGGGACTCCATCAGATGGTGGATGAAACGTTCTCACCTGCTGCAAGGAGTCCTTTTTCATCAGACGCCTCCAACACAGACAGTGGTCACAGATGCCTCAATGCAAGGCTGGGGAGCTCATATGGGCCAGCTTCAGGTACAAGGTCTCTGGTCCAAGACAGAAAGAAGTTATCACATCAACTTCTTGGAGCTATGGGCGGTCCATCTGGCGCGCAAATCCCTGTATCCGTCTCTTCAATCCAGCCACATTCAGATTCACACAGACAACACAACAACTATGTTCTATCTGAACAAGCAAGGAGGCACCAGGTCACGAGTCCTGTCTCTGGAAGCCCAATCCATTTGGCAGTGGCTGCTGGCGAGAGGTCTCTCACGGGGGAATGCACTTTTGATCAGCTGGTCGCTGACATTGCTGTACGCTTTTCCTCCGCTCCCTCTAATCCCGGCGGTCATACAGAAGTTCTACAGGACCAACACCAGAATGATCCTAATAACGCCGGAGTGGCCATGCCAGTGGTGGTACCCGGATCTCCTCCAACTGTCAGAGGTTCCACACCAGAGGCTGCCCTGCCGCCCGGATTTACTGACCAAGAACGAGAGGAGAGTGTTTAATCCCAACCTCCCTTCCCTCTGGTTGACTGCATGGCTCCTGAAGTCATCCAATACGGACATCTAGACCTTTCGGCTGACTGTATGGACATTCTTAGAGAAGCAAAGAAGCCCTCCACCAGAAAGTCTTATGCTTTCAAGTGGAAGAGATTTTACCTTTGGTGTAGGGACATCGCTCTTGATCCGACTCAAGGTCAAGAGCAAGTGATTCTTCCATACTTACTGCTCTTGGCAAGGTCAGTCCTGAAGTACCCCTCCATCAGGATCCACTTAGCTGATGTCACAGCTTATAGAAAGTCTCCTACCTAGACCTCATTCTTTCAACTGCCTGTGGTCAAAGATTTCCTAGAGGGGCTTAAGAAAGTGTTTCCACCAGTGAGGTCCCGTTCGCCTCCCTGGGAGCTTAACATTGTCCTCACCAAATTGATGGGTGCTCCTTTCAAGCCTATTCATAAGGCATCTTTGCAGCATTTGACCTGGAAGGCTACTTTCTTAGTAGCCATCACTTCAGCACGCAGGGTAAGTGAGATTCAGGCCCTGTGCTGCAAGGAGCCTTACACTGTTTTCCACGCCAATAGAGTGGTGCTGCGGACTCATCCGAGTTTCCTGCCCAAGGTGGTCTTGGAGTTTCACATCAATCAGATTATCACCTTGCCACTTTCTTTCCGCAGCCAACCGCTCCCCCGGAGAGAGCTTTACATTCTCTAGACCTCCGGAGGGTATTGAAGTTTTACCTTAATAAAACCCTTCCTCTTAGGAAGTCTGACCGGCTCTTTGTCAATTGTGGTTCAACAAATACCAGGCTGGCTGCTTCCAAAAGATCTATTTCTAGATGGATCGTCTCCTGTATAGCCTTGTCATACCAACTAGCCAACAAGGTGCTGCAGGCAAGACCATGAGCACACTCTACCAGAGGGAAAGCTTCTACTACAGCTCTCCTTCGCAACATTCCTATATCTGAGATTAGCAAGGCGGCTACATGGCGCTCGATACATACCTTTAAACGCCATTACTGCCTAGATTCAGATGCACAGGCTGATGCCAGGTGGGGCAGGCCTCTTTGAGGAATTTGTTTGCATAACTGCTGTTTGAATGTGATGTTACTTCATGTTCTATATGCTCTGTTAATCATCTGCAAGACTTTGGGTATGGTCTTGCTACTCTATTCATAGATTATGACTATTGAAGAGTATCCCCTGGATGAGAAGGATTAGTTACTTACCTGAAATCCTAGTTCTCATCCAGGGGTATACTCATCAACGTCATAAGCGACCCACCCACCTCCCCGGACGAGCATTCTCTTCAAGTTATTGTTTATTGATTGCATATCTACCCAGGTGCATTTGCACCATCAAAAAGAACTGACCTAACTGCCTCCTGTGGTGCATCATGGGAGCAAGGGGTCTCCTGCAGGTCTCAAAGGCATGGTACCCCTACTCTAATGCCTTAAAGGCAAGGTGTCAGTTTTCTTTGTTTCCAAGTACTCTGCTGCAGCCTACAGGCAAATGCCTGCAATTACAAGTTTGCTTTATGGCAATAAAGCATTATTGTATGACAATTGTTTAGTGCTTCCTTTTTTCCTTATGGGTTAGAGGTACTATAATGCAAACCTATGTAATTTAAGCATTTTTTGCCATGTTTGAAACATTTTAGGCTGCATGTATATGTTTTCACATATGCATATATATATGTATATATATGAATTTTCTATATGCTCCGGGATCCCGCACATGGGCGGGGATTATTCATAGATTATGACTTTGATGAGTATACCCCTGGATGAGAACTAGGATTACAGGAAAGTAACTAATCCTACTCTCTCTCCTACAATAAAGTGCAATAGAACCAGTTACCTTGCACCAACACAACAAGGGAGTCTACTCCCTATATTTTCTCATCCCAAAAAAGGACGGACTCTAAGGCCAATATTAGACCACAGACCCCTAAACCTATTCATACATTCAGACCATTTCCACATGGTCACACTTC
Source organism: Triturus cristatus (assembly GCF_964204655.1). Taxonomy (NCBI): domain Eukaryota; kingdom Metazoa; phylum Chordata; class Amphibia; order Caudata; family Salamandridae; genus Triturus; species Triturus cristatus. Next base: position 576,780,467 of record NC_140589.1, on the reverse strand, counting down.
AGCAGGTCCTTCCTCTGCTTTCCCAGGGCGACTTCCTTGCTACTCTAGACCTCAAGGACGCCTATTTCCACATTCCCATTCACAACGCTCACCGAAAATATCTCAGATTCGTGGTGGACGGTCAGCACTATCAATTCAAGGTGCTCCCAGTCGGAGTCACCACAGCACCAAGAGCGTTCACCAAGTGCCTAGCAGTAGTGGCAGCACATCTGAGAAGACAACACATACATGTCTTCCCATATCTAGACGACTGGCTTATAAAAGCCAAATCGTACAATCAGTGTGTACAACACACACACGCCACTATTCAACAACTTCCCGACCTGGGTATTCAGAATAAATCACCCCAAGTCCCAGCTGCAACCGTCCCACATACAACAATATCTCGGTGCCACAATAGAGACCTCAAAAGCGCTCGCCTATCCCACTCCAGCCAGGATAGCGAGCATCCAAGCTCTTCTCACCAAATTCCAACCGCAACACTTTCTTCCAGCTCGAGTGTTCATGCAACTCATAGGGATGATGGCCTCTTGCATATTCATAGTCCCTCATGCAAGACTCCAGATGCGTCCTCCCCAAGAATGCTTAGCACGCCAATGGAACCAGGCTCGAGGTCAGCTAACAGATCTGGTGTTGGTAGACGGTCGTACCCATCTCTCTCTGCAGTGGTGGAACACCAAGAACCTTGCCAAACGGAGACCGTTTCTCGAGCCAGTTCCTCAAATAGTCATGACAGCGGACGCATCGCTCTCCGGCTGGGGAGCTCACCTACCACATCACACCATACAGGGCAGGTGGACACCTCAACAAAAGTTACTCCACATCAACCACTTGGAGTTACTAGCCATATTCCTAGTCTTAAAAGCATTTCAAAAACAAATATCAGGCAATACTGTCTTAGTCCATACCGACAACATGACCGCCATGTATTATATCCAAAAACAATCGGGGACACATTCTCTGCAGCTCTCTCAACTCGCACAGAGCATATGGAGGTGAGCTATACCTCAGAACATCTTTCTCCTGGCCCAACATGTCCCAGGAGTCCAAAACACAATAGCCAATCTCTTGAGCCGTCAAACAGAACAGATCCACGAGTGGGAACTTCATCCACAAGTTCTTCAACCGTTTTTTCAGAGTTGGGGGCAACCACAGATAGACCTCTTCGCCACCCAAGAAAACGCCAAATGCCCAAACTTCGCCGCCAGATATCATCACCCATTGTCCAAAGGCAATGCGATATGGATGAACTGGTCAGGCAGATTTGCGTACGTTTTTCAACCTCTCCCACTCATTCCACTAGTGGTGCGCAAACTACAGCAACACTCATTAACGCTGATCCTAGTTGCTCCAACTTGGGCCAGACAGCCATGGTACACCACACTGCTGGAACTCTCAGTAGTTCCGCACCAAAAACTACACCTCTCTCCACACCTCTTAACCCAGAACCATGGAGAGATCCAACACCCAGACTCGGCTTAGCTCAACCAAGCGATTTGGCTCCTGAAATCCTAGAATTTGGTTACCTTAATCTTCCTCCTGACTGTATGAACGTCATCAAAGAAGCTAGATGGCCTACCACTAGAGCATGCTATGCAGCCAAGTGGAAGAGATTCGTAGTATACTCCCATAACAACGACACTAATCCCCTAGATGTGTCTATCCAACACATCATAGGCTACTTACTACACCTCCAAAGATGCAACCTGGCCTATACCTCTATCAGATTACATCTTGCTGCCATAGCAGCATATCTACAAAATAGACAGCACCTCTCAATTTTCAGAGTACCTGCCATAACGAACGACTAAAAAGAATAATTCCCCCCAGAGTACCACCTTCCCCTGTGTGGAATTTAAACATCGTTCTCACAAGACTAATGGGGCCCCCATTTGAACCTCTACATAAATGTGAGCTACAATTCTTAACACGGAAAACTGCTTTCCTCGTAGCCATTACTTCTCTAAGAAGAGTTAGTGAACTACAAGCACTAACCATTCAAGAACCCTTTCTCCAGATGCATCTTAATAAAGTTGTTCTCCGGACTAATCCTAAATTCCTCCGTAAAGTTATTTCTTCCTTCCACCTCAATCAATCTGTAGAGCTGCCTGTATTCTTCTCGCAGCCACAAACAGTTGCAGAAAGAGCTCTTGACACCTTAGATGTCAAAAGAGCACTACTATACTACATAGGGAGAAGAAAACCCTTTTGTAAAACTAAACAATTATTCGTGTCTTTCTCACCACTACACAAAGGCAACCCCATATCAAAATCTGGGATAGCTAGGTGGATTGTCAAATGCATACAGATGTGTTACCATAAAGCAAAACGTACATTTTCTGTTCCTCCTAAAGCCCACTCTACACGAAAGATAGGGGCTTCAATGGCATTTTTAGGAAACTTTCCTTTAGATGATATATGCAGAGCAGCTACATGGTCTACACCACACACATTCACTAAACACTACTGTGTTGATGTGCAAACTAAACAACAGGCTAGTGTGGGCCAGGCTGTACTCAAAACACTATTTCAAACTACAGCAACAGATACCGATGGTCGCCTCTAGGGGTGGATACTGCTTTACAATCTATGCACAGTGTGTAATCTGCAGCTCGTATGCCTCTAACGGAATATGCTACTTACCAGTATGCATCTGTTCTTGGCATGTAGAGCTGCAGATCTACACATGCCCACCCGCCTCCCCGGCTACCTTTATCTGGTCCAGTATTATCTTACTTAGATACACCACACATGGGCTTCTTTCCTGTTTCTTACTAAGCTCCATCATTTCCCTGCTGGTGAAGAACAATCTGAGGATGGAGCCGAGGCCCATGCGCACTATGATCCAGAGGAGAAGTCACATACCTCGTGACTTCCACAGACTTTCCAAGACAAAAACAAGTGCAAACATCCGGACCAACGCCAGATGTTGATCTATGCACAGTGTGTAGATCTGCAGCTCTACATGCCAAGAACAGATGCATACTGGTAAGTAGTATATTCCTTCCTGTTTGAACCAGGGGTAATTATTTTTCTTTGTGGATAGGAACTAATGCAAAGGTATTAAACCCCACATTTTTGCTGTCATAATTTATAAATTTTTACAAATAAGAATGGTAAAAAAAATTCTGAGGAATCTTGCAACCAAATGTTTTGCTGCAGTGCACTTTATTGTTTCAACAGAAAAAATTGTGGCAAAAGGGAACTTCTGATAGAACCTTCTAACTGCACATTTGTCACCTTTTGAATATCCCCATGCGTCAGACTGAAACTGGAACCTTTTGCTTAGTGGTTCTCACTTTCACGCAGAGGGATGGTGTTACGCAGCTTTATTCTACATCATACCAGTCTAGCCCATGCAGGTGTGACGTTGGGACCAGTATATGTGCATCATCTGTTGCGTTAGTGTCAGTTCCTTTATTCCTCGCCAGTGGACACGGATCCAGAGCTTCAACTGTCATTCGACTGATATGTCTTTCCTCTTTAAAATTTTTGCAAGTGTGCAGACAAAATGGCACAATAACTACAGGTTTTAAGCCCTGTAAGGACTCTACCCAGCATATGTCGGTTACGGATCCATACATTGTCTGCCTTTGGTGACTTGGCACCATTGATGACTTGTAGTCATGTTCATCGTGTGCCAAGAAGAACGAAAAATCCATCCGCGATTGCAAGGTGAAGCTTGCTGTTGCTAAAATGTGCAAGTCGAAAACCTGTTCCTGATCAAACTATGGGGTGTGACGATCTTGGCTGAACTACAGGGTGTGGACGTATTCCCATGGTCTTTCTCACGACCAGTCTTTATCAAATCAGGTAAGTCAAAGAAGGGAGACACAAAATATAAAAAGCCCAAGCATGGTTCACAAGCATCTTGCCACTCACACCATTGTAGGTTGCATGAAACAGCTGGCAAAGAATGTCAAAGAATGCGCCGCTCCCGCTGCGCCTCTCGAGCCCTCTGGAGGCGGGAGGACAACTGCGCTCCAGGCACGGGATGCGTAAGAGCGAAGACGGTTCTCGCACCCCGAGCTGCCCTTTCTGGTTCAAAATAGTATAACGAGCATGAAGAAAAACACGGCCAACCGTGGTGATTACCTAGAAGGGAGAAAACCCGCAACAAGGCAAAATTTCATCAACTTTCACAAAATTAAAATAATAATAACACGATGACTCGAAAGTCGCTGAACGCTAAAAAAAGCTGGGACGGTTCGAGAATCGCAAACGTTATTCACAAGGTAGTTTCTTGTTTGATGTTAAATGGCTGCTGTTAAAATAAAGTGAAGAAAGTCACAATCCTCACCTCCAGTCCTGACATAGAATTTGGCAATAAGTTTATTTAAAATATTTGGTCAAAGGCACACTTGTTCCTCATTGGCATTTGTGGTGTCTTATTCTAGTAGATGTAGATTCTACATGTTGGGAGTTAAGCTACAGAGAATATATCACTGTCACCTTGGATTGTGCACCCCTTTTGAAGATCATAGCCTTCTTAATCTTTTGTCTCTCACTATTCCACTTATTGCTGTCAATATCATATGATATTCTGTGATGATAGCTACCTTGGAAAAGCTCCCTCACACAATTTCCGATCCTCCCCTTCCTGTACTGTTAAGCCTCAACCTGGGATCATATTTGTAGCAGATAAAGAAGCATAGCTGACTTGGAGGGCTAAGAGGGAGGGTGAAAGCATTTGACAGACATTCTCTCAAGGCCCTGCTCTCATGAGGTATGTGTTAGGCTAGGTATACACAACCATAACTACTGGATACTGGGAACCTAAACAAAGACGAATATGCCTTGTTTTCCTGCATGCTTTTTTCCGCATGCCATTACAACGCGGTCATTATAACGACCGCGTTGTAGCAACGCATGCCTTTACTCCTCAAGTCGGAACAACTACTTGCTCTGGCGGGGGCGCTGGATGTTGGAATAGTATAATTTACTCTTCCAACTCCAGTCTGTGCAACATTAGGATAGGTGTTGGATTTTAAATCCAACACCTTCTGACCCCCTAGAGTAAGTCGTTGTTCCGACTTGTGGAGTAATGGCATGCGTTGTAACAACGCGGTCGTTGTAATGATGTGATGGCATGCAGTGTTCCGGTTTCGGGATAAACGATGTTTACCCTGCCTCATCCATTGAAGGAGGAAGAGATACTCATTTCCTTGAGTCCAGGACAACACTTCTATTTTATATTGACTGCAAAAAGAAAATGTTTTGTAAACAGTCGACTCTTTGTGGTATTTTTCTGTGCGAAAAAAGGCAAGGCTGTACAAAAGAGGACTTCGCTAGACTGGATAGTCAGCTGAATCAAAAGCAGCTCCCTGAAGGCCTGTGGGCTGTTCCACCAGGGCCAATGCCATTACAATGACGCTGGCAAGAGAGGTGTCTGTTATATATATCTTCCAGGCTGCGATATTGGTGCATGCGTTCCAAGAAGCTGTTGAGGCTGGGTCTTTTCAACGCCATTGTCATGTTTCACAAAACTGTCAATACTACAGTCTTTGAAGGTGCGCATTTTCACTGCATCTGCAGATCCTCTCCAATGGTAATCTAACACCTGGGCTCTGCCTGTTTTTTGTGTTATTACCCGCTACACTCGCGACACCATTTTATTCAGACACTGTCTTTTTTCTGCTTCCTTCAATGCAGCCACAAACATTTCGATCCAAAGCATGAGGTCTGACTGCAGTGCATTGATAGTTTAGCAGAGGTCTCTAATTTCTTGTCATCTCTGTCATCGCATTGTACTTCTTCTTATTCAACCCAACATAATATTGTATAAAGAGCCTTAGTTTGACTTTTGCCGCCCCAAATATTGATGCTGTAATTAAAGACAGAATCCAGGTGCTGCTTGGCAGGAAAACCGAATTCAGGCTCCCATTAATGGAGGGAGCCACACTAATTATCGCAGCTCAGGGGGTGTTCATTCTCAAGAGTCCCACAACCAAGGTGGGGTTCTTGAACCGGAGCTCTAATCTCAGCTACCCCAGATGGCAAGGAGTGCAAAGTACTCCTAATGACTAAATATTTTCTTGTCAAGTTTATCCGACTGTCCACCCCTAAGGTGTTGACATTACCTGACTCGCATGTCAGTTACCACCCTTGAGTCTATTTCCTCTACTCCTTGGGAACGAGTTGCCTCCCAATCCCCTTTTAACGATTCCCCTCTTTCTAACCCTAGCAGCTGGGCGGCCTGCAGGCGTGCCACTGCCAGTACTGCCAATTCATGCACATGACTGTAAACCTCCAATAAGGCTCAAAGAGGAGAAAGGCATCTGCAGCAGAAGTAACTGTGGCAGCTGCAGTATATATGCTGTGCACTGCAGCAGGAAGCACAGCATTGCCCGGCTCTAGAGTGGCTCCAGTGGAAGTGCAGCACCAGGCAGACATGCAGCTGGGTGGCAGGCCTGTAACACGATCAGGAGCTGTGACCATCTTGAGCTCAGGTCAGTCCAGCTACACCCCTTGTATCCCTTCAACATCCCATGATCATTCTAAAGGAGTGCCGAAGTTGTGAAGCTACTTGGTCCTTAATGCATATTTTCTCAGAAACGTACTGCCTTGAGAAATGGGTTTCAAATGTATCCACACTGCATTACTTTGATGTAGAATGCATAGTATTCTCCATTTCAAATCCTTTAGGCACCGCTGGTCAAATAGGCCCACGCAGAAGCCAACAACAACTTTACTCACTTTCTCTACATTGATTCGGTCCCATTACAGTGGGAAGTATCTAAGGATGAGGAAACTTTGCATATAGAAAAATACGGGGATTTTTTATGGAACCCTAAGAAGTGCTAGATGTTACAAGGCATATCTTTCACATCTTCAAACCTAAAACGAGACTAAAATGGCTTGATACAAACATCTTTGCATTTGTTGGTTGCACCTCATTTGTTGGTTTCACACAATGTACATAATTGCTGAGTTGGGGAACAAGTCTGGAAAATTATGGCTTATGTTTAAATGGGCAACCTCTGGCTCTGTAGATTGATTCCTCTAACTGCGATCATATTTCTTAACCACTCTTTCATTTTTTGGTAAGTCTTGGACCGTCTGTTTTTGGCTTTGCCTCATAAAGTTAAAATAGAGCCCATCCCTACCAATGTTCACTCCTCTCTGGGACCCCCAACATCATTTACTATACCCAGTATTATTCATTTATATGAAATGTCTAAAGACTACCTGACACGTGGGATAGTTTTTGGATTGTTGTCGTAAATAAAATATTACGCTCTCAGAATTTCAGAATATTAATAAGATCATGCATAAAGCAAGAGGCTGAGTCTGTGGTATCAGGTTCAAAAAGGGCTTTATTCCAATAACTCGAGTCAAAGGGAGAATATTACCATCACCACAAGGGATCTGGAAAGGGACTCAAAAGTATTCTCAATATTCTCAAAACATTATTCACAGAGTACAGTATATATACATTTCTCAATTGTACGTAAGCAAAAGAGCAAGAGAGAATGAGATAAGAGCATGTGGGCGTGTAAGTAGGCGTGAAGGTGGGCGTCCATGTGGGCGTCCACTTGATGATAATGGGTAATTTGTCATGTGTGGGTGGATACCTGGAGGGGGTTGCGTGATCTGCTGGAATTGTACTGGAACTTTGCCTTACTTGTGCTCAACTCGAGCATGACGTGTAACTGACGTGTAACTGAAGGGTGAAGGGGACTTGACATTTAGCCCTACATGAGGAGACAGAAGTCTGGGATGTCAGAACAACCTAATCCCAAATCGTATCTAATATCTTGTGTTTAAGGAACTGTATTATCTGGAAGGAAAGGTCTCTCAGGCAGAGGCTATCCTATACTGACTGCTAGTGCGTGTATAAGCGTCTACGTGTCTACATGAGATGCGAGGGGGCATGGGCCTACCATGGAACAGGAGCCATGAATTACTTGCACGGAGACAGTAAGGCCGGGCCCTTTGCTCTGTAGCTGGAAGGATGTTTACCTAAACTACTAGACAGGAATGCATTTCTCGAGGAGCGGAGCAGATAACTTGAAGGCTGAATACAGTTTTGGCAGGCAACAGGCCGGGCCAGGCACCGTTAGCCGCGCAGGAAGTAAGACAAAGGTCATGGATACAGATGCAGGTCCAGGCTGGAGCATTCAGAGGCAGAAGGCAGGAAAAGGCTCGATGGCAGAATTCAGGGCCTAACTTGCCAGAGCTGAAAAACGTGAAAAGTACACCATATAAAGACGGTGGCAAGGCATACTTAGGAACGGAATATTCGACCCATTCAGGGCGGATCTGAAAGAGGACATGTTGACGTTGGACACAATTGTATTTGCGTCTTCATAGCTTGAAGTGGAGGGAACATACATGTACTTGTAGCATGTACATGGAGCCGTTGGGGTCTAAGATAGGGGACACAATTGATCATAAAAATTCATATTTCCTCATTGTAGTGCGACAATAGGCCTGTATCAGATGACATCCCTGTATCATATGAAAGAAGGTGCTGATTTCTGTGTGACATCTAATGCATTGTCGAGTAGGCATCTTTTACAGCCTCCTTAGAGCGTAGTATGCTTTGGGTAAGCAGTTAAGTAGGTTAACGTGCAAACTTGATGATCTGGCTGACTCCTGAGGTGCCATCATGGTTCCCCTCACACCGCATTCTCCCAAAAAACCCAGATCTTATTACTATTTGAAGCTCAACCTGAAGAAGAGGTCCAAGGTGTTGGATAGTAATGTGTAATAAGGTCTTGAGATACCTCCTCTGCCTAAGTGATCAAGCACCAGTTTAGCTTCCAGGGAATTGTAGTCAAGGAGGTCAGTTGTGTCTGTCTAATGGGCCTCAAGCACGTCTCATTTATGGATATTAATAGAATTAGGACTGCTGAGGAATATTTTCTTAAACATAAAGTATACTTGGTGGTATTTTTCATAACTGAAAAATCACTTTTTAAACAACATTCAAATTGTTTCATTTTTACGTCACTTTTTACATGCTTATAACAGTTCAGCATTTTTATTTATGTACACTCTGTCTTTAACAGTATTATTTTATATTTACCTTTACAGTAACTCTAAAGAATGCTGCGGAGCTTCTGGAGTTTGCAGCGATGTATAATGCAGAGCAGTTGAAGCTATCCTGTTTGCAGTTTATCAGTTTAAACCTGGCTGCTTTGCTTGAAGCAAGGTAACAATAACTTCAGTCCAATAAAACCTTAATAGTACGATTTAAAAAACTGAGCACAAAATTAAATGCTGACGCACTTAATTTATTTTAAACAGGCAACGAAAGTCCTGGTGCCTATCAAGCCACAAATGGTGATGTTGTTGTGTGTTGTATAATATCTATTGAGCATGACAGAATAATCTGTATTCTGAGAAGTGATGACGCAGATCTCCATAAGGTCGCAGAACAAATAAACTTACAAAAGATTAATATGTCATGGGTGCGTTATATGTGCTGAAAAGCATCACAAGATGATCAAATGTGCAGTACAGGGCATGAAAAGTCAAGTTAACTTTTTTAACAGATATAATACTTAGGGCCCAAAGTTCTAGAAGACAGGCAGCAAAAAGTGGTTGCAAATTGAGCACCAGCTTTTTTTGTGTCTGCGCTTAAATTTTGCAGTGCAATCTATATACTGATAGGTACCCTTGCAAAATATCCAGTTGCAGGAAATCGCGGACCAATCTGCCTAATGAATATTAAATAGACAGGTGGCATTTTCTAATCCCCTGTGATTGCTATAAATACAGGGGTGATGGCCTACAAAGAACAGTTGACCACCATCTTGTTTACTTACTGTAGGAAGCTGGTCTGTATATACTAAACCAAAGTGAGGTATAGTGTGCACAGAGTCCAGTGGAACCCCAAAGGTAGGCAGAGGTAAAGTTAGATAGCAGCTCACTCTCTATTTGTGGTAGTGTGGTTGAGCAGTTAGGCAGTATCGGAGGACAGTGTTAAGTATTTGTTGTACACACTCAGTCTGCAAATGAATTCACACTCTCAAAGACTGAACTTTGTATAAAAATATTCTTTTAGTTATTTTATTTTCTAGAACCAAGCAAGCCTGGCACAGGTAGGCAATAAGTACTTTACAGAAGTAATGCAGTTTGTAAACAATTTGAATTGTAATTGCATATGCACTTTGTTTTGACTTACAGTATGGTTGAAGAGAAATACAATACTTTGTACACACAGTACATAGACTTGAATGGGCTTTTCAGTAAAATACCAGGTAAGTTACTTTCTGGATTACTTTTCTTACGCAGAGTAGTATACCTAGATACTACTCTGGGACATTTCCTGTAACAGGTAAGTAAAACCGTTTTTATTAAACAGTACAATTTAAAATAAAATCTTTAGGTTTTCAAACGCCACACTTAAAAACTTTTCCAAGAAAAATAGTCAGTATTATCCTTTGGAGGAAAATTGTGTTATCGGTTTTAAGGTAAGTAGTGAGAGTTGAGGTTCTGGGGGTAGACTATGGGATCCCCCAGGGTCAAGAAAGCACTCTTGTTACACCCACAGTGGCATTAGCCGGGTGCAGAGTGCTGAAGCCCAATGTTATCCAATGGGGGATAGGGGGCCTCTGATTGGTGCCTGCTGGCGAGCAGGCTACTTGGTTGTGGGAGCAAAGCTCCTAGACTTTCGCTCAGGGCAAATGAGGAAACAAAGTAGCACCAAAGGTACACCCTCAGCGGCACTAGGTCGGCCAGGTGCAGGGTGGTGTTTCGACGTCGGGCGCCCTGTTGTTTGCAATGGGGAACCTCCGGTTTGCAAAGGCACTGCAGGCTTGGGGACGAAGGTCTTCTGGGGGATGACCACCACTTCCAGAGGCAAGTTGAGAAGTTGGGGGTTGGTTAGGCACCGTTGGTTTGGCCATCCAGGGCAGTGAGGTGTCGGTTGCAGGGGTGCCTTTTGGGGTCGGATCTTCTTACCAGCTCTTGGTCGCGGTTGAGGGGACCTTCCGGATTTAGGCTGCAGGCGTCTGCTGGAGGTTTGAGCCAGGTCAGGGGTCACCGGATCTCGGGTCAGGATCGCCAGGGGGACCTCCTCAGGGTGTTTGCCCGCTCGGGCCGTGGACGGCGGGTGCAGAGTGGTGCGGATTCGCGGTGTCCGGATGGAGCCAGAGGCTGCAGATGAACAAATCCGGTGTTCGCGGGAGACAAAGTCTTTGTGGTGGAAGGCAGGCCAGTCCTCCGGAGTTTTCGAGGTTGCTGGCTGCAGCACACACTGGGATTTCGCAGGAGCAGGTTCGAGATGGAGACAAGCCGGTAGGGCTGGGGCCAAGTCAGTGGGCGTCTTCCTTTTGTTAGCTTCGGCACGGCTGTTCGGTCCTTCTTCTTCTTTATATGTGGCAGGTTTTTGTCTGAGGAAGCAAGCTTCAGGGGTGCCCCTTAATACTAGATTTAGGGGTGTTACAGGTAGGTAAAAGGTAGGGACCAATGGGTCCCTTCCCTGGCGTGGGTACACCCTCTATTATGCCACACTCCAGTGGGAGGGGGAAATGAGCCTGTCCCTTGTTGGCTGAGTCCGCCCATCTGCAAGATGGCGGGGACTAAGAGTTGTGCTTCACCTCACCTCCCCCACCTGAGGGGTAAAGTTGGCAGAGGTGGGCACACCTCTCTTCCTCACTTATTTTTTCCGCTGGTTCTCTCGCCCAAAGTGGGGGTCAGAACCAGTGGGGACCAGTTGCTAAAAGCAGCAAGTGGCCTGGGAAGCTCACAAAAGCGGCAAGCCTTTGAAGCTACCCCTTCATGAACCTTGCCCATCCTGGGTGAGGAGGCTTGGCACCTCGTCCCCGGATGTGCATTGTTTCAGGCCCCAGAGAGGAGCATACACTCGACCCAGGGGTCCAGAAACATGTCTAGTGGTGGCAGCTGAAAGCCTGGACACTAGTGGTAGGTTTGTTTTCAGGGGGCATCTTTAAGATGCCCTCTATGTGCATTTTTCATTAAATCCCAAACCGGCATCAGTGTGGGTTTAATGTGCTGAGAAGTTTGATACCAAACTTCTCAGTTTTCAGTGTAGCCATTATGGTGCTGTGGAGTTCGTAATGACAAACTCCCAGCACCATATACTCTTTATGGCAGCACTGCACTTACAATGTCTAAGAATGAACTTAGACACTGTAGGGGGTACAGGGCTCATGCACCTGTACCCTCACCACTCGTATAGTGCACCCAGCTAGAGGGGTGACTGATTTATGCCAGGGCAGTGGGTTGTAGGCATGACACACAGGGATGTGTGCCATGTCGACTCTTCACTTTGTTCTGCACAAAAACTTGCAGCCTGCAAAGGCAGTGAGTGAGTGTGAAGGTACGGGACCTCTAAAGGTGGCACAATAAGTGCTGCAGCCCTTAGAGGCCTTCTCTGGTCACAGTGCCCTGGGCACCTGTGGTACCATTTGCCAGGGGCTGACCTGTGGCCAGGGATGTCAATTGTCAATCTTCCCTGGCCTGCTGCTTTCATTTCCCTGCAGCTGTGGGTGACTCTCTGGTGATGAGTGGTACCGCCACATATTTTCTCCCCTGGCCCACTACTTTCTTACTTCCTGCCGATGTCAGTGGTAAGAGACCCTTGTTTTTGGGACGATTACACCGCAAAAACTTGGACAAAGTACTTGATCCGAATTGTTGGGATTAAGTCTTATTTGCATATAAAGGTGTAACAGCAGGTGACAGGATGTTCAACCAGTTTCTACGGGTGTTCAGTAAAACCATTGGAGATGTATGTGGTTTTGATTTGCATTGTGTTAAAGGAGGGGGCTTGACCAGAAATAAACAAAAGTACGGATGTAGCTTTGCACTAGTCAGAGGAGAGGTGTCAAAGGAATTGGAGGCATTTTTAGCAGCTGTGTGAATTTTTGCATTGGTTATAGCAAGGCATAGCAATAGAAAGATAGGGTTATGCTAGAGCTTCGCCATTTGAAAGAGAACATGATTGTTGATTGATTTTGATTCCCACGTATTAATGAAATGTTAAGTTCTGTGAGAGGTGCAGAATGTTTCTCTATGGTTGACTTGTTGTCGTCAGCTTGTCACCAAATTTCTTTGGAACCAGGGAGTAGAAAGTACTTAGCTATTGTATCACGAGACAGTTGTTTCCAGTTTAGGAGGATGGCTTTGGATTGGCATTGCAGCACCAGTATTTCAAAGATTGTTTTACCAGTTACTTGGGGAGGATCATGGTATTAAATGCTTCACATGTGACATTTTGATGTATAGAAGGTAACAGAGGAACATGATTTGCGGTTACAGAGAGTTCCAAGTGTGTTAGAGAAAAAAGATTTGACTGTTTAATTCTCTAAATTCAGATTTGTGGAGGAGAGTGTCATATATTGGGTTTTCTCTTGTGTGAGGAAGGGGCTAAACCAAAACAGTGTTTGGTAGGTGCTATGTGAAATGCAAAATGCTCCAGCTCTGACAGATAACGACAATGCGTATTCTTTCCTGGGGCTGGCAGAATTCTATTTCAGGTATGTGCCAAAATGTTGAGGTAAAGTTTTTCATATAAGACAATTGATGAAAACAAATGTGAAATTTGTGTGGACAGTAGAGTGCTTGGAGGATTTGAGAGTTGTCAAGGAGGCAATTGTTAAAACCCCTGCGCTGAAGAAATTTGATTAGGGGTTGAAAAATGTTATTATGACGGATGACAATGGAAAAGGAATGGGGCAGTGCTGTCACCTAGGGCAGGGATTTCTTATGCTTCCAGATAAATGTCTTAGTCGGAAGAAGAATATTCAGTCATAGAACGTAATTGGCAGAGGTATGGTCTTTGTAGCATTTTCAGCCATATGTTTGAGGAAGACCATCTCTGGTGTGTTGTGATCATAAACCGTTGGTGAAAGTATTGACAGCACAATCGCCTGATTTTCAATGAGGTTGCTAGATGTCTGTTATAAAGTATACTATGTTCCAGGTAAGAAAAATTTGCTTGGAGATCCTCTTTCTTGTATGCTAAAACAGTTAGAATGTGAGGGAGAAACTGAAAATGATTGGCACATGGCTTTGGTATAAGATGAGGGTTTACCAGCAGTTACCAAGGAGTTGTGGAAGCGTAAATGTAGTGAAGATGTAACCGTACAAAATTCGAAGAAGTTTGTTAAAAAAGGTTTGCCAAAGAAGGAAACTTTGGAGTCCAACTTAAGACCATATTGGGAAGTAAGAAGACAACTATATATGGAGAAGGAAGTTGTACTTTTAAAAAAATAAGATTTAAAAAATTTAGATTATCCACATGTCATTGTATACTACAGCATAGAACGATAGATGTTCAGATGAAAAATGATCAATAGTTGTAATTACAGAAAAAAAGCTTGACATACATGATCTTAGTACAATTCCACTATTGGTGGCAAGGGCAGTACAGTGTAATAATGGGGAATAATAACTTTAGTGATCAGGGTTTAAAAAGTCCTCAGCATTCCATGTGCAACCAAAAGAATCAGGCATGATTTGCGTTGTCAGATACCAGTAGAGAGGTGGTGGCCGGACAGTCCTTGTTTGTGTTCCAGTGCCAGTCACTGTATTTTGATCTATTTTGTCTGGATCTTGATACAATCATATCAGGCACGCAAGGAGGATGAGTAAGGGTCGCCCAAATGTCTCAAGATCAGGAGGTAGGAGGTTGCAGACTCGTGAAAATATCCCTCCTGGTGTTGCATTGTGTCAGATCTTTTAGCCAGTCTTTTTTTTAATCTGTGGTGCATTTTACTGCAAAACACATTGCTGTCTTTCTTTTCCCCATTAGGAAGGTAATCACTGTTAACCTGCGCACACCCATTAGTATTGTTTTTATATCATCATTGGTTCCATTTCCACTGTGTAGCCTGTCATGGATAACACTGTTGTGATCATATCTACCCAGAATTCGTGTATAGAATGACATTCACAGGCAAAATGGAAGACACCTGCATGCTCTAAATTAAATTGAGGCAACAGTGTGATCTGATGTACTCTATTCTTGCCCGTTTCTCTGGAGAAGAGTATTCTCAATGTAAAATTCTGCCCTTTAAAGGTGGCTTCTTCTTGCTTCTATCCTCTCCTTTGGACCAACACCAGTGTGTAGCTTCCTGCCAAGGAAAGGTAACACATATTTCCCGTGCAGGCTTCTATTGTCTCCTTTCCTGGGAGTCATTTGCACGTCTCTCCAAGAGGTCAGAAAGCTGTCTCAGGGCAGACCCCATGGGCAACCATGGACGGGCACAGGGGATTTAGGGCACCAAATTAGTAACTTTGTAAAAGTACACACTGCAATGAGTTAACATTAATTTCGACTTGGGCATCAAGTGTAGTTTAATGCAACACATTGTTTGATACCTGACAATATCAACTTTAGTAGTCAGAATTTAGCAGTGCTGCTTGGGAAGCCTGTAACTGTTAACTCTCCTATGGGGCTGCTGACCTTTTCCACAGTAACAACAACAGTTGTGGGGTTTTACTGTGGAAACATGTAAAAGTAGATGTTCACATATAGCACTCTGCCTTAGGGCTCAGTATGCCCTCCTGCTTTAGTAGAGAAAAAAATGGGTGTGATCATAAACTGAAAAGGCGTTTTCCTACAGTTATTATTTAGGATTAAGCTTCAATTCTCCTCATGTGGTGTTGCTGTGTCTTGAGAGACCTCTGCAGCTGTGTCGATCCCAGAGAGGTGAATTTTATTTTAAAAGTGAAGCTTTTTCGAAGCTATTCCTAACTGTCTTGAATATTGCTGCAGAGAACTTGCCTTACTTGTTTGCAACAAGGTGATACACACAGTTTTCTGAAAGAATTTATGAAAGCTAGTAGTGCTCTGCTAGCAACATGCATGCAGCACAGGTAGCAGAGAAAAGAGGGCGATTGCGATATTCAAGACCAGGCAATTCTTGGATATTGTATCTCAACACTAAGCAGAATTGTAGCAATTCTGAGATTCATATTCTCGGAACAAACCCAAGTTTTTTGTTAACTGAGGTGTTCATGTTGCAGGTGGTATCTAGGGCAGATGAGTTGAAACATTGAAACTTGTAGACTTACCCATACCCTTTGATGTAGGAATGGAGAGCTTTTTTCAGTTTCACGTTTTTGTTGCCTCTGTGTCAAAATGTTTTGATATTTAGACATTTGCATCTAGGAAAACAAAACGGTGATGGGATAGAATGCCCAAATTCATTTCAGCCAGTGGGATTTTTTGTGGACTGTATCTAGTCTGTCATTTTTTGCTCACTCAGCCACTCCAAAAAGGTAGCAACCCTATGCAAATCAACCTTGTTCCTGACCAATATTAATAGTCAAGCCCAAACTGCTAGGTAATGTCCCCTGTGAATACAAATACAAGCAACACCAGACTGGTTTCAGCCTTCTTGGCCTTCATCAGTGAGGGACAACTACAAGACCCACCTTTGGGCATACAGGGTGCACTGAGGACATCACAAAGACGTTATGATTCAACTGCTTGAATTTGCAGCATTGATCATCCTAAGGCACTGTGAACATTATTATATGTCATACATTTTTCTGCTAACATGCTGTATGACCAAGAAAGGTGGCTTGGAGCACCCCAAGTTGTCATTTCCCAAGTGACCTATTGTTTTGCAGTGTGCAATTGCATCTATTCACTGTCTGAAAAAGAGGATAATCCTAACGCCACCCCACAGCTTCCTTCGTCTTCATGACCAGATGTAGGTGCCATACTTACAAATGCATTATTTTCAAGATTGTATGATAACAGTGTTCTTTTCTCTTTTCCATAAAAGATATTTAGTTCCTTTTGTAAGACATTGCTTGTAGTGCTTTCAAACACATGTTGTTATGGTATCGCTTGCCAGGCCAGGTTTTGACAATATTCTTCAGTCGGAGAGAGTTACTGCAGTGCATAAATAATAACATCTTAGGTGACCACACAAGATTTTGTTCCATTTTTCATTTTGAATGCAATTATGATGCTTTTGTAATCTCTTTGCACTTTGGATGCATGTTTATTTTTCTCTGCCATTGCCAATCAAGCATAGCATTTTGGTTTTATATCTTTTTTGCGTTTTATTTTTGACTGCAGTGATTTCTAGTACTTTTCCTCTTTTCTCAACACTTCTGAAGAGCTGCCCAGGTACTAAAAAAGTTAACTGCATGTCAAGTCGAAATTGAAAAACCTGCATTTTTTGCTGTTGACAAGGCTGAAAGAGATGTAATAGTGCTTCTCATTTTACATAAAAATGACCAGGCTAAGAATCATTTGAATTTTATGTAATGCCGACCTTTATTTAATTGTATCTATGTTTTTTTTTTAAGGACTCTGGATGTTTTAAGTGATAATGTATTGAAGGAACTCTCTGCTGCGTATAGAAAAATGGTGAGTCTTTTATATTTTGTAACTTTGCATTTTGACTTTTTTCTTTTAATAATCTTACCAAGAACTGATAAACACGTAATTCTACTGTGATTTTTAATTGAAGTTTTACATCATAACTTAATTTTGGTGATGACTCACCAGTAACTCTCAGAACTAGCCAGGGTTCCATCCACGCTTCTTTATTTCAACGATGGTCATTGAAGTCGCCTTTGATACAATCCCGTTTGTAGAGCTCAAATATATCCTCCCAGAAAGCCTTTTTTAGGTGGTTCAGTCCCCCCTCTTCCGTGGTCTCTTCCAATCAAATGTTGTACTGGAAAATGTTCTGATTTCCTCAGCAGAGAGCACAAAATGATAACAAGTTATTCCAAGGCAGGCCGAATCCTGCTTAGGTTTAACCTCCACCTCAGCCTTAGTGAATAAAAGCCACATTTGAACATCTCCCCACACATCCCTTCCAAAAGCTTCTGCCACTCTAGGTCTCGCCAGCATTAGTGCCTATTTATCACCTTGTATCCTTTTTTAGGTCGAGCATAGAGTCAGCATGCATGCACAGCTTTGCAAGGCATGCTGTAATCCCTCAGTGGACTTGAAACACTCCTACCACTTTTTCAACGGTTGCTATGTCTGCCTTTTCAAATTCCATTGCTTTCATTGGTGAACAGTGTGCATTTGTCCAGCCTTGTGGCTGTTGTGTTAACACAAGCCTATAGCCAGAAAACTATGCTCTCACGCTGGTAGGCTCATTGCTGACTCTACACAACCAAGAAAGTAATGGAACAGAGCTGCATATGAACACCACCAATGTATGCTGACCTCCGTTCCATTCTGTCAGTTATCAGATGACTTCTGAACAAATTCAGACAAGTGTGCTAGAAAATGATGACTCCACCCAAAACAATAGGTTTCAGACCATGCCTTGACTGCAGGAAGCCTATGTCAGTCACAGACTTGCACAAGGTTTGTCTTTCATTTCTGGTGTCGGGCCTCAACTCTAAGTTGTGAGATAAGTGCACCCTCAAGCACCCAAAGGCAATCCAAGACTAAGATGCTGAGTTGCATGTCACCAAACAAAGAAGATGTTGCTTTTATGTAAGTCCCACTCCTGATCCAAGTCGTGGGCAAGGTCCCGTTTCTTGTCCCAAGTCTGTTTCCACACCTGCTCAACTTCATACTGGAAGTGCTCTGGAAGTCTAAGCACACGAAATCAAAGTGAACCTTGACTCATCCCACCGCTCTGAATCCAAAGAGAAGGTTTCATTATGCCAGGTGCATTCTATCAAGGTCTTCAACTACAAAACTGTGTCCTCAGCTGGTCCTGATGTGCCCCATATTTCACAGGCTGTCATCAACCCCACAGCAGATAGAGGCCATTTTCCAGATTTTCAGTGCATTTCCGACTCTCTCTAGTGCACCTTCAGGCTACATCTGGCAAGTCACCCTCAGCAGTATCTGTTCCCTTTGGAACCTGTTACCAAGTCTGTACTGATGCCTGCACAATGTCTGCTCGGGCCACAAGGTCCATTTCTGTCCTTGCTACATTGCTATCAGTGGTCTTGGAAGGTAAGCTGGAGCCGGTGCCAATGTCCGACCATGAACTGACTTAGACTCCAACTTGACTAATGTCACACTACGAAATTACTTTAGAGTAACTGTTCAACCTGACTCTAACCCACTTCTTCTGCCTTGTTGCATTTATTAGCAAAGGCGCTATTATTTTTGTTTTTCTGACTCTGATCCTATGCCAGAGCGTTGTAGACAGTAAGACAATAATGATGGTCATGCTCATCTCTTGCTATACCTATGATGCTTTGTATGTTGATTTACCAAGTGCTAGTGGAATTTACACCTCACCTGTGAAAGAGCTTGACTCACCACTTGGGCCGCCAACAGATGAGTGGATCTTTCGCATAGTGGTCAGGAGGGCGGCTGTGTGCGCTAGAATTACAGCTGCCCTCGTTTGAGGCAAAAACAACTGTCCTAACACAGTTCCTTCAGCCTGGGTCAGATACGTCTGAGCCTTTGTTTCTGTTTAACAATGCCCTCACTGATACTTTGATGGATAATTGGCCTAATCCTTGTTCTTGCCTGCCTGTCAATAGACAGATAGCCAGACATCACAGATTGACACCTGTTGATCTGGATTTTCTCTGCAAGCCCCCCACTGAAGAGAGCCTTACCATGCATGCCTCGACCAGTAAGGTCAGTCCTAACTCTTTTCCAAATACTCCGAAAAGGGAGTTCAAGAGCGGTGAGATGTGAGGCAAATGCATGTTTTTCTCTTCCAACCTTGCATTATGATATTTAAATGCCTTTTGTTTGCTGCGTGCTACACACATGACCTCTGGGACATGGCCAGTGGAATATTGCCAGCAGTCCTGGAAGACCTTAGGGCCTCTTTGGCTCAGACAGTTCATGATGGGCAAGTCTAGGCAAATTATTTTATCAGCACAGGTCTGAATACTACATATTACCTGGGGAGAACTTACGGTGCTAGTGTTGTACTTCATTGCCACGTGTAGAGACTTTTCTGAGGATTCTTCAGTGATCTACAGGCCTTCCTCACATTGCTTAATTTGAGCGGGTGGTTTCTGGTGCCCGGCACTTAATATTTAGCACTGTCACTTAATTGTCAACACCAGCACCTATTACAGCCACATGGTGCCACGGTTTGTCTAAATTAGAGATGAACACAACATCAGTTGTTTTTTAATTCAATATATGCATTCAAAATAACAAATGCCTGCTGCTCAACCCATTCTTGTAGCTTTTGGAACATGGAAACGTCTGAATTGTCACACTTGTAGGGTGTGATGGTTAGTACTTGTGCTAATTCTGTCACTGGTGGCGCTGGCTGGGGCAATGGGATGTACAAGCTTCAGTGGCCTCCTGATGAGGGGCCTGGCATTTTCTTTTTTTGTGTGCAAGTTAAGCACTGCTCCCTCATGGATATGCTCTATGATGGGACTCACCTATTTGGTGAGAAGGCAGAATCTGTGTTTGAGCATTTTAAGAACTACAGCACACTTTTTGGGACTGTGAACCCCTGCTAGACCATTACTGCATCAAATCAGAAGGGTCAGGGGATATTCCAGAGGGTTGGCATAGACAGCCTTCCCTACCAGTGCAGCAGGCACACCAGTCCTTTTGAGGTTGTGGATAGGAATCTAGCAGATAGCATGCAGGGCAGTAGCAGTCCTCCAGAACCTCTTCCTCTGCTACAAAGGCCAGTAAAGCACTTTAGTTTGCCTTTAGTGGCTCATGTCTAACTGGTGAGTGGCAGTATTCAACATTTTCTCTGGTTGGCTGTTGATTGCATCAGACAGATGGGTCTTGCAAAACCCTCAAAATGGCTGTGCTTTACCCTTTCTTTCTGACCTGCCCACTATTCCTCCTACACCAGAGCGGGTTTCCGACAAGCACCTGTCAGTTGTGTTCATCCTACGAGCCTTCTGCACTCCAAAACTGCCATCTAAAGCGTACCGAACATAGGAAAGAGGAGGGATTTGTTGCTCTCGCTATTTCCTCGTTCCGAAGAAGAGTGAGACCCTTAGGCCTATTCTGGACCTTCGGCCTCTGAATACCTTCATGCAGAAGGACAAATTCAAAATTCTCATGCTAGCCCTGATCCTGTCTGGTATGGACCAAAGTGACTGGTTTGTGTCCTTGGATCAGCAGATCAATTATTTTCATATGCCTGTTCTGCAGTCCTACAGATGTTATCTGAGGTTCATCTAGGCCAGGAGCACTTTCAGTTTGCCATGCTCCTTTTCAGTGTAACCAATGTCATCTAGATCTCTGAGGAGACTGCATATGAAATGCAATGGTGAATGCTCAAAACCAATTGACCCAGTAGAAGAACTGAGATTGATGGTGGACACATCTCTGCTGGACAGTGGAGGTCATCTGAGGGAGGTGGAGTTCAGGGGACTCTGGGTTCTGGCGGAGAGGCTGCTCTATATCAGTCTACTGGAGCTTTCTGGCTGTGAAGGCCTTCCTGCCATTCATGTGAGGAGCCTGGTGTAGGTTCTTCTGGACAACATCTCTGCGATGTGGTAATGTAACAAGCAGGCAAAGTGGGGTTGTGGGTCTTGTGCCAGCAGGCTCTGCATTTTTTTGTTTGGAAGTGGCTGTAACATCCTGTAATATTCCTGATCGCAAACCACCCGACAGCGTCCCAGAATGCCATAGTGGATGGACTGAGCAAGCGATGTCTGTTGATCATGAGTGGCTCATACATCCCAAGGCGATGCAGGGTGATCTACCATCAATGGAGAGAGAACTCTGGCTCGATATTTTAACCTCCGTGTAACACTCTGTGTCAAACGTTTTGGCATTGGAGTTTCCCCAAGAAGACTTGTTAGGAGATGCATTCCAGCTCGAATGGAACACTCTTGTGCATCTTCCTGCCCTGCTTCTCCTGCCCAGATTACTGAGGAAAATAAGATGACCAGGCACAAGTTATCCTGGTGGTTTCAGAATGGGACAGGAGAATGTGGTTCCCGAACTTTCTGGGCATCAGTATCTGTCCTCCGATCAGACTGCCACTTTGCAAGGACCCTCTTGTCTCCGCAAGAGTGCAGGGTATATCACCTGAATTTACACAATCTACAGCTACATGTATGGAGATTGAGTGGCAGCAGTTGACTGCATTTGATCTGCCGCCTGAATTGGAAGATGTCATCCTTGCCTCCAGATGCCCTTCCACGAAATCAGTTTCTGGCATGGCTGGAACAAATGTATGGCCTGGTGTGGCGTTCGCAAGACTGACCCTTTACAGGTAAAGCTGTCAAACGTTTTTTTTTTGTTTGTTTTATCTGTGACCCAGCAAGGCTGTTCATTTGGCACTGCTAAAGGGTATTTGTCAGCACTTTTAACCTTTCTGCATTTGCTAGACCAACCATCCCGTTTAAATCACCTGTGATGAGATTTATAAAAGATTTGACACACTTTGACAAACAATTACCAAATCGTTTCTGATGCCACAGTGGGACCTTAACTGCGTCTAGATAATTTTCATGTCTGTGCCCTTTGAGCCGATGCATAGCTGGTCATCGTGTCTTATAACTTTAAAGACTGTTTTCCTCATTACGATTGTCAGCTTGTCACCTTTTCTCCAGACAAGCTGGTGATGAGGGCTCCGGTGGTATTCTTGCCAAATGTTGTGACTTTTCCATGTTGGGCAAACCATTACTCTACCATTGTTCTTTGCTCCCCTTCACGCCTCAAAAGAGGAAGAGCGACTTCATTGACTTAACCGCAAAAGTGAGTTAAGATTGTATGTTGATCGTACCATGGATTATCGATTGGACGATAAACTTTTTGTGGTGTTTTCCGGACCACAGAAAGGGAAAGCTGCTCAGAAGCGAACCCTGTCAAGGTGGATACTCTTCTCCATTAAGATCTGTTATGCACTGTCCAAGACCCCCAGAAAGTCTGAGAACTCAATCAACCAGGTCGAAGACTGCTGCCATTGTGTTCGGCTCACAGAGTTCTGTCCTCGACATTTGCCAAAGTGAGACGAGGGCGTCCGCGCATATGTTCACAAAGCATTACTGCCTTGACGGCCAGCTCAGGCAGGAAGAATATCTCAACCTTTTGATTCTGCAATGCTTTTTGGTCAGAGTTTACTCCACAGACCCTCCACCAGGGAGGCATTGCTTTGATATCAGTGGTTAGAAGTTTCCATGAGAAGAATTACCTATGGTAACTCTCTTTCTTGTGGGTACTCTAACTGCATATTGCTCACTTCCCTCTGTCTCCCTGTTCTGTGGAGTTGTCTCTTTTTCTAACATTCTAACAGGTCCCCAGTTAGTATTAATCGCACTGGTTTAAAAATTGTTCACACTGGCACTTGAGGGTGTGGAAAGGGAAAAGTCAAGAAACAGACTTTAGTGCAGAGGGATGGTGCTTATATGCACCTCCGTTCATCACATGGGTGGTGTTGAGTCAGGGCAGAACCACATGATGCCACTTTGCGACATGCAGTAGAATTGCCGTGTGAAGTTTTCCGGTTCGAGTCTGGCACCTGGCCAGTAATATAAGGAGTGGAATCTGTGATTAGAAAGAGAATCCACTAGAAATAGCATTACACTAGGTAAGTACTTTGTTCTTCTGTTGTTTTCTAATTTATGGATTGATAAAAACTCATTTGACAACAGAAGTTATATTCCAGAAATGATTAGCTATTAAAATCACCTTCTTTCTGATAAATAATGTATTTTGTCAACTAAAACTTCATGAGGTAACCTTAGTCATGGTGGATTTGGGGCCAAGCTAATTCTTAGATTAGGTCCTGACACCCTGAAGAACTTGGTTGCCAAGCCCATAGGACCATTCTTAGACACACTTGGATGTGATCCACTGATCTCCCTGGAAACGTTTAGGCAAAAATGATGGTTGCGCTCATTGATGGCTTCCGCCTCTTTGGCAATTAGGATTAAGTGACCGTAGCCTAGGTTCTTGCGCACAAATATCCTGCTCAAATGGCCCAGGAGATTCAAGGGCTATATGAGAAAACCCCCTACAAGAGTACAGCCTTACAAGCAGTGCCAGCATTCTCAGCCTGGTCAACAGCAGTCTGTGACTTTGTGGTTTACAGGGAGCATTGTGCTTTCATGGCATATCAAGATTAACAGTGGCAGTGATCTTTCTCCTCGTCCCTCCAAGCTGGCACTGCCAGACCATCCTACTGCATCTTCAAATGAGCGTGTTTAAGTCTTGTGAGTTAAAGGTCGTTCTGGCTGGATGTGCAAGCATTACGCCAATGCAGACCATCAAGGGCTTTGGATTGTGTATGGCAGTTTACCATTTCCTTTCAGGAGTCCATATGTTAACTCTGTTTCTTTCTGCCCCTCTGCTGAACATGACATGTCTCCTACCTGGGAGTTTACGGTCCCTGTGCGACAGGCAATGGAATGGGTTCCAGAGTTTGAGAATCCCCCTTCTTGGGAATGTCTTGATGTAGCGGTCCTGGCATGGTATCTTTAGCCCTGAATTCTAGGTTTGTGTATTCTCCATGAAGAATGCATGTTTCTTTCTTTGCTTCTGCTGATTCATGGATGAATTTTGTAGCAAGGTTCATTGTTTGTCAACTTCCAGTTCTGCAATTTGGTATGGTCCCAGCACTTTATAACTCCTTGGTGATGATACTTTATCTTGGGACAACAGGTGTTTGTGCTCCAAGCAGTGGATACTGGCGGTGTCACAAGGCTGAGATCAAGTCACACCAAGTTCTTCCGGAGAACCTTTTGTTTCATGTAACCACCTGCTTAAGCACCCCTCTGTTCATTATTGATAGGACTGTTGCACTATCCTTTTCTGTCTCACTGTGACATCTCTCAATCAATCAATCCGGGTTCTTATAGAGCGCAGCTATTCACCCGCTAGGGTCTCAAGGCATTTGGGGGTGGAGTGAGGGTACACCAGTTCAGTCTAAGAGCCATGTCGTGATGTCCTTCCTGAATTGAGGTAGTGAGGGTGATTGCCTGAGATGTAGGGGAAGAGAGTTCCAGGTCTTCGTAGCTGATAAGAGAAGGATCTTCCTGTGGCCGTGATCTTGATGATCCGTGGGATAGTGGCCAAGGCCAGGTTGGCGGAGCGGAGGTGTCTGGTGGGAGTGTAAAAGAAGAGGCTTTGATGAGGTATGCAGGTCCGATTTTGTGGAGAGCCTTATAGGAGTGTATGAGGAGCTTGAAGGTGATTATTTTGTTGATCAGGAGCAACTCTGGACTCTGAGGGGATCCACTTAAAGATCATTTGAAGTCGGCGGAGCATGTGTAAGCAGAAGGATAAGACATTGATTTGGCGATTTCTTGAGAGCCAGGAGTCTAGGATAAAGATTTTCTTCTCTTGAGTGCAAATTAGATTCAGATTGAACCTTTCTAACATTCTTATGCTGTCTAGTGTTCCCAGAAAGCTTCATCATATTTGGGGTAGGTAATTTTTGTTGAAAGGATACAGATGTCTACCAGAACTGTTAATCTGCTTGTGTTCAAGTCTTACACTACCGTTTATGATAGATCTGCTCTCATTTGGGAGGAATAGATTCTTCATGCCACCCTTCAGACATGGCTTTTCATGACCAGGTCAAGGTTGAGACAAAGTGTCTATCTGCTGTACCACTATGTATTGGAAGTCATATGGGTTGCACAGCACCCTAGTGCTGTAACAGCAGTGGATGTGGTTATTTGATGTGCAGAAGATGAGGCAGCCCTTCTTCTGACAGGATTACATGTTGATACAGTTCATGTTATATTTGAACCAGTATGGAATGGCTGGATTTGGTCTAGTTAGCCAGATCAGAATTCCTTGTTCCTTTTTAGGGCTGATTCTTGTGTTCTATTTTTCACCATTTACCAGTCCTAGGTTGGTTGGCACTAGTGTCTCTATTAGTTACCACGCTTTGCTGCTGTCAAGGGGCTTTTCAGGCGACGGCCAGTTGTTACTTATGTACTTGCCATTTGACAGTACTCACCTTTTTGAGGACAAGGCAGATTCCACTCTGGTTCCGCTTCAGCAAGTTGCCCAGTCAGTTCTAGGCCATAACACCCACGAGCCCGCAGTTGGGGTCAAGCAGTTATAGTCGGCCTACTGTACCGCGCCCTCACAAGGCCCCACCTGCCACACCCTTTTAGCGTGTCCTCATTGGAGTACAGCGCTTTGGGTGGAGGCAGGATCCAGTGATTCTTGCCAGGTTGGGAAGGCCATAAAATCAAACAGGAGAAGGGGAGAAGGGATACTACCAGCCATTTATAGTCACAACGCTGCATCTTCCAGCGACCCCGACCAGAGTGACATCCATCTTACGGCAATAAGTCCAAGCCCTTTTGGCCATCTCGTGCAGACATGCTCTCGAAGTGGGCCATGGTTGTTATTCCTGTTAACTACAATTGTCAAAGAAGGATGGAGTCCTTCGGCCAGTTTCAGTCTTGCACCCTCTCACTGCCTTCCTCTGCAAGGACAAATATAGAATGCTCACCCTGGCACTGTCCTTGTCCCTGGAGACTGGATGGTGGTGTTGAATCTGGCAATACCTGCGGTTCATGGTAGGACAGGAACATTTTCCCGTCCCCATCCTTAGCTGACAATGGTGACCGAAGCATCACTTCTGGGTTGGGGTGGCTACCTCAGAGAGGTGGAGGTCAGAGGTCTCCGGTGGAGTCCTGCATCTACACCAACCTTCTGGAGCTGAAGGCCTCCAGATTGTCATTGAATGCTTTCCAGTCATCAAGGGGAGGTTGGTACTGGTGCTTACAGACAATACCACTGCCATTTGGTATTGCAACAAACAGGGCGGGACGGGGTCACGGACCCTGTGCCAGGAGGCCCTGCGCCTCTGAAAATCGCTGGACCATCAAGACATTTCCTGGTAGCGATTCACCTGGTAGGCTCCTTGAGTGCCAGGTGGAACATACTCAGCCATCAGTTCCTTGCGGACCACAAATGGCAGTTGCACTCTGATGTAGTGCAGGTCTTTTCCATGAATGGGGAGATCTTGGCTCAATCTTTTCATCTCTGCTAAGAATGTGCAATATCTGCAGTTCTACATGTTGGAATTTCCAAAGTATCTCTTGTTTCGAGAAGTGTTCTGACTCCAGTGGAACTTGGCAGCCCTTTCCACCAATAGCTCTTCTGCACTTGTTTCTCAGAGTAGTGAGAGCAAGCTGTCGCAGGCTCCTAAGGGAGGTTGTGTTAGGGTACACAAGCTCAGAACTCAACAATCAACCAACAGACACAATACCTTTGATTTCCGCACTAATGCTTATATTTTAAGAAAAAGAAAGTACTTTTAATCACGCAGCTGTACAAAATAATACTAAGTTCAGTTTAAGGCAGAAGTCAGTTGCTCTGACACTCTGTCCAAACTGCACAGGAAGTAACAACACTGTATTTCCTATCATTCATCTGCACAGGAAGCATCATCATTGGATTTGCCATCATCCATCTACACAGGAAGGACCTACTTTTCAGTACTAAAATCTGACTAAACCCTGCATCGCCACCTGACATCACTCCAGCCATATCCCACCCAGCTGCAATATCGCCAGGCAAGACAGCACGCGCAAGCCTGGCAGCGGACTTGCCAACAAGAACACCATCAGCTGCACAAACTCCATGAACATCATCCTCCAACATGGAACACCTGTTGTTCAAACTCCACATCACAGCCGTTGCCCTAAGCAGCATTCTTATTTATAGACCACTGGGACACTGGGCCAATTTCACCAGCAGTATTGTGGACTTATTTGCACCACTCGCTCTCGATGCTAGCAATTACATCCTACTCTGAGAACTGACCTTTTGGTTATTCATATTCTAGACCCCAGTCTATTTGGTACATAGAGGAGCTCAGACTGATGAAATGTTACTAGAAACAACTGGAGCGCAAAAAAGAGAATGAGCCAGAACACTTTAGACAGGAACACTTTCACATCCACTCTGAGATGTTACCTCTAAATGATTCAGGCCACCAAAAGTTTTGCTCTGGCAGACCACGTCGATGCCAGCACCAACAGAAGCAAAGAATTTGTTGTCATCGTGCAGGATTTCCCCTCACTAGCAGCGCCTCCAACTCGATCGCCCACCCACAGGACCTCTGAAAGAATCTTTCTCAAGTCTTCAACAAAGAAATCACCACCATTTACAGCAACTTTACCTGCAACTCGACTCGACAGGCCTCGCCAAACACCTCTCAATCTTATACAGAGAGCCAATGCTAACCATATGGTTGTTCATCATCCCAGAGGAAACTATTGCCAGCATGAAGTCTATCCTTTCAGGTGCTCTATCAGACTCCTACCATGCCTACTCCAGAGGACTAAAACTCATCGCCATGTTTACACCCATTCTGAACGCCTCCACCTCTTCTGCGACCTTTCCAGATGCTTAGAAACACGCAACTGTCCTCTCATTGCTGAAGAAATCCTCTGCACACCCCTTAACGCTTTCCAACTACTAACCAATCTACTTGCTACCATTCCCAGCCAAGGTCTTAGAGAAAACTTTTAACAGACACCTCACCGAATAACTCAACCACCAGACACTTGAGACCACTCAGTGAGACCCAACCATAGCACACAAACTACCCTCATCATTACAATGGATAACATCCCCATGACTCTGGGCAGAGGAGGCACAGCTACCTTCATCCTCCTGGACCTTTCTAGAGCATTTGACATGGTCTTCCATCCCACCCTCACCCAACGCCTATACGACATTAGAATCCAAGGACACACACTCCGATGGATCAGCTCCTTCCTCACTTGAGGGACCCAGTCAGCCTGGCACTGTACTCCTTGGACACTTGCGACCTAAATGGCAGAGTTCCGCAAGGATCCTCCCTGAGCCCGATCCTCTTTAACACTACATGATCTCGCTAGCAAGCATCATTCGCTCTCACAACAGTCCTACACCGACGACTAGCAACTCATAGTGTCTTTTACAGACAAGACACCTGGTGCCTGGATCAAGTTCAATGCCTGCATGACTAAAATCTCCCACCAGATGAAGACCAACTGTCTGAAGCTGAAAACCGACAAGACCAAAATTGTGATCTTCGGGAATAGCACTTTGCCATGGGACTCCACTTAATGGCCAACAGAGCTAGAACCAATCCCCCCCCCCCCCCCCCACACCACTCATGCCAAAAAACAGCAAACTCGACACGACCACCAAAGTCAGCCCCGTCACAGCCTCATGCTTTTGTACCCTAAAGATGCGCCTGGAGATGCGGCTGGAGATTTTCAAATGGCTCCCAAACAGCTTCCGGAAAACCGTTATGCGTGCCCTTCTCACAAGCGAGCTGGACTGCGTGAACACCCTCTGCTCTATGCTGGGATCAACAAAAAACTCACCAGAATACTGCAGATCATTCAGAACACAGCCAGAATCACTCTCCACTTTCCAAGCTGCTCTCACATCTTGCAACACCTGAAAGATTCCCATACACAAACAAGCACAATCCAAACTCCTCACCCACACTTTCCGGGCACTAAATAACACTGGCCCAGCATACCTCAACAATTGCATCTGCTATTGCAAACTATCCAAACATCTTCTCTTGGCTGGACTCCTACTTGCACACATCCCATGCATACAGAAAACCCTTCTCGCTCCCAAAGCGTGGAACGGCCTTCCGCTGCACATTAGAGCCGCCTCCTCACTTCTTGAATTCCGTAGGAAGCCAAAGACTTAGTTTTCCAAGTAGTCCAACTAAGCTCTAGTTTTGACTAGACTCGCACCTCGTCAACGCCAGGATATTTTTGCGGGTGGCAATGCGCTCTACACATCTGCATGTCATAACTAGTCCTCCTGGTTTTATGGTATTCATTTTTTTGGCATATCCTTCTGTATTTATCCATATATCTTTTTTGCTAATTTTATCTGTATTTATCCATATTTATTTTGGGTTTAACCAATAAATATGCACTAATGCTTGAATGCCTACCAAGTTTCAATTCTGTGAACACCCGCAGAAGATAAATCAATGCTCTTATATGAAAATCTGCACATTTCAGTATCAACCTTGTGCATATCTCCTGCTGGTAAAGCCTCATTACCAAAATTATTTTATTTTTTAACCCTCTTACCTATCAATCCATACAGCAATCGGCCTGGCAGACATGGGAGACAGTATTTAGAATTACTGAAAAAGCAACCTGTTTTCCGTTTTTGTCCACATTTAAAATTAAATACAGACATGAAAATAAATGTTTTCTGTCTGTATTTATCTGTAAAAATCAGTAAAAACGGACAACAGGGAGCCCTAGTCGTAACATAACATGGTTACCCCTTAATGGCTGACCCCCATAGTAGTGATGACCAGGTCATAAGTGCACACAGTCTACTTTGTTTTTAAGTATCTTAGCCCTGGTGGTCTAGTGTATATGCAACTGATTGCGATGCTCTCTCTGAAGCAGATTTGGCACTTGGGATTCTTTCCTAAAGATGAGCAGTGGTGAGGGAGAGAAACCTCAGGAGCTGCAGTTTGAGCCATGCGTCGCTCTGTCTGAGTGCATAGCCACCCAATGCATCTTTGTAGTGCAGCAGCCCTTCTGTGTGGAGTGCATAGTCAGCCTTAGGTGGGCTTGTATCATCTCACAGCTGGTGCTCCTCTGAGAACCTGATGTAGTTGCAAAGCTGTTGCAGCCCCCTGGGCCAAACAGATATTTGTAGTCCAGGACAGGCCAAAATTATCATACCACTGCTTCAATCCCAGTCTGTCTGTGTTCGTGCAGCAGTTTCAGTCCCACATGGCCAATGTCATTGTTCGGCTGTTGCATCCACAGTTGAAGCAGTGAGGCCATTGCAGCAACCAAACGAGCTGAGGGAGTTGTTCCGCATTTGAAAGTCCAATCAAGCTGAACAAATGATTTCACAGAGCGGTTCCTGCTAGCAACCAAGTAGGAGACTCCGGGGGGGATCCTTCACAGCACATGTAGCTCCTAGCAGTCATATATATATATATATCGTCAAACAACACTGGGATATTCCCAAAAAACATCAATAATCATCAATAAACAATAAATCTTCTTGTTCTGTTAATTTTATTTGTCTTATGCAGTCGGAAAAAGACAATACCAATACGTGTTTTGCGATCCACTGTGCTTCTTCAGGGCTTATAGTTATCCTTTCGTCGCTTTATTATTTTGTCTGTTTATCCAAATAGTCATACTTCTCCTTGATTATTCAGTTTCCTCTCAAATAAAATATTGCCATATTATAATCTTTGAATTTCCATTATATATAATAACTCTCCTGCCCGGTGATCCATTCCACTTGCGCCCCTTGATACGGTCGCAACTCAGCTGGAAGCCTCCGGGTCAGTCTCGCATCAAATTTTGGAATATCAATAAAATTGTGCTTAGTATGAAGTATGTTGAAAGAAGAGATAGTCTATAATTTCAAGATTGTGTAGAGAATCCACTGGGGACCGCTACATGGAAAGAAACCAACCAGAAAGACAATGAGCTATCGGACTGACGGCAAGAGCAGTTGCATGCCGAGAGATTCTTTGATGACCCTTTGTATTTCATTCGCCTCACCCCCCCCCCCCCCCCCCCCCCATACACACACTTTCGGATTCTCCATAGTTTCTTGGAGCACAAACAATAGACAAGGATTAGTGGTTATGTGGGATGGACTACCATAGAGAATGCATTCAGACCTTCTGGAGACCCTGCCATTGTTTATATATGGGCCCCTCCAACAGGTTCTGAGAAGTTTGTAAAAGCATAGTGTCTCTCTTATACAACAATCATGTGTATGGCTAATGTGTAACTATTATGGTAATGAACGTTAGAGCATTAGCAAAGAAAAATAAATGAACATTAAACAAGAAAAGTTGTCTCAACATTATAGAAAAGGAGCTTTGTAAATCCGATGTTATATTGTGTTATAGTTGGGAATGTAGTTCAAATTGCCTTTCTCCTACGATACTTGCTCAGAGCATTGTCAGCCCACTTTCAGCAGCCCATGGCAGTGCTCATTTTATCCTTACAGAATTCCAATAAGATAATCTTTTTTTTGTACCATTCATTTCTTTAGCTGGCAAAATATTTTTTTAAATAATTTAACTGGATACAAATGTGTGAACTGGCAGCCTGTGCTTCCTGAGATGTGATCTAGAAATACACAAGGATGGAAATTGAATGAAAATGTTGTACTTAAAAACGAAATGGAGGTGATGCGTAATAATTTAGTAAACATATGTGAAAGCATAACCAATCTCCAAACAATGCCACGATAAAAAACAATAACAAGATGTTAATATTGCATTACTATGATAGCAAGGGCCAAGATCATGCGTCAGAGTCCCTTAACTACAGGTAAACACTAAAGTACTAACTACTTGAGTGTTAAAATATTTTCCGATTTGTGTCCCTTGGACGTGCTTTTGTCCCTTCTGGCTCCTTACTCTGATGCTCTGCCCCAATGGTGTACAGATGCTGCGCACACCACTCCATCTCTCATCTTTTGAAGTGGAGCCTGCAGGCAGCGAACACTTTGCATGTTGTTTAGGAGCCATGTTGTGGGCATTTCTATTAGCCCCAATCTCGCATCCACTGTGTGGGTTCAAGTAACCTTGATAGTTGCACTCTTTGGGGGTTCCGTTGGGTGGTATCCTTACTGGTGGGGTGGAGGTGGCATAATGTGGTGGTGGTTGTAGGAATAAGCCTAGCTTGCCTTAGCTCATAACACCAAACTTTGGGAGCCATTTGAAAATTAATAGGGAAAGGTGGCGGTGAGGTGGTGCCATAACTCTTAATTTCTTAAGCTGGCCCTTAGATCTTATCGTCTCATTTCGAATAGTGGACCTATGATGATAACCTTTTGTCTGTTTATTCATATATAACAAGACATTCTTCAGTTACTTTGATAACAAATGTGTTTTTAGAAGTTGTAGTTAGTCTTGCTCGATATTTAAATGTGGTTTATAAATATCTTGTTTTTATTGTATATATGAACTTCATGCCCCAATACACATTTATTTGATCTGAACTGTTGTTTCTCTTGCTCATTTCTAAGGAATTTGATTTGAGCAGCTGTTTCCACTGGTTGCAGAGATTAATTATGATTAAGTAATTGATCTCAAACAAGTAACTGATCAAGAGGTGCGTCTAGCCTGTGAAGCACTCTGTACTAACTGACACAGTACTTTAGGGAAGTTACAAAAGTTACACCGGCTCACAGAACAACAATCAAGCTTGATCAATGCAAAGGCCCACAATTTTGTATGAGTGGGTGGGGATGCAGATAAGCTGACTTGCAAACTCCAAGAGAGTATAGAGAGTGGTTCCAAGTGGCGTTTTTACTCACTAATCTCTCAAAAGGGCAACTTTATCCTCTATTTTAGGACTCACAGAAACCTAAATGTTTGGTGCAGAATCTAGCAATTCCTGTGTGAATTGCTGCGTCCTTCTATGACCCTGCAAATCCAGTAAAATAATTGGGACATTGAGGAGAGGATGTTTAGGAAAAAAATGTTGCCTTTTAACTAGCTTCTAATTTTATTCCTTTCCTGGATGATTGATTACATGCTGAAGTGTGGGTTCCCCTGAAATTTTTCCACCTGCCCTCATTGCTCTGAAAGTGAAAAGAAATTGATCTTCAGGAGTGTAGTACAGGTATAAAAACCCTTCTTAGTTTAAATGCACATCACAGGAAAATATGATTCTTATCGGTGAAAGAAAATATACCATTGGCAGGGCCACTGTAATTATGTGGTTTTGTGGCCATAGTGTTTTCTTCATAGTTATGGATTTTAGTTTTGCCGCATAATCCATCATCTGCTACACAATCTACAGATTTTAACCAAAATAATCTGTGCTGGTATCTCAAATTTATCAAAAGTTACTGAAAACGCAAGAACACTAGTTGCTGCACAGTAGAAGACCCTTTACAAAGGTTGACTGGTCATCTCTCTGTTGCTTATTGCTGTATTTGTGTGTCAGACTGGTACTAATAAGGTGAAACCTTCGCACAGATAGTGTTAACGTGTCAAACTGGCAAAATATATACTATCACAAAATGTCACATAATTTGGCTTTTCTTACTGCATAATTTAGTTGAAACTCCTGTGCCTCATAATTCCAGTGGCCCTCACTGCTAGCTTTGAATTACTGTCAGCTGAAGACATAGTTGAAACACACAAAGATGGCTGAAAAATGAATAACTAAACACTTAGACAGACAAATTTGGCAAAGTAAAGTATTGAACCACCTGCTGGGTGCGAAAGTGCACTTCATTTTAGATTCATGTACTCCTGTGAGCGGCGAAAATGCTGTAATTCCCACTGCTTGAGAGCCAATCACTGAAGTGGGCTGGCACATTCCTTCATGGTGTATGCTGGGGTGCATGGAAAGCAAAATGTTAATGACAGTATAACAGACCAGTGGATACAGATGGCTAAGACAAAGCCCCTCTCTGAATGTGTATATAGTTATGTATTTTTTATTTATGTTTTCTTTTATTTAGCAAGGCTGGCGAGACAGGTAAAGCTGTCTCTAAGTTAGACCTCATGTAACATGGCATGGGAGATGAAATATAGACGGATTCCTTTGTGCCTAGTGATACTCTTCTTGCCAACTCTAGCACAGGTATAAGAGTTCAGCTTACTCAAGTAACTGAGCCATCCATTCTTATCTTTAATCCATTAATTATCCTGCTTTATTTGCCACTAGTTATTTAATTTGTATGTTTCCTTGTGCTTCAACTATGAATGAATGTCTTTATTGTTTAAATTATATTCAAATATTCATCACAATAATAAATACCCTCATATCACAAATATATATTTACAAAATATTCCATAAAATCTATATTTCATTGACACTTCCTTAGGATGATAATAAACATCATCTAAAAATTTGGTAATTATTCAATAAATTGGCAATCATTTGTAGAAAACCAACAGGCAACCGCCTCGTTGACAGATCTGCAATTAATAAAATTAGATGCATTTTCAGGTATCTCTTCCTCATATCTAATAAACTAGAACACAACTTAAATGCTCAATGGACTCCTCTTTATAATTACATGGACGACAGGTCTTTGAGGTTAAACAGTTAGTGTTCCAAGACCCCTCAATTTGAGCTATCAGTATCAACAAAAAACTAATTATGTTGTATTTTAGTTTGCATCTTGAGTTAAGATTAGATGCTAAATATTCTTCATTTACACTTGAGTACGACTTCATTGTATAATGAGCATGTCTATATTTCTGAAATGGTAATAAGTCTGTGGCTCTTGAACTCCTCCAGAGGGTTTGTCTTTCACTCCGGACAGGGCAATTTTATAAGCTCTACAGATAACCGTAGATTGTTTTCCATGACTGCTCTATTAACAGATGCCAAATTCAGCCCAAGAGGTAAGTCTTGATGATTTGTTACCATACTGTAAATCAAAAATCTCAATCAGTCTTTGTTTGCCATTAATTTGACATTGCTGATGAGTAACAAGAACAGTTAGTCGAGTCAAAGATAGTTCCAGTCACATTTTACAATGAGGAATTGACGAATGAAGATTCAATAGGGATCTGAGCTCCTTTATATACATTTTATTCAGATCGTTAATGGATTTCTCAGAGAGTACTATTGCCCCATACAGTAAGGTAGATACTAGTTTTGTTTCCAACTCCTTTAGGGATAGACAGTACCCTCAAACTCTCTTGTAAAGTTTTTGACTGAAAGTGAGACTGTGCAGTCCTTAGCTTTTAAATTGGAAAGATGACTTCACCATCTTAATGTATTTTTGACAGTAAAGGCCAAATAGTAGTATATTGGTACTTCTTCCTGAAGTTCGGCGTCCATTTTTAATTTGACATGATTCCGATATTTGCCAAAGATCATAACCTTTATTTTACTGAGATTGACTTAAGTCAATTTCTAAGTAAAAGTTTTGTAGATTCCATAGTAGTAATTGAAGTTCAGAGCTAGACAATGGAAGTAAAATGATATCGTCAGCATATGCCAAGTAACTTTGTGGTTTACCTCTTAATTTGCCACTGGAGAATTCAACAAATTTGGATAAATCCACAAGAAGTGGCGCTAAAATTTACAGCCCTGTTTTAGTCGATTGGCTGTGATATTTTTGGTGACAAGACTTTTTTTTCAACTTTAACTGTAGCCAAGTTTTGTCATGCAGAGATATTAAAAAAATTAATAATAGTGGAACTAATCCCATAATTGGACAAAATCCCCCAGATTTTTTGTCGATTGACTTTGTCAAACACCGACGAATGGACAATGTCACGTGTATAAATTTAGGCTGCTTTTCGAGGTTTTGTTGGGCAGTAGTTTTAGTGCAGTGATATAATCAACAGTCGAGCAGCCTTCTTTAAATCCAGATTTCTTCATAGGAGCTAGATTAAAGTCAGAGGCCTGTTGTAATAAGCTAATCTTGTTTAGAGTTTTCCTTCAAAATATAGCAAAGCAATTAGACAATAACTACTTGGCTTCTGATTTGAACCCTTTTTGTACAGGGTGTGTATAATAGCCCCTCTTCATAAGGGAGGGAAGTTTAACGATTCCAAGACCTTAGTAAAACGATTGTAAAGGAATTCCCTCACAAAGCAGATGGTGAGCTTTGATCATGTCTATAGGCACCCCGTTTGGGCGCCCACCTTTCGAGGGGTTAAGATTGTTTTTATTAACACCTATTTCCTCTTTAGAAATCCAAAAGTTGGTATTATAATAACTTGGTAGCTCAAAAAGGTGGAGCTACAACATGCATATAGATTATCTACATGCATTTTCCATTTCTCATAAAGTATGTGGAAATAGTTTGCTGGTTTAAAGACTCGGTACCCCAACCAAGGATCAAATTAGTCTCATGTTGCTGATTTTAATACACTGAAGCATTTTTGTCCAGGCCAGATACTGAGATCGTCTACAGATTTCCTCAACTGGAAGTGCTTCACCTATGATGCCCTCTTCAAATGAAGAAATATCAGTGGCTGAAGACCAGCGACCTCAAACATTTATCTTTTGCAAGGTGGAAAATGTACATCTAAAAAGTGTATGTAATGATTGATGTAATGGCCTATGGAGGGCTACATGTATTTTTACTTGGTTGTGTAGTCAGTCACTAATTTGTATATTCTGCTACAGTTCATAGAAATTCCCCAAATTAAGCTTGACAGCACCCAGACTAGTATTAACGAATTTCAAAGGATCATTTATAGGCTGCGGGATGTGAAAACAAATCGACTGTGCACAAGCCACAATGTCATAAGGACAAAATAAAGCAAGCTTGTTCATCAGAATACATCTCTGGTAGAAACTAACACACTGCACTGTTTGCAAATGTAGATTCCAGCAATGGAAAGGAGGATTATTACACCATATATTGATGGACCAGACATTGGATACTTGAACACTGAAGCTACGGAGAACTTTGTCTTTCTAAAAGAAGAAGAAATTACAGATCAAACTTCTCAGTGAGTTGAAGTCCTTTTCTTTGTTTGTCACATAACATTTATTCCTATTATATATTTATTTACTACATTAAATATTGTAGACTTTTCTTCTTTAAGTACAGTCAGAAATGCACTGCCAGAAAGACAGATGCATTGATGGAAAATCAGGTAAAGATAACTAGAATGTAAAATTTTTTAAAAAGCATCTAGGAGCTGCTGACTTCTAATTGCACTTTCAAAGTAGCAAGGACAGATGTATGAAAATTCCTTAAAAGCTATTGTAAACCCACTGTCCTAGTAAGAACTCACTGAAGCTGCCAATATGATCATGGTCAGCTATAGATTGTACCATAACATTGCCGCCTTGTTGCCACAAAAAAGTCCAGGAGAAGTAAAAGTCTGTACTAAACCTGTTGGAAGGTGTTAAAAATGACGTGTGGCAGGTTTTTCATCAGTTTTGTTTCCAAAACATGGAAATGTCATCCAAATCTCCCTCTCGCAGGAACGTATCCCTGCCAAACACTGACCCTCAGTTTTGTTCTTCTGTGTCTTCAGAGCGTGGCGTCCTAGATGAGGATAGGTTTCTTTTGGCTTCAGGGTGCCCAAAACAATAAACTAGGTGCTGATCCCCAACGTTGTTCCTCTAGGAATCCTGAGTGGGAGGTCATCATATCCACATGCAGTAAACTGGTGTAGTGCATTTAGGAAATTTGGAAAGTAATTGAGTGAAATGACTGTCTGTGGCTCACATCTTTTTATTGAGGTTTCAAAACAAAAAGCACCACCTACAACCAACCGGCCGGTGGAAATGACTGTTTAGAGTACCAGTCTGTTGGTCACAAGTATCGTCCGTGGTCTGAACTGAAACTTAATACAACCATATGTTTAACTACTAGAGATCATTAGGTTTCTATTTCTAGGTGTCTAAGCACCCCTGCACTGATTTGTTGGCTCCTTAGTGTTGGGGCTATTGAAAATCTATGGATTTGAGCAGGAATCCACATAATAGACACCAGGGAATGTTTTTGATGCGAGAAAGCCGTTGACTGCAATATTTTGGCCCTGAACTTGCCAGCTCACAGGAGAATCTGCCAACCCTTGACTGAAAACCAGTTACACAGTGAATTCAGGGTTATGTTTCTTGTGTGAATTCTAACCAATTTTATTACTGCGAGTTTCCTGCAAATGTCAACTTATGGCATTAGTAGGTTACAATTTCATCACTTTTCTGTGACAGAAACTACCATAACTTTACACAAATGGCCAAAGTCCTACAATCTAAAATTTACACAATTCTGACTCCACTGGGTGGCCTATTGCATGGGCATGAGGTGACCAAACGTGTGAAGACTACAGTGACAGTATATTGACTTCACATGGTAACAGATTTGGCCTACAAAGCCGATGCATGCCTGCTACACAAACGGACTGTCAGCTATAGTACAATTTTATTTGTGAGGATGTGACTTCAGTGCACAAATTCACAGGTGGAAACATTGTGACTCATAGCTCTTTTTTTCTTCAATTCTCTGCCTGTGCAAGGAGCAAGACCCAGTTTGGATTTGGTTCCTTGTTTAACAGAACCACACAGTTTAGGTACGTTTTGGATTTTTTATGAGGCTAAGAAAAATGCCAAACATTTCAAACCACATCTGGCTCCCTGCTGGGGTACAAGTATGTTTGTGTGCCCTAGATAGAGCCCTGGTGCCATTTCGGATTTTGTCTTAGGACAAGAAACAAACCCAAACAGTGTCTGCCTCTGCGCTATGAAACACACACATAGCCTCTTCGTTTCAAAAGGTTTCTTTTTAATTAGAGAAGCATTGTGAAGCAAAGGAGGTGTGTAAAATTAAAACCGGACGTAGTAATTGGAACTGGATGTAATAGGAACAACCCTTGTCCCGCCCTTGCTGTTGCCCATCTCTTGGTTCAATTCTTTTGTTGGTGGCATGTTAGGATAGGTGGGAGAGAAGGTAAAATGAGTTGGGGTGATCCAAAGGTGTGGTGCAGGCAGAGCAATGTGGCAGGGCGTCGCTGGCAGGGGAAGGGACCTCCTTGACAACCTGTTGTTAGCGAACCCGACGCCATTATTTGGCCTTATATTTCCTTTGACTTCGCGAATTGACCAGTGCCCCTAACCCGCGCTTGCCTTGTGTTGTTATATTTGCATTTCTCCTGTGTCTGCTTTCCCGACAGGGCTAGTTTCTGAGCTTCGAGCCATAGACTGTAGTGCGCCTGCACACTGGACACTCTTCCGCCAGGACTCGGGGTAACTTCTCTCGCTAGGATGAAGTGTTCAAACTGGTTTTTCGGTGCTGCTGGTCAGACCCGTCCTGCTGCTAGAGCTCCAGAGGCTGTGGTATCCTTCGCACTGGCGACCCCCAGGGCCTGTCACACTGCCATTCCTGGGAAACATTCTCCAACTGAACCTGACTGACCCTCAGAAGGCCTTTGCAAAGTCTCATCGAAAATATGAACCTGTACAGAAAGGACTGCTTATCCTCTCCGAGGATATATTTAGTTTTAATCGGCTGTATATTGAGCGTATGGCAAATCGTACCCAGCGATCCAAGTTGGAGCTACCCATTACTCTTGGGTAGGTTAATGAGGCTGTTAGCTCTTTGGCCAGAGGCAAAGCGTCTGGTCCTGATCAGATACGTTTCACATTTTTTGTAACTTTGTTTCTTAGCAGTTTTCCCCAGCTTTGAGGGACTTGTTTAACAATGTTGATTTGCTGGATAGGGTTCCTGAGTAGTAGAGGGAGACAAACATTGTTATCTTCCCTAAGAAGGGAAAAGACCTCACACTCTGGCTCCTACCGCCCTAAGTCATTAATAAATACTGATTCAAAGATTTACACATGCATCCTCTCTAATCGGATGTCTGGTAGGTTTGGTTGATTCAAAATAGCATGGGTTTATACCAGGGCAGAACTCAACATCTTGTGTCAATACTGTTTTCACAGCTTTGGAGGCAGCGTCAGTCAGGGGCGAGTCAATCAATATGATATGTTTGGCCTCAGAGAAGGCCTTTGATAGGGTATCCTGGCCCTTCCTTTGGGGGGTCATGGAGACCGTAGGCTTTGGACCAGTTTTTATCCTAAGAGTTAGACGTCTCTACTCTGGTCTCAAGGCTAGGTTATGTAGTGGGGGGGGGACAATCAGATCTCATTTCTATTCTCCGCGGGACAAGGCAGGGGTGTTCCCTCTCCCCTCAGTTATTCGCTCATTACATTGAATCATTTATTCAGTCCCTTAAACGGATGTCTGAGATACAACCCCTTAGACTATTTAATTTTGAGGTGAGGAATGTAGCCCATGCAGACGACATTGCAGTTTTTACCCCGCCCTGGCTTGTGTTCTTCATGCTCTTCTAGAGGCGGCCCAGTCATGTGGAGAAGTTGGCAGCTACAAGTTGAACCAGGAGAAGACTCAGGTCTTATTTAACGCTGTCCTTGCAGATCAGGACAGGAGATGGGTACAGTCTTTGGTATATCTTGGGGTTACCCTAGCTCTCAACACTCTGGCGATCATAGAAAATAACTATGGTAAGCTGTTTCAACATTCAGCGGAGGTGTTTCTTAAATGGAATCATTTGCATCTGGGGCTTATTGGCCATTGTAGTCTTATTAAAATGATTATTCTTCTGTTGTATCTTTACTTTTTTTGCTGTATCCCAGTTTTTTTTTTACAGCTGGCTTTTCTTATGAAAATTGAGGCATTATGGCATAAGTTTATCTGGTCATACCGGAAGCCGTGTTGTAAAATGCAATTTTTGCAGCAGTCAAGGGAAGAGGGAGGGGTCTTACTCCCGGTCCTCAGGCTTCATTATTTGCCATCCATCTTTTCTCAACTGCGGTGAGTACTGGCGTGGGGGCATTGGCAATTAGGTCTTCTGTTTAGCTAATTCCTCCCATTGGGTGAATCGGTCACCCACGACACGGGCATAGTGGATACAATATTTTAAACCTACACGGTTTAAGGCATTAAAAGTCTTTCATTTTATTTGGGGTTCCTTCAAGAGAATATTTCCTGGCGTCACCCCTTTGCATAAGCTCACATATTTGGGCCATAATCCCAGTTTTCCTGACTGTATCCAGGAGGGGTTCATGGCTGCCTTGGCAAAAGTCAATCTCCTGACGTTAGTCAACTATTCGATGGCTCGTGCTTTTTCTTCATTTGGTCATTTACAGCAAAGGGTCCCTCTCCCTGCAACAGTCTTTTTTAGATATGCAAATAGGCCATTTTCTTTTTAGTCTTAAAGAAGATGATTTGAGTTGTGTGGACAGTTCTTGTTTCAATCTTATTAGGAACGCTTGGCTCAAGAGAAATATTGGGCTGATCTATAAATTAGTTTATCGTTCATCTAATCATCAGAGTGAGGACGTGTTTCTAGAGAGGGCTCATAAGTGCAGTAGTTGGCTCAACAGGGAAGTTACACAAGCGGATTTAAGGTATAGCAATATGTTTCATTCCGCTTTGAATGAATCTGGTATTAAAGTTCATCATCTCAAATGTATTAATGGCTTGTATTGCACTCCTCACTGTCTTTATACTATGAAGCTCCAGCCGTATAGTCACTGTTTTCGCTGTGGACTCACTAGGGCGGACGCTGTTAATGTCTTTGCGTCTTGTCCAGCATTAAATCTCTTTTGGGAATTTGTCTTCGCCAAATTAGGGTTTATGTGTAAGGTAAGGATCATTGTTGACCCCAAGTTGATTATGTTTGGACATTCACCATTACTTTAGCTAGACAGGTGCTGGCAAGATTTGGATTTGGTGGTGGGAATTTTGAATATAAGCCGGCTGAAAATGGTGCTAATTGAAAATGATCCTTTGAGGAAATGATTAGCAGGATCTGGGATCCAGGTTGTGGGTGGTTGACTCAGCGTGCTGCTCCACAGGACTGGTCTGCCCGAACCGTATAATCTTAGTGTCTCCACGTTGCTATCCTCCTCCCATGTACTCATTATTCATTATTTATGATTTTTTTTCTTTTCTTTTCTTTCGGCTTGCCAATTTTAGAAAATATGTCGGTTTGGACTTGGAAATGTTTGTTTCTGCTTGGATTGCCTACTTTCTCCCCCCGCCCTTTTCTTTCTCATATTTCACTCATATTCTTGTATTTATTTAAAACAACCCAAACTTTAGCCTGCGAGGTGGAAGTACTACCTCTCCTACTACCCCTAGAGACCACCATAGCTCAGATTTCTGCTGCTTGTGTGGGAGGGAGTCCCTGCGAAGAACTCTATTCTAACCTTTTTTTATTGACCTTATTACTGATACTTTCAGATCTACCTTGGAACTTGACTAGCCCATCTCCATCTTTCTGTGATCTCTGAGTTGTTTTGGGGGTAAATATCTGGGAATTTTAAAATGTTCTGCATCAGGGAGACCTACCCTAGGGGTGGGCGGAATTTGCGAAATTCACTTTTGCAAATTATCGCGAAAATGTTAAAAATCTCCGCAAATACGCGGAAATATCGCGAAGATGCAGAAGTTTTTTTCCCGCCCGTTCGTGGTATTTTCTGCGTGGTCGCGGCTCGCCAACTTACCCATGCGGTTGCTCGCTGGCGCGGCCATCTTGTTTTCACTTGTCTCGCGGTGCATGATCGCTAGAAGAAAGACGTGATCGCGCGACGCATGACGTTACTGCGGGCGCAAACTGTCGCGAGACAGCGCAAATGGCTACCAACAATCCAACATCTCGTGGAGAACGCGACCGGATCGGGAAAACTTGTCGGCGAACGCGGGGATTCAGGTAAGGCGATCGCGCGCACGCGAGAATGTATTATTTTTCAGCGCGAGCAAGAAACAAATTATCGCTAAGCTGCGGAATGCGGAAATTTTGACATTTTCGCGCTTACCGCGGAACGCGAAAATGCCAAATTATCGCAATTTCCGCGAACGGAACGGAATTTTGGCCCAGGCCTAACCTACCCCCGGTCACCAATTTCATCATGACTGGGAGAGAGAAAAACTAATCTTTTCAAATCCTTCTATAACTATGGTCTGAAGAACCTCTACACTGATGACCCACATAACAAATGTATTTACGGCCTTTATCCAGCACAAAAGCCTTCGCACTGTGACATTTATCAAATGTTTCCTTTGAGGACCAAAGGAGGTTTGCCCTATTTGTCCCGGAAAATAAATGAATACCCTCTTAAGGGGGATGCTTATGTGTCCTCCATGAAGATTGCACAAAAGCAGAAATGTGTAGATTTCCCATACCTGGAGTTACATCCGAAAACTCCTACAGCCACCTCCTCACAAAAAAAGACTAAAATGCCTTCTGTAAAATGCTCCAAGCAGGATGAATACCAGTCTTGTGCAGACATCAGTGCAAAGAGCCAGCTCCATGGATTTTCTCACTGATCTTCAGCCTCTGCCGGTGACCTCCATGTCATCACCGTGAAAGGTGAAGAAAACAAAACACCACTGTCCATGAGTAGACACTCTTAAATGATGATAACATCCTTGTCATTGAGATCAATTTCGACAGCCTAACCTTCTTTGACGGCAACAGCACCTTTGACGTAGAGACCATTGTCAAAAGCATCTCTGACGATGTCTCTACTCCAGACGTTGATCCTATTGATGGCTCTTTTTTGCACCCCAGTCGCTTTCTCACCAATTCAAGTGATATCTAGCCTTCCCACTATGATTCTTGATTGTGAATTAGAAAGGGGCATTAGTGACTAGAACGTTTCTGAAGCTCCTTATAGTCTTATGTAGTTTGATGTACATTACTTCCTGAAGTTTGAGGGCGATGTCTTAAACAGTAGATAGGTTTACCAGAACTATGACTTCCAGCCACAGATGTTTGTAGCAGGTCATCTCAGCCCTATGAATCTTGTCGTGCCTACACACATTCTGAGGTGTTGCAGGTGTCTGTTTAGTTTCTCACAACATTACAACGGATGATGGACACCTTTCAAAGAAGTTCCTCAGCAGCCTGCTAGAATGTGCCCTCTTCCTCCACCATTGTCTCGGTCACCCCCTCTACAACTACCACCACCTCAACCTTCTTCTCCTCTGGTGGTCCAACCTCCAAAGACAGTCACATCAACACTGCT
This sequence comes from Triturus cristatus, assembly GCF_964204655.1. Classification (NCBI taxonomy): domain Eukaryota; kingdom Metazoa; phylum Chordata; class Amphibia; order Caudata; family Salamandridae; genus Triturus; species Triturus cristatus. The sequence goes on along the minus strand of NC_140589.1, from coordinate 576,736,166 downwards.
CACATCCCCTTGTAAGGTTATGGGAGACGAGGATTCTTCAGATTACTCTGAATTAGAAGGTGACTGCCAGATGACAAAGTTAATTATGAATGGGTTGTTTATATTTTACCAGAAGAAGTTGATAAATCGTCCATCCAACCAGATTCACAACCTGATTGTTAGACTTGGGGGTCTCTAGTTGGCACAGGTAGGCACTTGAGACAAGTAGGGACCCTCTCCTCTAGTCAGGGTAAGGGGGTACACTCCTAAAATAACCCCTGCTCACCCCCTTGGTAGCTTGGCACGAGCAGACAGGCTTATCTCAGAGGCAGTATGTAAAGCATTTGTGAACACGTACAGTAACCAAGTGGCAACACTTCAAATGGACACTACACAGGTTTTATATAATAAGTATTCTTTATATAGATTTACCACAAGACCATTAAACGACAAAAGCACACAATACTGTTACTTTAGATGGTAGAATTTTGCTTAGTTCTCTTAAGTTCCTAAATGCGACACTTTAAGTCAATGTACCTTTTAGATGCGACACGCAGGGCAACGAAAGTGTTGCAACGATGTTGATGTGATGAAGTTTTTGGTGCAAAGAAATAAAGGCGTGAAGATCTTCCAGATGCGGCACGCTTCTCCGATGTTGCGAGAAGACTCGATGCGTCAGCTGCAGCGGCGACACCCTTTACGCGATGCGAAGACAGCGGCCTTGGCAGCGACACTCTTCTCCGACGTTTGCGAGACGCTTCCGCTCGATGCGATGTTGCAGCGGCGACACCCCTTTACGCGATGCGACAACAGCAGCTCCAACGGCGGCACGCTTCTTCGTGGATGCGAGGCGCTTTTCTTGATGCGGTGCAAAGCGGCAACTGCGATGGCGACACGCTTCTTCGGCGTTTCAAGACACTTCCTGGATGATGCGAGATGCTTCCGCTCGATGCGATGCTGCAGCGGCGACACACTTTGCGAGATGCGACGACAACAGCTCCGACGGCGGCACGCTTCTCCTTCTTGAGTCGCGCTTCCAGCTCCTTGCGACACGCAGTCCCTCAGAAGGCCCAACAACAGCAGCAGGCACTTCCAAAGAGCTCTGGGGAGCTGGGGGGTGAAGTCTGTTGTTCCTGAGACTTCAGCAGGAGGCAAGCTCTATTCCAAGCCATTGGAGATCCTTCACAAGTTGAGCAAAAGTACACACAAAGTTCCTTTCTCCTCTCTTTGGCAGTAAGGCAACCACTGCAGGCCAATCTTCCAGGTTCAGGGATAGTTTCCTCCTCAGCTTCTTCTGGTTCCTCCCTCAGCAGAGGTTCTTTTTGTTTTCCCAAAGTGCTCTAAATTCTTGGCATCAGGGTCCCAATATTTATACCCAGAAATCCTTTGTCCTCTGAAGGCAGAGGGGCCTTTGCCCAGTCCAAACCAGTTCCTGAGCACTCTGTTTACCAGCCCTCTCCTTTCCTTTCACAGTGCAGGGCAGAAACAATAGACGCCCCACGGGAGGTGGAGCCAGCATTGTGGAAGGCAAGTACAGCACTGGAGCACTTTGTTGACAGGATTCCATCTCTCCATTTAGTGTGCAGAGCAGAGACATCAGCCGCTTCCCAGGAGGTGGAGCCAGCATTGTGGAAGGCAGGCACAGCCCTATTCAGGTACCAGGTGCAACTCCTCCCACCCATCTGGATGCAGATCTCTCTATTAACCACTGGGACACCTCACCCTGTCTCCTGGAATTCCCCAGCCCTGTCACTCAAACTCCAGACAAAGGAATACTGACAGCCTAGCAGAGGCAGGTTTGAATGGTTAGACAAGAAAATGCCTACTTTCTAAAAGTGGCATTTTCAAACACAGAAACGTAAAACCAACTTTACTAAAAGATGTATTTTATCATCCTGAGTTCAGGCATACTAAATTAGAATTTCTACCATGTTCTCTGAGTCAGTTAGTATTATAAAATGTAATAACCAAACTGCCCATTCTGGCCTATGGAGAACAGATAGCCTTGCAATAGTGAAAAACGAAAATGGCTGTAATTCACTATTCGAACATGCCACACACACCAGGGCATGTCCTACCTTATCCTTACAATGCACCCTGCCCTTGGGCCTACCATAGGGGTGTCTGATATGAAGCAAAGGGAAGGTTCAGGGACTGGCAAGTGGGTGCACTTGCCCAGTCAGCATGACAGTACCAGACTGCACACAGGCTCTGCAATGGCAGACCTTAGACACATGTTTATAGGCTGCTTCTGTGGGTGGCACAACCAGTGCTGCAAGGCCACCAGCAGTATTTGGATTACAAGCCCTGGGCACTTCTGGTGCACTTTACTAGGGTCTGACAGGTAAACCAAACCAACCAATCATGGAATCACAAATCATACATTAATTTACAAAAGGGAGCACTTGCACTGTGGCACTGGACAGCAGTGGCACAGTGCCCTGAGCAACTAACACCTGCAAAAAATACATGAGGCACAGCGAAAAATGGAAGGGAGACTCACGCCAATGTGCCAGGTCTAACACGTGTCCCCTCCAGCTGAAATGTGGGGAGAACTACCCTACCTCCTGGGAGCTCTCATCACTAAGGCGGAAAAATCTGGACAGACCATTAGCATTGGCGTGTTCTGTACCGGGACGATGTTCCACCGTGAAATCCATCCCCTGGAGGGGAATGGACCACCTTAACAGCTTTGGATTTTCACCCCTCATCTGCATCAACCATCTGAGGGGCCTGTGGTCTGTCTGAACCCGGAAGTGATTCCCAAACAGGTAGGGTCCCAGCTTCTTCAGTGCCCAGACCACAGTAAAAGCCTCGCGCTCAATAGCACTCCAGCTCTGTTCCCGTGGAAGTAACCTCCTACTGATGAAGGCTACAGGTTGATCTAGGCCCTCCTCATTCATCTGTGATAGAACAGCCCCCACACCATGCTCTGAAGCGTCTGTTTGCACTATGAACTCCTTGGAGAAGTTGGGTGCCAAGAGCACGGGCGCTGTGCACATAGCAGGTTTTAAGGCCTCAAAAGCTTCCTGTCAGGTGTCAGTCCAAATCACTTTCCTTGGCTGCTTCCTGGAAGTCAGTGCTGTCAAGGGTGCAACAATGTTGCCATACCCCTTGACAAACCTCCTGTAGTAACCTGTGAGTCCTAAGATAGCTTTCACCTCTGTCTGGGTTTTGGGCGGCTCCCAAGCCAGGATGGTTTCAATCTTGGGCTGTAGGGGCGCCACCTGGCCGCTCCCTACCTGGTGTCCTAAGGTCACCACGGAACCCTGCCCGATCTGGCACTTACTCGCCTTGATCGTGAGGCCTGCCCTCCACAGCGCCATCAACACTTCCCAGAGGTGGCGCAGGTGTTCTTCCCAACTGGCGCTGAACACTGCGATGTCATCCAGGTAGGCGGCACTGAACGGGTCCAGTCCAGCCAACACCTGGTTGACCAACCTCTGAAAGGTGGCAGGGGCATTCTTCATCCCAAAGGGCATAACCCAGAACTGGTAGTGCCCATCTGGTGTGGAGAATGCTGACCTCTCCTTTGCCCCATCGGTCAAGGCGATCTGCCAGTACCCAGACGTTAAGTCAAACGTGCTGAGGTACCATGCAGCTCCTAGCCTATCTATGAGCTCATCAGCTCTGGGGATGGGGTGTGCATCAGTCCTGGTGACTGCATTGAGCCCTCTGTAGTCCACACAGAACCGGAGTTCGGGTGTGGCACCCGGCGCGGCAGCCTTCGGGACCAAGACAACTGGGCCGGCCCAAGGACTGCTAGAGGACTCAATTACCCCTAGCGCAAGCATCTTTGAGACCTCCTCTTTGATGCAAGCCCTTACCCTGTCAGTCACTCTGTAGGCCTTGTGCCGCACAGGTGTACTGTCCCCAGTGTCCACCTCATGGACGCACCAATCCGTGTCACCAGGAACCAGGGAGAACAGATCAGAAAACTGTCCCAGCAACTGGTGGCAGTCATTCTGTTGCTCAGGGGTCAGGGTCGAAGAGAGGTTGACACCATCCACTGACCCATCTTGCTCTCTGGCTGACAGGAGGTCAGGAAGAGGCTCGGTCTCCTCTTCCATCCCAGCATCTGTTGCCAAGAGCATGCCCACTTGGGACCTCTCCAAGTGGGGCTTCAGGCGGTTGACATGCAGGACCCTCAAGGGGTTCCTGGGAGACCGCAAGTCCACCAAGTAGGTAACCGGACTCTTGCGCTCCACAACCTCGAAGGGGCCGGTCCACTTATCCTGGAGCGCACAGGGCTCCACTGGGGCCATGACCCACACCTTTTGTCCAGGCTGAAGCTCAACCAGAGTGGCATTCTGGTCGTACCACCGCTTCATCTCCTCCTGGCTGGCTTCCAGATTTGCCTCAGTGAGTTGTCTGAAATGCCTAGTCTGGTTCCTGAAGGCCAGCATGTAGCTATATACATCCTGGGGAGGTTTCCTGGGAGATTGCTCCCAGCCTTCTTTGACCAGACTTAGAGGTCCTCTTACGGTATGTCCATAGAGAAGCTCAAAGGGACTAAACCCTAGAGATTTCTGTGGCACCTCACGGTAAGCAAAGAGCAGGCATGTTAAGAGGACGTCCTACTTACGCCTCATAGGTTCCTCAAGACCCATTATCATGCCTTTAAGGGTTTGGTTGAATCTCTCAACCAACCCGTTTCCTTGGGGGTGGTAAGGTGTGGTAAACTTGTAGGTTACACCACACTCTTGCCACAGGGACTTCATATACTGTGATATGAAGTTGGTTCCCCGGTCAGACACTACCTCGTGAGGGAATCCCACTCGGGCGAAAATTCCCATCAGTGCTCGTCCCACCACGGGGGCCGTCACTGTCCTCAGAGGTATGGCTTCCGGGTGGCATGGTCCACCAAGACCAGGATGAACCTGTTGCCCATGGCTGTCTTGGGGTCCAGTGGCCCCACAATGTCAATACCCACCCGTTCAAAGGGGGGCTAACTACAGGGAAGGGCTTGAGAGGAGCCTTGTGCTTCCTCCCACTCTTACCACTTGCCTGGCAAGTCTGACATGTCCTGCAGTGAGTGTCCAAACTCCTGCGCATTTGGGGACAATAAAAATGGGTGACAAGCCTTTCAAAGGTCTTGTCCTGCCCCAAATGTCCTGCCAATGGAACATCATGAGGCAGCCCCAGGCTCTGAAGTGCTGGGGTTCAACCAGCACACTGGCTGACCCAGGCTCAGCCACCTTAGGCTCTGTATACAGGAGGTCATTCTCCCAGTAGATCAAATGTGATCCAGACCGATCACCTGCTGCCTGGTCTGCAGCCTGTTGCCGCAGACCCACAAGAGAAGGGCATTCTTTCTGCTCCTTGCAGAATTCCTCCCTGGAGGGTCCTCCTTCTTGCTTCCAATGGGTCAGCTCAGGCAGGTCCCCCAGTTCGGCTACCTGTTCCCCTGTAGGCTCCATGGCATCCCCCTCGGGGTCTGTTCCCTCCTGGACCGTGGGAACTTCAGGGGCCAGAAACATTAGACGCCCCACAGGAGGTGGAGCCAGCATTGTGGAAGGCAAGTACAGCACTGGAGCACTTTGTTGACAGGATTCCTTCTCTCCATTTACTGTGCAGGGCAGAGACATCAGTCGCTCCCCAGGAGGTGGAGCCAACATTGTGGAAGGCAGGCACAGCCCTATTCAGGTCCCAGGTGCAACTCCTCCCACCCATCTGGATGCAGATCTCTCTATTCACCACTGGGACACCTCACCCTGTCTCCTGGAATTCCCCAGCCCTGTCACTCAAACTCCAGACAAAGGAATACACACAGCCTAGCAGAGGCAGGTTTGAATGGTTCGACAAGAAAATGCCTACTTTCTAAAAGTGGCATTTTCAAACACAGAATGTTAAAACCAACTTTACCAAAATATGTATTTTATCATCCTGAGTTCAGGCATACTAAATTCGAATTTCTACCATGTTCTCTAAGTCAGTTAGGATTATAAAATGAAATAACCAAACTGCCCATTCTGGCATATGGAGAACAGGTAGGCTTGCAATATTGAAAAACGAAAATGGCTGTAATTCACTATTAGAACAGGCCACACGCACCAGGGAATGTCCTACCTTATCCTTAAAATGCACCCTGCCCTTGGGCCTACCATAGGGGTGTCTGATATGAAGAAAAGGGAAGGTTCAGGGACTGGCAAGTGGGTTCACTTGCCCAGTCAGCATGACAGTACCAGACTGCACGCAGGCTCTGCAATGGCAGACCTTAGACACATGTTTACAGGCTGCTTCTGTGGGTGGCACAACCAGTGCTGCAAGCCCACCAGCAGTATTTGGATTACAAGCCCTGGGCACTCCTGGTGCACTGTACTAGGGTCTGACAGGTAAACCAAACCAACCAATCATGGAATCACAAATCATACATTAATTTACAAAAGGGAGCACTTGCACTGTGGCACTGGACAGCAGTGGCACAGTGCCCTGAGCAACTAACACCAGCAAAAAATACATGAGGCACAGCGAAAAATGGAAGGGAGACTCACACCAGTGTGCCAGGTCTAACACTGATGATATCTCTTTTCCATGCACTAATAAAGCAACTAAAAAATTTAGCCTACCATTGACCCCTGTGGAGCAACAATGTTTCCTGTATGACTTCAAAGAGCAACCACTTAAAGCTATTAAATCAATACCTTTACTGGACTTTGCCTGGTCACAAGGCCTAAAATTGATGAAGACAGTGGTATCCTATTCTATTCAGAAGCGGTATCCTATTTGGAGAACAAATACAGGGTCATAGACATATCCTGACCTTTCTTACTGGCCATCTGAAACCAGACTTTGTGTAAGCCAGACATAGTGTCTGCGGTCCGGTGTAGATCCAAGAACCTGATCATGATTTCCTCTGCACACCATGATCAGGCAGGAAGCGGCATAGACAGTTTACCAGTAGATTTGCTTCCACAGAGGCAGCAACTATCAAGGACACTAACACTTTGGAGATTTTAGGCTGTTATAACGCCAGGTGGGGCATGACACCTCACCATTGATTGACCCCTTATCGAAGAATAAGATGGACAGTGCTAGAGTTATAGTCAAAGAGGTTGCAACAACTTCAGCTGGAATGGATGTTTCAAATGTAATGCAGACTTTTGGCAGCTCATGGGAGCAGCCGTATTGAGAACAATATGATCCACATCTTTCCGTCCAAGCGTCTATTCAAAGCTACTGGACATGCCAGTTTATAGAATGATTCTGTTTCGGAAACATGTTGATAAATCCTTACAGAATATTAAAAAGGATACAGATATTTCAAGATCCATGAGGGCTTTCCAGTATTATTACCCATATTGCTCAAATGTTATAGGCACAAATACATCTCAGACTGATAGAGGAGGTTTCAATCATTTTGGAAGTTAAGGCCAGGGTTATACACCCAATAGACCCACAGACAAGGGTATGGTAGAACTTCCAGCTGAAAAAGCAGCGCTTCACAAACGTACTCCTAAGACAACCAAAACCAAGCTTGACTTCTAACAGCTACTCTCTCCCCCCCCCCCCCTCACCCCAGCAAATAGGAGAGAGAACTTCCTGTTTTGCCTCAGGATCAGAATCTATAGCAGCGGATCAATGGGTGGACAGATTGTAAACTCAGGTCATATTTTGGAGTTCCTATAGAAACCACCATTCTGCCTGCCCCATAAAGAACATCATGGTCTTTTGAGGAAGCTGAAACAGGAAATTCTCCTCCTCCTTCTCAAAGGAGCAATAGAGGCAGTCCCAAAAGCTCAAAGAAATCATGGGTTTTATTTGAGATGCTTTCCAGAAGAAAGAAAACAGGACATGATAATACTTCAGAAGTCCTCCTGATGCTTCTGTTAAAGGAGTAGCTGAAGTTCAGGGTGCATATTTCCACATCGGATTTCTTTAGGAGCATAGAAAATGCCTCTGCTTTGCACTGGACGGCCAGCACTTCCAGTTGAAGGCAATACCATCTGGCCTCATCAGCACCTCACATATTTTTTAGAAAAAACAATGGTAGTGAGGACTCAAAACAAGTGTGCACTGTTGTCTAATCAAGAAAATTACATTTTCACTCTTCCACGCTCAACCTTCAGTTGCCCCATCACCACTGGGCCACATACATGAAAAGTCCAATCTTTATAGAAAGGAGCGAGACCAAATCCGGCAATTCTTTCTTATAATAATCTCTGAATAATTCTTATTTCTTGATTTTCACATCCAAACAATAACATGGGAGTCTTGTGTTTCTTTTCTGTCCAGATGTTTATTCAATCAATATATCTCATCACTATTGGTCAACTACATTGACACGAGGTGAGCAGTGGAGAGGAGGTCTTGACGCCAGTTGCTGCCTACTTCAGATGACAGGGTAACCAAGTATACCCTAATTTAGACGACTGACTTTTCAGGACTCTATAAAGGGAAGAAGCAAAGGCTTTTATAGTTGCCTGTATCACTCTTTTCCACAGACTAGGACTAAAACTGAACATTGACAAGTCTTCCTTAGAACCTCATACAAAGTTGCAGTCGTTGGTAGAGATACAGGGCACGCAAATGAAAAAAGCTTTTCCCTTGACGAAAGACTAATAAAACTTCAGTCTATGGTAAAGACCTCCTTTGTCAAACATTTAGTCCAGTTATACTATGCAAGTCTCTGCTGATGTCCTTGTGGATAGGTCTTCTACTCTGTTGCATACTCCAGATGAAGCAAGCACTGGTATGGGGGTGGATCCCTATGAATCTCGGGGCTTCCAGTCCACCGTTCATTGGACAGAGTGGTGCTCACAACAGATGCCTTCATGGAGGACTGGGGGGCTCACATGCAATAACTGTGGGCCAGAGGTGTATGGTCAGGTGCAGAAGAGAAGCTCTACTTCAACTTCCTGGAGCACTGTGCCATAAGACTAAATATCCAAGCTTTCCTTCTAAGGCTAACAGGTCAAGCAATCCTCTTTAGAAGAGAAAGCACAACATCAAAGTTTTACATCGCCAAGCAAGGAGGAACGAGGTCCTGGCCTCTGTCGGAAGAGGTACAGTTATTTTGGGACTGGTTCATTTCCCTTCATATCACGCACCAGTCATTGAGCCTGACAGCATGGTACCAGAGGACTTAGAGTATGGTCATTTGGATCTCTCAGCAGAGTGTAGCGACATCCCTTTTCAAGCCTGTGTGTCAGCTGCCACAAGAGCCTACAATGCAAAATGGAACAGTTTTTGTGTCTTGGGCAAGGCTAAGCTGTACTATTGTGTGACTAGAACGCCCCACCAAATAATTTCACATTTGCTGAACCTAGCCAGAATTGGTCTAAAATATTAATATAAGTCCATCTGACAGCAGGCTCATGATTTCGGAGACCGGAAGACAACTCAATCACTCTTCTCTCAAAGGACCATAAAGAATTTTATGAAAGGACTCTTCAGTGGATTTTCCCCTGTACGGCATCCACAAGTTTGTTGGAACTTAACCTGTCCTGAGCCAGCACATATTGCCTTTGTTTGAGTCGATCAACAGAGCGCATCAAAAATTAATTTCCTGGAAAACAACACTTGTCTTAAAGCTTACATTGGCATGCAGAATGGGGGATATTAAAGCATTTATGGTGAAAGAGCCCTTTCTCCGCTTTACAAAGGACAAAGTCATCCTTAATTCATACTTAAATTCCCTACAGACTTGCACCTGAATGAGCCTGTCATCTTGAGCTTCTTTCCAAATACTGCAGCGTCAGCAGAAAACTCATTGCACTTGCTTGATGTGCACAGGTGCATCACGTTTTACTTGAACAAGACAAAAAACAATTCACTCTTCTGACCAACTGTCCCCTGTCCACATAGTGAATAGTAAGTTGGCTGTCAGCCTGCATTGCCTTCTACCACAACAAGAAGTGTGCACTCCTGAGACAAATGAGGGAGCTTTCCACCAGGAGCGTGGCGACAACTGCAGCACTCTGCGTTGGTGTGCCACTGCAAGCCATCTTCCGTGCAGTGATCTGGAGAAGTAGACACGTATTCACAAAACACTATTACCTTGATGTGAATGCAATATTTTACTCAGCAGTAGGACAGGCAGTCCTCAGTAACCTCTTTCCATAAAGAAGAGCTTGCTTTGTGCTCCATTATATTTATTATAATTGTTATGTACTGCTTGATATTCTGATTGAAGCACGTGAATATATAAAAGCTATAATGCTGTAAAATAAATTTACCTGTAACTCAAGTTCCCCAGCATTGGTATCTTTCATATATTAACATGCGATCCTCCCTCCGCTCTGGCCAGAGGCTTATTTATTATTTACCCTTCTCACACTTTATGCTATGAATTCTTAGCCATGGTGGTTTCTAGGGTAAGCAGTTGAGCTAGCACTTCCACCTCACTGGCTGAAGTTTTGTTTTTTTCAAATAAAGTGTATTTGCTACTACATTCTTTACTGCTATTTAAAGATTACAGAGGATTCCCAGCCTAATGACGTGGAATAATTGAAGCATGTGAATATATGACAATACCACCAGTGGAGAGCGTGAGTTGCAAGTAAGTAACTAATTTATTTTCTAACAAACCGCAAACCATAAAGGCAAGAGGCAGTGAAGAAAGGGATCATGAGTTAGCAGACCCATATTCTGAATGTCCAAGTCTAATTGCCATACATTCCCTACTAAGCTGTTACAAACAATATTCTTATAACAGATAGCTATTTACTTATGGTGTTTTTCAGGGAATTGCTACTCAGGAAAGCAAAATCAAAAGTAAAAAGGAAGCCAAGAAGACGATTAGACAGCTCTGGCGGATATAATGTTTCAGACATAATACAGAGTCCATCATGCAGAGGTTTGTGATAAAACAGGAATTGTATATGCATGTATGATAAAACTTGAAATGCATTGTATTACTTTAATGCTATAAATAGAACGAGCTGAAGGAAGCATGTTAACTTTGGAATTTCCTAACTGTTTTATGACAATGCTACTATGAAACATATCAGTTAGCATGAACTCACTTGTAACTTTTTTTTAGGGAATTTCTTTTGTTTTAGAACATTTTTGTTAAACAGGTTTTTGAAATACAAGTTTTCTCTTTTTAATATGGTTTCTCTATGTTGTTAAATTTTTCAAGTCTTAATGTTTGTTTTTCTTTCACTCAACTTTATGCAATTAATTATGTATTGAATTGTGCATAGTTTGAGGATTACTTTCCCCAGTTATCCCGGAGTTGGATTCTAGCAGATTCCTGGGTTTAATGGGCAGAGTAGTGTGCTGTTGATCCTCACTTAGTGGAGGTTTTGGTTGTGCAGGAGTTAAGTGGTTTGGATTATGTGGTTTGAGAAGGAGTGCAGTGCTTCCAACATCGCAGAATATGTCTGGTTTGCTTCATCGTATTGCAATTATTTTACAAGTAGAAGATATGATCTGGGACGTATTCTAGGTTAGTTCATAACCTTGTTTTGAAATGAAGGACATCTTGATGTTTTAAGTGTCATGTATCTAAATACACACTTTATTTCTTCATGTGTTTCTCAGAGTCAAAATCTGTATTTTGCAACCAACTTTAATCAAAAGACTGAGACTGCACAATGCAACGTAAATCGTGTCATGACTGCACATTTTGGAGAATACTAGTTTGATAGTATTTACCATGGTGGCACTGGAAATGACAGTCGAGAACTTTTTTGAAGATCTGACTTCCAGGTTACTGATATTGGTGATGCTGTGTTTTTGTAAAGTGCTGTCAGCCAAACAGTATAATCATCTCCACTACCACCTCTAGACGGAACTCTACAGCTCGTTAGAAGATACCTTGCTCCTATAATTTATGTGGTTTAATGTTCTTACATATCTGATAGAGACTTCTAGCCATAGATTCCTTACCCAAGAATATTCCCCAGGCCTCAGATTCGATCCAGAAACTTTGATGAGCAGTACCCCTGCACCGCCGGTAGGTGGCTTCGATCGCCTCCGTTTGGCGGCGTCAGTGCTGGAAATGGTGTGAGCAATGCCTATATAGGCACCACCCCAGTGCGCTGACGTCAGTTCTTGTCTTTCCACGCCAGTCAGGTTGGATTTGGAGAGAGCTACCCCAAGTCAATTTTTGACTGACCGTTTTTGGCCTTTTGTCGAATATTCTTTTGAGACTCTGTCTCCTGGCATGAAGATGTCCACCAGAAAGGCAGGTTTCAAACCATGTGGTGCCTGTCACTGTCATGAGTTGGTGACCGACCTGTTCTTGGTTTGCCTTTGGTGGCTGGTGCACAATCACAATGCCAAGACATGCGAAAATTGCTGTGCTGTATATCCAAAGGCTCTGAGGTACTGGTAATCCATGCTCCTCACAAACCGACTCTGCAACGTTCCAGATCTCAGCCGCGAGGAAGGTCCCAAGATCATTTGCAGAGCCACTCTCGGCAGTCGTCCCCCCACTTGAAGTCACCGGGAAAATCCAGTAAGTTCCTTAAGAAGTAGCCGAAGAGGTCTTCGACTTCGCCACACAAGTGTTCGGATGAGACCTGGGGCTGTTGGCATTGAAGGCCTAGCTCTGTGGTGGAGGTTGCCCCATCTCTGTACCTCCCTGAGTTTCTGGGAGCTAGAGGAACCCCAGACCAGCTAAAAGAATTCTATGAGGCTATGCACCTCAGCTTTGAATTGCCGACCCCTCTGTAGCGTCCTTGGGCCCCACGGGATCGGGAGGGTCCTCTTCTGGATTTCTGCTGGCAGGCCTGCTCTCATCGCTGGTTGGGCCACCTAGATCCAGTGATGGATCTAGAGCCTCCCATCGTCATCCTGACTATGAGACGGAGACGAATGAGCCTCGTCCGACACTGCTTCCGTAGACCTCCCATGATAGAGCCAGTGGTTTATTCTTATGGCAGGCCTGGTTGGGTGATCAATTTGAGGGGCCTAAGGACTCTTATGGTACCAGCCTTTAGAAGATCTTGATGTCAACTGTTATGAGGTTCTGGGAAATGCCAGTGGACTCAACACTTCACCTGGCACTTGCTTGGTCTCTCCCCTTAGTGTGGCAACGGAGAAGGGTGCCTCATTCACTATGGTGGGCAAGGGGCTGCTTTGGTCTTAGACCTTTAATTGCCTTTAATGGCAGACATGACGAATATCTTGACGAGGTCCTTCACCATGGACCCCATCGGAACTACTTTTCTCTTTCAATGAAGCCCTCACTGACGTCCTAATTGGGGTCTGGTCAAAGCCCGTGCACAGTACCATTGCCCGCTGCTTTCGCCCCATCCCAGGGGACCCCAGTTTCGTCACCCAGCACCCCACCCTGGACAGCTTGGTGGTCCACACTAATACCTCCAAAGTCAACCCCTGCACGTTTCTTACCACCCCAACGGATCGGGAATACCGGAGGCTGGATACCTTTGGAAGCAGGATGTTCTCTGCAGCCAGCCTAGCACTGCAGTCGGTGAACACCACGTTCTTCTTGGGCTAATACTACCGTACAGTCTGGGACTCTGTTACGCAAGTGCTGATATGGTCTCGGTGGAGGCTCTAGCCATACTCTTTCAAGCAATTGCCGATGGGAGAGATGCTGCTATGTTCACCATACGATGTGGGCTAGACATGACTTACTTGTTGTTTAGAGCTATCTTATCGTCCGTGGCCCTAAGGTGCCACACCTGGTTGAGAACCACTAGCTTTTCAGGGGATATCCATGCCTAGCTCATGGACATGTACTTTGATGGCTCCCGTTTGTTCGGAGACAAGGCGGACTCATCGCTGTAGCGATTTAAGGATTGCACGGCTACGGCCAGGTCCTTGGGCCTTTCCATGGCCCCTTGCCAACCCCAGTCTGCCCTTCGTCTCTTTCCTGGCCATGGATGGGGTCTTCAACCAACATCTTTACCCTCCTGGCCATCATGACCTACAGGCGTCCCAATCTTTTTGTGGCCAGAGGTCGGGCCATTCTTCTCTCCTACCCCCCCGCCAACCCATCCACCCCTTTCCCGGTAACCGCAGCCTACAGACCACTTCAGTTTGCCCTCCAGCCCTCGCGAGCATCTAGTGGGGGGCAGGATCTGCCATCATCTGCACCACTAGAGGTCTATAACATCTTACCTTTGGGTTTTGCAGATAGTCCAAAGGGGTTATTCCCTCCCCTTTGCGTCCATTCCTCCACTCACATATGACAGGCTGACGAAGGGCCACCTCTACTTACACAGTGTTAGATCTCTAGGCCAAGGGAGCCATAGAGATGGTGCCAGCACCAGAAGTATGTTGTGGTTGCTACTCCTGCTACTTTCTGGTGCCAAAGAAGGACAAAGGCCTCTGTCCTATATTAGACCTGCACCTTCTCAATCTCTTCCTCCTGAAGGAGAGATTCAGAATGCTCTCGCTTGCCTAAGTTCTGTCTGCCCTGGACTCAGGAAACTGAATGGTAGCGTTGGACTTGCAGGACGCATATTTTCACATCTCTTTTCTGCCTGCCCACAGACGTTACCTGCTGTTCATGGTGAGCCAAGAGCACTTTGTTTGCTCTGCTCTCCTTTGGCCTTACCAGCACCCCTTTGGTGTTCACCAAGATGATGCCATTGGTTGGAGCACATCTGCGGAGATCAGCTGTGCCAGTCTTTCCTTATCTCGACAATTGCTTGTTGGAGGTGAGCTCGCCCCCAGGCAGTCGTCTCCCACCTCCAGACAACGGTGGACCTCCTGCAATCACTGGGGTTCACTATAAACGTGCTCAAGTCACACCTGACTACTTCTCAGACATTCCCTTTCACAGGAAGTGTTTGGGACACAGTGCAGTTTCTAGCCTATCTTCCCTAGTGGCAAGTCCAGGATATTCAGGCTATGATACTGATGTTTCAGTCTCTATCCTGGATTTTGGCGTGATGGACTCTGAGGCTGCTGGGCCTCTTGCCTCCTGCATCCTGCTTGTGGCGCATGTCCACTGGCATATGCAGGCTCTGCAGTGGGACCTAAAGTTCCAGTGGGCGCAGCATCAGGGTAATCTCCAACATGGCCCAGATCTCAAAGAGAACTGCAAAAGACCTACAGTGGTGACTGACAAACCTCGATTGGTTCAGCGACAGATTCCTTTCCCTTCTCCAACCGGAGTGGACTGTATAGACATATATGTCACTCTTGGGCTAGGGTGGCTACCTGGCTGAGGTGGAGATCAGAGGACTCTGCTCTCTTGTGCTATCTGGGCTCCACATCAACCTGTTGGAGCTCTGGGCAATCCGTTTGGCATTGAAAGCCTTTCTCCTTCAGTCATGGGAAGACTGGTACAGGTGTTCAGGAACTACACCACCATGTGGTACTGCAACAAACAGGGCAGTTTGGTTCATGGGCCCTTTGTCAAGAGACAGTGCGTCTCTGGACATTGTTGGAACACCAGGGCATATCCCTAATGGTTCAACACCTGGCAGATTCTCTGAACAACAGAGTAGAGGAACTAGGCTGTCAATGCCTAGCTGATCACGAATGGTGTCTCCGTCCAGAGGTGGCATGAGGCCTAATTCAAGAGTGGGAAGAGGCTTGATTACATCTGTTCGCTACCGCCAAGACAGCTCTTGCTTTGAGTCACTTTTCATTTCAAGTGGAGCTTCGACCTCCTGTATACCTTTTAGCCAATACCAGTCCTGCCCACAGTTCTCAAGAAGATCAGAAATCACCAGGCCCAAGTCATTCTTGTGACTCCGGATTGGGCACGAAGACCTTCTGAAGCCAGCAATGTTACTTTGGCAGGCAGGCTTCTCTCCACCAAGAAGGTGTACATGCCTGCATTTGGAGCAAGTTCATGTACAGATAAAAATGTAGATCCTCTGTCTTTGGGAACTTATCTGGTAGAGACCCTTTCTAGCCGCAGATTCCTTATGGACCCTCCCATCCTCCCCTCTTTACGAACGAATTAGAGTAAAGGGTTAATCTTTATAATGGCCCTAGCTTCGCACACCAGTGGTCAGTGCTCCCTGTGGCTCCGCAATTCTGGTGTTGAAAATCGCGAAAAGAAACTGACATCAGCAAGTTGGGTTGGAACCTAGATAGGCACCGCGCACATCATTTACAGCGCTGACAGTGCCGCACGGATCCGAGTTACTCCCCCCTACCGCCACACAGTGGTACTGCTTGTCAATTGTTTCTGGATTCAGTCTCACGTCTGGGGAATAATGTAAGGTAAGTAATTTGTGGCTAGATAGAGCTTCTATCAGATAAGGCGTTATTATAGAAAAGGAAATGGTAAAAAGAAGAGATTTAAACATTAAAAACCAAAATTTATGGACTGTCATCTTGAAGGTCACTTATGACGAAACACCATTTATCTCTGTGGTCCACCACAGTATATTTATCTGCCACAGCAATCACATGAAAGAAAACAAGATTATCTAGTAGTCTTATTGTCATGATCAGAACTTCTCTTATCAACTTTGGTGTGCAGGGATGGTTTCCGACTTCGGTTCTTGAAAGTTCTGGTCTGTCCGATGTAAGGGCGACCCTTTCCGGTAGGCACAGTGCTGCTGACAATTAAATGCCAGAGCAGACTGTGCTTTCCAGAAGGAGTTCCAAAGAGGAAAAACCCAGAATGGAAAAAAACCCTCTTAATGCAGAAAGAAACACCAGGAATGAAAAGGATGTGAAAGAAGAGGATACCAGCAAAGATAATGGACCCGAAGACAGGAACTACAGGCAAGAGCAGAAGGCTTCAAGGAATCCAGATAGTAACAGGAAGTGCCAACAGGAAGCGAAAATACACCAGCCAGAAGTAAAATGCAGCAACAGTAGCGAGGACATACCAGCAGAAGCAAGGAATGCTGCAACACAAGGAAACGAAAGATTCAGCCCCTTATATACCCACAGACAGGAAGTGATGTAACAGGAAGTAAGAAGTCGCCATCTTGGATCCGGGAAAAGAAGTGAAAAGGATAGGAAAGTTCACCACCTTAGAATGGTTCAACAAAAATATCTCCCAAAGCCTTCTGGGAACAAGACTGTAGAATCATAGGAAAAAGAAAGGCAAGAAAATGCACCTTTGCAGAAGAATGGACTTCAGCAAGTTTGTAATATTGCTCCCCAAGCATAAGGTAGAAGTATCAGGCCGCCACAAAATGTTTGTATTTTTAGACTGCAGTTCCAAGACTGAAGCTGCGGCATTCCTGAAATGCCAAAACCGCTACAACGGGCTGCCGCTTGAAGCCACAGCGTGCCCGACACAGAAAATAAGTAGTCACCGCTGAATGCACCACGATGCCAAAACAGCAACAGAGGTCCACCACGTAGAACCGCAGCATGCCTGTGAGGAATAAGGTGGTGTTGCAGGCTGCACCGTCTCCCACAGAAGTAAAGAAGGCAGCGTCGCGGGCTGAAACCTTGGCCCGTGGCGCAACAAATACCAAATACAAAGTTTCTGCCTCTAACAGTTGCTCTACTAACATTTTTTGTAAAGTAGATTCACCCAACCTTAAAACTTATACAGTCTGATTCTCATCCTGCACATGCAATGTTTTAATGACTAAAGTGCTTCAAGACAGACAGTATGGTATTGTCTGTGACCTGGAGTTACCTGCAGATGTATTTTGCGAAGAATGTTGTCAAATGCTTTATAATACGTTTTCTCAAGATTGTACTAGCAATTAGGTTTTCCACGTATAAAGCCCTCACCATATTGTCAACAGATTACGCCTTCTACATGCTTTATGGTTTGTGCTATCCAAACGTAAAGAAAATTCCACACCTGTGACAATTATCACTACTTGCATGGATATACAGTTGTTCTGCTGATTAGATATCAGAGATTGATTCTGTAATATTACCTTAATCTGATAGAGACGTCTAGCTGCTGATTCCTTACCTTAGAATTATCCCCATGTGCCAGACTGGATTCGGAAACTTTTCTACAACAGTACCTCTGTGCGTTAGTAGAGGATGTTGAGCGACTTAGTAACGACTTCGTCCACCTGATGTGATGCCATTGGAGTCTACATATGCCCTCCGACGACGTGCTGACATCAGTTTCTTCCTTTCCGTGCTTCCACATGGATCTAGAGTGCAATAACTTTTTAGGTCTCTCTCGATGTTTGTCGATGACACAGTGTGCTATTTTCTGGATATCTTCGAGGTCCAGGGGTCTACAATGTCATTGTTCACGGTCATCTTCTTCCTCAGAGGACCGATTGAGGGCAGCTCCAGAAGTTCTTCGTCATTGTTGTCGTTTGTTAAGTCACGCCGTAGGCAGTCGGCGCTGCTGCCGTCCTAAACTTTACCGCATAAGCGCAGTGTCCCTGACTCGCCTCCTAGCCCTCCAATAACGAAGTTGGAACGGGTGTCTGTTCCTAATCTTCTGTTTTTTCTCGATGCCCAGTGGACTGTGTCTCAGAAGAGGGACTACTGTCTCTCACTTCATGCCATTTTTGGCTCTCAACCTCCCTCTGGCATGCCTCTCGGCCCGATGAGGTCGGTGAGGCCTCGACTGACCCACAACCTCCCTCGTGTCAGCGGGGCCCTCCAAATCCGTGATCGACTCCCTTTTGGCTCTTGGACTCGTGGAGAGCTCTTCGAGGCTCCCACCTGTGACGCCCATATTGGATCGGTCGGCGGCGACGACAACAGCGATCTCATCTACTTTGGCTCTTCTTCCTGACGCCGGTCGACGTCGGTAATGGTGCTCGTGGACCAGTCCCCTTCTGGCAACCTTCTGGCAACCTTCCTCCTCTTTCGGGGTAGCCCCTTGCTTTTTTCTTCATAGCACAAAGGTATTTTAGTGATGTGGCTGCTCACATAGATGAGCCTCCTCCGGAGATTCATTGGATTTATCACCTCTGTGAAGCTAGTAGTCTTGAATCTTCCCCATCCTCGGGCCTGTCTTCTCCTCCTCGCCTTGCTTCTGAGGCTAACTCCTCTTTTGCTCAGCTTTTGTGAAGAGTTGATGTAGTTCTGGGCTTGCAGCTTCCTTCTGTGGAAGTGATCATTGATTCCCCTACTTGGGGTGCTTCAGCAGAGCCAGCTGAGAACTGAGCCTGGGCTTCCCTTCAGTGAAACCCTCTTTGATATTCTGTTGGGCACTTGGGTTAAGCCTGTTTCAAGGGCCTCTGTGGACTGGTCTATTGCTCATAGGCACCATCCTGACCCTGGAGACCCGCTCTGCCTTTCCGTCAGCCTTCTCCGTGAAGCTTTGTGGTTCATGCTGCTTCAGGCTTCTCCGTAATCGGCGCTGTGCCTGACAACCCTCCAGACAGGGAGTCTTAAGGGCTGGATGCTTTGGGCCGATATATCTTTTCTGCTACCAGCTCCGCTTTGCTGTCCCTTGTGTTTGGGGCTGTTTTTCTCATGGATTGTGGAATTTGTTCTCGCACCTTCTCCCCTCCGTCCCCGATTACTCTTGGGACACTCTTGCCCAGGTGATCCACGATGACTGTCAGACGGCTACATTGATGAATCATGGTGATGGATTCTGTCGGGCGGGCCATGACTCTTTCGGTAGCTCTTTGCCGGCGTGCCTGTCTATGTACCTCCAGCTTCTCTGAGACTGTTCAGTCCACCTTGATGAACATGTTTTTCGATGGTCAATATCTGTTTGGCTGTCAAGGTGACAACGGTTAATGCTGTTTTCGGGATAGTCCGTGTGGAGTTAAATCTTAATCCCGGATTGCTACACTGTCCTTTTTTCCCCTCAGTACTCAGTCTGGCTGGAGATGGTCTCCTTCATTTAGTTATGTATGAGCCATTGTAGGGTGGTGCCAGTTGCATTCCTCTTTTCACTCATCCCCAGCATGCCGTCAGGTGTGGTGCCCTGCCCCGGCAAGTATTTTCTTGTCTTGCATTCTTACCCTGTCGATGACCAGTTGTGGTCCCTGGTTGTTTCCTGGGATGCGTCTAAGGTTCTGACCCTCATTGGTGTCTACGGCGGTAGCGGCACAGTGTTCTTTGCTTTCTACCCAAGCCTTCTGATTGGGGTGTTTTCATGGTATTGTGCAGCTGCACTGTTGCCTTGTTCCCTGTCTGACAGGGTACTTCATCTGTATGTCTTACAGGTATTCCTCAATATGTTTCTGACGCCATAGTAACCCTTTTAGTGGACTCCACATGCCGTGCTTGGTACACACGTTCAAGTCAGAAGATGGTGCACGGGGTTCTTCTTGCAACTCCCCCCTGTATTTTGAGTGTTCTCTGCACTGGCCAAGGAGTTCTTGCCTTCCACTCTGTCTGTTGCCCTTCTTCCTAGCAGATGCAAGGAAAGGGGCATGGTTCTTGGCCTATGGTTCTTTGTCTGGTTCTTCTCAGATTTGTGTCCCTTCTTTCCCTCTTCAGGTGTTGGCACTTCTTGTGATAGTTCTCACTATACACAGGCGAGACCAGTTTCTTATGGCCATCCCTTGTCCATATACTTGGCATGGACCTACCTCTTCTATATTCTGCATGGCCTGTTTTTTCTCCGCTTCTGCATTCAGCTCATCTGCGGGTGCTTTCACTTTTTGATTGGAGCTGTTACCATGATACCTCCAATACCAACCCCAACGTTTTGTTATTGGCCTGTCTGTTCTATGAGTATACCTTCTACCCTTTTGGGGTGTATGGCTAATTTTCATCGTCCATTCTTCTTGGACATGGGTCCTTACAAGTCCACTCTGGGTTGGATTGTGAGGAGGTTTGTGATCCCTTAGGATTCTTTTCTGGGAATTTCCTCCTCTTCTTGCGAGCGCAATTGCATTTCTAACCCATTTGAGGGTTTGTCTCCCTTGTACTAAAAAGCATACCGAATACAATCTTGGGTGACTTTAGGATCCTCATTTGCGTTGTTCCCTGGCTTGTTGGCCAGGCATGAGTTGTCCCAAGCACACGAGGGCTTTCGTTTGCTTCTGACCTTCATGCTTCTTAGGCTGTGGGCACTGCCTCTCTATCTGTTACTTCAGTTCTTTACACTGGCCTTTTGGTTGGACCCTCATGTCTGGCGTTGGTCTTCCAATACTAATATATTTTATGATGTAGAATGGTTGTCTGACTAGGTCTCCCATGTGTTGGACTTGTTCAACTCAACAATTTTTCCAGTCCTCCATTGTGGTCTTATTTCTCTAGTCTAACAGGGTTGTTCCTTCCCTGCACTTTTCTTTTCAATTGTCTCTCGACTGCCTAATTGCACCTGTTCAGTCAGTAGTGCTGTTACTGTCTGCTCCCTTGGGTTTATGGGATATGTGACTTCCACCGCACCCTCTCCCTTTAGACTGGGCTGTGTGGCTGGTTTCCAGCTCGCCATTCTACCTCCTTCGACCCATGGCCGCTGTTGTGGTCATTTGTAAGTAGCCTTCTTGGGTACATATTATTGTACACTGTGATTTCTGTATCTGTATAGATATATATATGTATGTGTATGTGTATATATATATATATATATATATATATATGTATCACTGAAAAAAACATAGGTTTCAGGGACATTATAGTTAGTTGGACATTTCACTCATACAAAACCAGAGAAATTCGGCCATATAGTTTATTTAACTATAACTCGTGCCCATTCAATACACTTCTGATGATGTCGCATATTACATCATTCATGACATGGCCAGTGACATCTCAGATGACATCATCCAGGTTCTGTGTTTCTGTAAAGTTTAAATATGTTTTATATATATTTATGCCAAGGTGTATTGAAGAATGAGTGGGTGTATAAGTGTATGAATGGATGATTTAGTAGGTGTGTGGCTGACTGTATAAGTGAGTGATTAAATGTATCTTACTGAATGCATGGGTTAGTGACTTAACTGTGTGAATGTCTGTATCAGTCTGTCAGTTGGTGTGTATGCAGCTGCATGGTTTGGTGAGTAGCTACATGAGTGTCTATATGTGTTATTGATTGTCTGAGTATCTGTATGGGTACCTGAGTGTCTCGGTGGGTGGGTGGTGTGTGACTGCATAGATGTGCGAGTAGGTGATTCACTGGGTGATTGGGTTCAAGAGTGCATCTGTGAAGGGCTGTATGGGTGGGTGAGTGTGTGTATGGGTGTGTTGGTGAGTAAATGGATATCTCAGTGGTACATGTATGAGTAACTATATACGTGAAAGGCAGTATATCTGAGTGTAGGAGTATATAAATGACTATATGTGAGAGAGAGTGATTGTGAGAGTGGCTGTATGGATGAGTGTGTACTTGTGTCAGTAATTGTAGAAGGGAGTAAGTACGTGTTAGTATCTGTATGAATAAGTGAAGTGCTGTGTGTATAACTGCATAATTGAGTAAATGGGAGTGTGATTGATTCTTTGCATGACTGACTAGGTGTGTGAGTAACTCTATGGGTGAGTGGTGGTGTTTGAGTGTCTGTATAGGTATATGAGTGCATATGATAGTGCTGTATTGATGAGTGACTGAATGTATGAGTAACTGTATGGGTGAATGAGTGGACGTGTGTGTAGACCTAGGAATCTGTGAGTGGGGGGTGTAGTAACTGGTATTGGTGTGTCTATGGTTTCAAAAATGGTAGTCTGCATTTTAGAGTAGGTGTATCAAAGGTTATATTAGGGTGTGAGGAGGTGCTTCAGATTATCGCATGGATGAGGTCATCAGTGATTTCATTTGAGATGTCATCAGTGATGTCACTGACCATGTCATGAATGATGTAATATGTGACCTCATCAGCAGTGCATTGCGGGGGCGTGAGTTATAGTTAGCTCAACTAACTATAAGGAACGACATTCTCTGGTTTTGTATGAGTGAAATGTCCAACTACCTATAACGTCCCTGAAACCTATGTTTTTTTTCAGTGAATTTCTATGGTTTCGTAAAGGCTAATTTCTAAATGTAACGTCCCTGAAACCAATGTTTTTTTCAATGAATTTCAAAGGTTTTTTAAATGATCATTTAAAAATATAACATCCCTGAAACCTATGGTTTTTTCAGTGAATTTCTAAGGTTTTTCAAATGCTAATTTCTAACTGCCTACAAAGGTAGGACATGTGAAGAAAGAGGATGAAAGGCACAGAAATAAGCAAGAGAAATGCAGAAAGAGGCAACAGAAGTCAAGAAAGACGAAGAAAAGTGCAGAAAGAAGTAAGAGATATGCAGAAAGAACCAACAGAGGAGCAGAAAAATGCCTTGTTTCAAAGTCATCCTGTGCCCCCAACATTTTACTGACTGGTACTGGTGGTAAATGACTCTGACTAACCAGCCCCGGAGCCAGTGCTGTGCTGAAAGACACTTAGAATACAGTGAAAACATCTACATACACTAGGGTACACTATGGTTTTGGGGTATCCCTGTGATTGGCATGACCTCCCCTTTAAGGCCCAAACACATAATAGGGCAGGGGGATTAAAAGTACCTCTGACTCAGAGGTGCAGAAAGAGGGAAGAGAGGTGCATAAACAGGCAGGAAAGGTGCAGAAACAGGGAACAGGGGTGCAAAAAGAGGCAAGTGAGGTGCAGAAAAAGGTAGGAGGGGTGCAAAAATAGGCAAGAGTGTTACAGAAAGAGGCAGGAGGGGTGCTGGAAGAAGGAAGAGAAGTACAGAAAGAGGCAAGAGAATTGCTGAAAGAAGCAACAGAGGTGTAGAAAGAAGCAAGAGAAGTGTGGAAAGAGGCAGGTGAGGTGCAGCAAAAAGCAAGAGCAGTGCAGAAAGAACCAACAGAGGTGCTGAAACAGGCGTGAAGAGTGCAGAAAGAGCAAGAGAATTGCAGAAAGAGGCAAGTGAGGTGCAGAAAGAAGTAAGGGCAGTGCAGAAAGTACCAACAGAGGTGCAAAAAGAGGCAAGGGGTGCAGAAAAAGGTAGAGGGGTGCACAGAGGCAAGAGAAAGAGGCAGGAGGGGTGCTGAAAGAAAGAAGTGCAGCAAGCAATTGAATCACTGAAAGAGGCAACAGGTGCTGAAAGAGGCACGTGAGGTGCAGAAAGAGGCAAGAGATCGGCAGAAAAAACAACAGGGGTGTTGAAAGAAGCAAGTGAGGTGCAGAAACAGGCAGGAATACTGCAGAAACAGGGAACAGAGTTGCAGAAAGAGGCAAAAGAGGTGCATAAAGAGAAAAGAGGGGTGCAGAAAGGTGCAAGAGACCTGCAGAAAAAGCCACAGGTGCTGAAAGACGCATGTGAGGTGAAGAAAGAGTAAAGAGATCTGCAGAAAAAGGCAACAGAGTTGCTGA
This sequence comes from Triturus cristatus, assembly GCF_964204655.1. Taxonomy (NCBI): domain Eukaryota; kingdom Metazoa; phylum Chordata; class Amphibia; order Caudata; family Salamandridae; genus Triturus; species Triturus cristatus. The sequence continues at coordinate 576,712,142 of NC_140589.1, read as the reverse complement.
AAGAGACAAGTGAGGTGCAGAAAGAAGCAAGAGAGGTGCAGAGGCAATAGAAGTGCAGAAAGAAGCAACAGAGGTGCAGAAAGAGGCAAGAGGGGTGCAGAAAGAAGCAAAAGAGGTGGTCAAAGAGGCATGAAGTGTGCACAAAGAGGCAAGAGAAGTGCAGAAAGAAGCCACAGAGGTACAGAAAGAACCAACAGAGGTGCAAAAGGAGGCAAGAGGGATGCAGAAAGAGGCAAGAGCAGTGCAGAAAGAACCAAGAGAAGTGCAGAAAGGAGCAAGAGAGGTGCAAAAGGAGGCACGAGTGCTGCAGAAAGAGGGAAAAGAGGTGTAGAAAGAGGCAATAGAGTTGCACAAATAGGGAAGAGGGGTGCAGGAAGAGGCAGGAGGGGTGCAAAAAGAAGCAACAGAGGTGCCGGAACTGACAAGAGAGGTGCAGAAAGAAGCAAGTGAAGTGCAGAATGAGGCAATCGAGGTGCAGAAAGACGCAAGAGAGGTGCAGAAATAAGCAAGAAAAGTACAGAAAGAGGCAAGAGAATTGCTGAGAGAAGCAACAGGTTTAGAAAGAAGCAAGAGAAGTGCAGAAAGAGGCAATTGAGGTTCAGAAAGAACCAACAGAGGTGCAAAAAGAGGCAAGAGGGGTGCACAAAGAGGTAGGTGAGGTGCACAAACAGGCAAGAGAGGTACAGAGAGGCAGGAGGGGTGCAACAAGGAGTAAGAGGTGCAGAAAGAGGCAAGAGAATTGCTGAAAGAAGCAACAGAGGTGTAGAAAGAAGCAAGAGAAGTGCAGAAAGAGGCAACAGAGGTACAGAAAGAGGCAAGAAAAGTACAGAAACAGGCATGACAGATGCAGAAACAGGGAACAGGGGTCAGAAAGAGGCAGGAGATATGCAGAAAGAGACAAGAGGGGTGCAGAAAGAGGCAAGAGCAATGCAGAGAGAACCAAGAGAAGTGCAGAAAGAAGCAACAGGTGCAAAAGGAGGCAAGATGGATGCAAAAAGACGCAAGAGCAGTGCAGAAAGAACCAAGAGAAATGCAGAAAGAAGCAACAGAGGTGCAAACGGAGGCACGAGTGCTACCGAAAGAGGGAAGAGAGGTGTAGTAAGAGGCAAGAGAGTTGCACAAATAGGGAAGAGGGGTGCAGAATGAGGCAGGAGGGGTGCAGAAAGAAGCAACAGAGGCCTCCTGTATGCCTATGCACCCATACCACTCCTGCCCAAAGTTCTCAAGAACATCAGGAACGACCTGGCCCAAGATCCTTGTAGCTGCAGATTGGGCACACAGAGTCTGGTATCCAGAGCTGTTGAGCATTGCCATCGTCCCTCCGATAAGGCTGCCACTTTGGGAAGATCTTCTGTCACAGCAGCAGGTAAGGGTTCTATACCCGAACCTTTCAACGCTCCACCTTCTTGCGCAGAGATTGATCTGCGACAATTGATAGCCTTCAAATTTCTGCCCGAAGTCTATAATGTTACCTTGGCAGCCAGGCGTCCCTCTATCAAGGCGGTTTACACCTGCCGTTGGGGGTACATTTGTGACATGGATTTCAGAAAGACACACTGATCCCCTTTCTGCCCCCCTTTCTCAGATGCTCCTTTTTCTTCTTTCCCATGCCTCACTTGGTTCTGCTCTGGACATTCTTAAGGGATATCTATGTGCAATTTCTGCTTTTCTTCAGTTGTCTATCCAATCTTTCTTTTTCCAATCCCCTTATTTGTCCGTAGCCTCTACACAATTGTCCATTTAGGGTCCTTTCCATCAAGACGGCCGTTCTCGTGGAGATCACATCTGCCCTGAGGATCAGTGAGCTTAAGGTCTTGTCATCCAAGCATCCTTTTCTAAACATCTAACCAGACAAACTGGTGCTTCATATAAGGACTTTCTTTCTTCCAAAATGTGGCCGCTCCATTTCATGTAGGCTAAACACTCCGGCTCATTCCTCCAAGGAAGAGGAGCACCTCCATCGTCAGGACCGAAAAATTGCGTTGTCGTTCTACCTTGACCACAGACGTGAGTTCTGGGTGAATGACCAACTCATTGTGTGGTATGTCAGAGTGAAGAAGGGCAAGGCTATGCAGAACCGGACCATCTCCAGATGGGTTGTGCTGTGCATTAAAATCTGCTACTCATTGGCTAAGAAGCAACCCCCTGAGGGTTTGCGTGCTCATTCCACCAGAGCTAAGGCTGCAAACACTGCATTAGCTCACGGAGTCCTGGTTCTGGATATCTGCCAGGCAGCAATATGGACCTCCTTGCACACGTTCAACAAACATTACTGTCTGGACAGTGAGGTCGGTAGAGATGGGCATTGTGCCGGTTCGGACTTGCAGGACTTCCTCATGTAAATTTGGTTCACAGACCCACCTCCAGGAAGGTATTTCTTAGGTATCTATTCTAAGATGAGTAGTCTGCAGCTAGAAGGCTCTATCAGATGAACAAGTTACTTACCTTTGGTAATGCCTTATCTGGTAGAGACTCTTATCTCTAGAGACTAGACTCTTATAGCTGCAGATACCTTACCGACCCGCCCATCCTCCCTGCTCAGTGAACAGATTTCAAGAGATAGGGTTTTTTCCCTTTAAGGGCCATCATTTCCCACACCAGTGCTCAGTGTACTTTGTGGCTCTGTGCTTCTGATGTGGAAATTCATGAAAAGTAACTGATGTCAGCATGCCTGGATGGCGCTAATATAGGCACCACAAATGTCACTTCAGGCACAGACGACGGCAATGATGCCACCTACTGGCGCGTAGGGGTACTGCTCACTGAAAGTTTCCGGATCCAGTCTGACACCTGGGTATAATTCTAAGGTAAGAAATTTGCAGCTAGAGTCTCTACCAGAAAAGACGTTATCGAAGGCAATTAACATGTTCTTTTCAGTTTATGGTTTGAATCGCCTTGTGTGAATCTGACCCACATTTTTTCTGCCAAAACCTTTTGTGATATCCCAATGGGATCGAAATCTGATTCTCACATTTCTGATGTGCATCCCATTCAAACCAATGCATACTTCCCACTAAGATTTCTAAACTTGAAGATAGTGTTCCTCATAGCGATTACATCAGCTCTTCTTGTGAGTGAGCAACAAGCACTTTGTCCAGCAACCATACACCACTTTATTTCCCGTCAAGTTTGTGATAAGGACTTAGTTGGAGTTGCTTCTGAAAGTTGTTCCACCTTCCCACATTGGGAAGTCTATCACCCTACCAGTAGACTTTGCCCTGCCTCATCGATCTAAGGAGTTAGAAAGACTCCATCGCTAGGAAAGAAGGGTAAGGCAGTGCAGAAAAGGTCCATCCCAGATGTATTGTCCTACACATAAAGATCTGCTTCAACTTGGCCAAGAAACAGCCCTTGGGAGGTCTGCAGGCCCATTCCGCCAGAGCCAAAGCTGCTCCCATTGCCATGCCTTGTGGTGTTGACTGTCATGGATAACTGCTAGGCTGCAATGTGGGTATCAGTTGACACTGGAGCACTACTATCTAAATTGCCAGGTCTGATGGAAGGGGCACTTTGCCCATTTAGTCTTGTATGACTGTTTTGTCTGAGCCATACCACATATTCACCAGCCGGGGAGGCTATGCTTTGGTATCTATTCACAAGATGAGGAATCTGCAGTTACATATTTCCATCAGAAGAAAGTTTCTTACCTTTGGTAATGCTGTGTCTGGTGGATACTCTATCTAACCGTGGATTGCTCACAACCCTCCTTCCCTCATTTTCTGTGAAATACGCTTTTCTCCATCTTAATAAGGTCCAAGGTCCCAGTCAGAGATCTGCATACTGTCAAACCTGATTAATCAAGTCTACCCATCCAATGGCAAGCGGGTATCTGAAAGCAAATATCAACATGCAGAGGTGAGGTTATTTGATGTCACTTCTGTGCCTGGATTGACTAGACACTGAGCGGCACATGAGGACATTGCTGTGAAATTCTATGTATCTAGTTTTGCACATGGGGGATATTCACAAGATGAGGAATCTGTGGTTACCTAGAGTATCCACAGGAAAGAGCGTTGCTGATGGTAAGCAACTCTTTTGTTCTCACTTACTTGACCATAAAACATTGCTTTTTTAAATGTGTTTTATTTTCATGTGTGTTTAAAAGTTGTAGAAATAGATACATTGAAGGTATTCCTTAAACTATGCCATGAGGAGCTGGGTTCCCCTTTTATTTCAGACCTCATCATATTGGAACCAGTGCTTTTATGGCATAGGATTTTGGACTAAGGAGCAGACCAAGTTGAATAGAGAGATTTTAAATGATAGCATGAACTTGGATGGGGCAGCCAAGATCCCTTGGATTAAATATATATGTAATTTTATGAAAGACCTAGGGCATCCGGAATACTTTGTTGACCCAGTTACTATGCTGTCAGTGTCGAGAAAGACCCTAAAGTTAGAGGGTCTTCAATTATTGAGTTCAATACGACTGGCAGAAGAAGTGCTAAAACCTAGTGTTAGGCAGCATCAATTATTGCTTACATGTATGGGGATGGAGCCCTACTTGTTATATGTGCCAGGAATATTTGATAGGATGCTTTTAACAAGATTTAGATTGGGAGTCGTACATAGATTACTGTCAATACCAACTATGAACGACTGGTCACAAACTCTGATACCCTGCCCATGTAACAACCATTCTGAACAGTCTACGATCCACCTACTCCTATTCTGTAAATTTTACGTAGAGTTGAGGAAAATCTATTTACTTCCACTTTTAAAACATCTGGACATAAAGGCAATGTCGCCCAGCTTTTATTTGGCTGCAGCTTCTGGTAGATGAACACTGCGTGGAGGGTGGCCAAGGTTTTAAAAAAAGGCGATCCAGCTGAGGAAAATTATGGTATTTGAGGTGTAAATTGTGGGCACTAGCTCCCCTGATGGTGCTGGATCACTTTTTAATGTGTAATTATATCAAAATCTGTTAAGTTAATAATTACATTTTTATTTGTTTTTCTTGTATGTGCTTTTATGATTGGTATATTAACAATCGAATAAAGCTTTCCTTGACTTGACTTGACTTAAACTATGCTTTTAAAATCTATTCAGAACATTCCCTTTATTTTATTTTTTTATGACAAGTTTTATTGGTTTAAAAAAAAAAAACTTAAAGGCACAAGCCAGTAGCATAGACAAGTCATACAATTAGCACAGTGCATGTTGTCACAATTCTCCTTGGTCTGTTTACAGTGTGAAATCCTAGTAGGCCTGATCAGCCCCAAGTCCTCCCTCAGCATGCCCCCAGCCAATTAAATCACTAGTCCCAACCATTTCCCCCATACACGGCCATGCTTGGCTGGACAGCCTCTTACTATGAAATGGGTTTTTGTTGTGTTGTGCACCAGTCGATTCCCCTACACCATTTGGTGATAATAAGGGGGGAGGGGGGGCGGCAGAGTCCTTCCACGCCGCTGCTGTATCTCTCTTGGCCACCAGAACCGCTGTGCCAAGAAACGTTTTGTATGCCCGGGTCCAATTTAGGCCATCCATGACACCCAATAGTTAAGCTAGTGGATAAAGTGGGACCTCCCAACCCAGGATGGTACTTGATTCAGACACCACCTTCCCCCAATATACGGTGAGAGGACTGCAGGCCCATACCATGTGGTAGAAATCAGCAGGCTCAGCCTGGTACAGCGGGCAAGTGGGGGAGGCCAGAAGCCTGCTCGGTGATGCCTGGCTGGGGTCAAGTATGCACAGTGGAGGTAGTAGAGCTGGAGTAGCCTGAGCCTTGAGGAAATAGTGGCAGTGCGGGGGCCATCAGGGCGTCCCTGCAAGGGTCCCAGTCAGGTCTCCCAGGGCCCTCTGAGGGGGTCAAGAGAAGTTGGGGAGTTAATGACCAGCGAGCAGTAGATCTGGGATATCCCTCCCTTCCCAAGGACTCCCATCAGGAGCAAGGCCTCCAGGGAACTGAACTCTGGAAGCTTGGTGTTCACAGGCGTGTAGGGGGTGAGAGCATGCCAGAGTTGCAGGTACTTATAGAACTGGGTGGGGTGGGGTGCAGTGCGTAAGAGTTTTGTAGGTCTTGGAAGGAGCACATGTGCTCCTTTCCATAAGTCCCCCAGCTGGGATATTCCAATAAAGTCACATTTGTGAAAGCCCTCCAGTTTGCCAACCTCACCAAGCCAGGCGGCATCCCATAAGGGTGTTTGCAATGTCATTTTATTGTCCCACTGTGTGTATCGCAACGCAGAGCGCCAGGTGACTAAAACTGCCCCAGTGATTGCGGGGAGTGCGCGAGGGATCGGGGCTCCGTAGAGCATAGATTGGATCCGAGAGAACCCCAGACTCTCTAGTTCAAGTCGATATGCCAGATTAGACCATCCGCTGGTGTACCAGTCTTCTATCACTAGGAGGTAAGTGGCCATATAGTATAAGAAAAGGTTGGTTATGCCCATTCCACCATTGTACGGGGCCTTTTGACAGGAGGTTAGGGCTATGAGTGGTCTCGCAGTATTCCTTAAAAAGTCCGGGATCGTGCATCTATTTCTCTAAACCATCCACGAAAGAGGTGGGGTGGAAGGTTCTGAACAGTGTAGAGAAATGGGGAGAGAACCATCATTTTAAATAACGTGACTCTACCCATCAGGTTGAGAGGAAGGGATTGCCATTTGTGGAGATCAGTGTTACTTTTCCGGAGCAGGGGATTAACATTGAGTGACCAGGTGAGTTCTGGGAGCAGTGTCACCCAGATACCTAAGTACTTAAAGGAGAGATGTTTTATGGGGATGGTCGCCTGCCAAGCTATGCATTCCCTGGACATGTGTAGCAGGTCCAATGTTGACTTGGCTGGGTTTAGGCGCAGACCTGAAGCCGCCTCAAAGGAGTCAAGAAGCTGGAGGCTTCTAGGGCCTGGCTGAGCCTCAGGCAACACACTCAGGCAATGGAGCTCTGGCGTGCCGCCGCCATTTTACTTGCAGGCGTGCCTCAGAGTGAGTCGGCATCATCGCTGCAACACTGCAGGACAGTGAAGGTGGGCTTTCAGACCATCGCCGGTACCATCAGTGTGTAACACAGGCTGTTTTTGATCACCCGCTGATAATAATAGGAGCTTCTGGATGCGAGCGGATGACGGAGGGGTCCAGAGCACTCTTAGAGTGCGACCGCCATCTTGACGCTCGAAGCCACGTCCTCCATATTACCTTTATTAAAGTGAAAATAATGTTCAGTTTCTATTCTCTTTTCCTGCTTCTACAAATGCAACTTTATTTGTTCAAATATTCAATTTCTGATGGATACTTCTACCTGCAGATTCCAGATCTTTGAAGATTCTAGGTGCAGACTGGATCGGGAAAGTTTGCTATAGCTCACTGGTGCCTTTGGATGGGGCATACTCCATTTTGACGACAGAAGTGAAGTCATGGTGACGTCTCACTGGAGCCATAAAGCATCTACCTCAATGCCAGTTCTTCTATTTCCATGCTTTTTTTTGCATGAGTCTGGAACTTCTCTTTTCACCTTACATGAGGAAAGAGATTTGGCGCAGTGCAGGTGATAATGTTGTCTAAAAAAAAGTCAGGTTTCAATCCCTGTCTAAAATGTGATGCACAAATGTGCATTAGGTATTCACACAGTGATTGTCTCTGGTGCCTTGGCTCCAGAAAAATTATCTTCGTCCGAGAGCATTGAAATCCAAGGGTAATACTTCTCCTGTGACTTCGTCCTAGCCCCAGTCTTTGCCGTACCCACAGCTAGTGGGGCTGTTTTCACTGGCTTTGCCAACTCCACCTGTGATTTTGATACCCCCTCTCCCTCCACCTTTCACAGTACTAACACCAGCTAACCCTGAGTTTCTTTCATCTGGAACGGATTCGGTATCATTTCTCTAAAGGGCAGTTATTCTATCTGGTGTGCCACTTGACTCCACTGGTCTGTTTGAGGCTCCATTCAGCTCCCTTCTGATAACAAATGTCCATTGACTTGGTGTTCTCCGATAGGTAGTATTCCGGTGCTGCCTTCTGGCAACTATTCCAGCACAGAGACTGATGGTTGGACTCAATCAATCAATCAGGGGGCTTAAAGTGCGCTACTCACCCGTGAGGGTCTCAAGGTGCTGGTGGGAGGGGGGGGGGGGGGCAGCTCCGTATCAGTCGAAGAGCCAGGTCTTGAGGTCCTTTCTGAACGTGTGCAGGGTAGGGGACCATCTGACGATCACCGGGAGCTCGTTCCTGGTCTTGGCTGCGATGTAGGAGAAAGCTCCCCCGCCCGCTCTGTGTCTGCGGATGCGAGGAATACTGATTGTGACCCCGGCATATGTGCCCTGAATTATACTACCACCACCTCTAACCCAGTCGAGTTGGGTTAAGAAGGGAAATACAAAGGCCATATTCATAAACTGTTTGGCTCAAACTCTGATCAAGAGCAGGCCAGCAGTCAAATAGATGAAGGTTCCTATAGAAACATTTCTACATTAAGCCACTGACACATCTCCTGAAATAGATTTTGATCCAACTCATGGTCCCGCTCCCTCAGAAGTAGATTCTTTTCATATAGCCTTAAAGAAAGTGGCACAGACCCTGGAACTTCCCCTTTCCTCAGTAGAACGTTGTGCTAGCATTTTAAATGATGTACTTCAAACCTCAACTCCCTTTAATGCAGCACTCATAGCGATACTGAAGGTACCCTGGTCACGCCCTACCACTACATCTGCGATGAACAAGGCTATTGCATGAAGACAGAGATCAGCTCCAAATGATCCAGCCTTTCTTTCTTTTCATCTTTCTCCTGAGAGCTCGGTGATTCAGGCTTCATCCACCTTTAAACCTATATCTGGGGAAGATCCCCACACATCCCCAAGATAGAGTCTTATAAATTAGAGAGAGTAGACAAAACAGTTTTTCTTCAGGTACTCCAAGGCTAAGATCCCTGGATGCACCTCGACAACTGGCAGGTAAAAGCCGGTTTGCAGCAACTGGTGTCATTCCACTTGCAAAAAATGACTTTGCTGTTGTTGTACCTGAGATTTTTGATCTTTCTACCCAAGTCTCACCTGGATCCCTCACAGCACCTCCAGTTCACAGGGGCAACACTGGATACTACTCTACTCTAAGCATTCTGTCCTCAAAAAAGGATTCAGCCCGTTTTTAACACAATCTGATAGTTCAACCGGGTGCTTGTTTTACAGTACTGATGGATCTACACCTGTTAGGTCTGCTGGTCTTCTGTATTCTCTTGGTCATTTGGTGCCTCAAATGTGTCCAGCATTATCAAGATTATCCTAGTTCAAGCATTTCACAGGAGAGGACACCATAGTTCCAGGAATAGCTGCATTATGTCAGCAACTTCCACCAGTACGCATGTTCATATTCGCCCCAATATCATTAATCCTTAACAAATGTTTGAATTTGCCCCTTCACTTCTCAATAATTCTTAGCACATGTTTAGATGTGTCTCTTAGGATAAGATAAATTACATAAAAAGTTAAATCATTTTTTGAAAAATTTACTTTATTTAGACTGGGAGGGACGTATTCACACCTCCTTCAGCAGGATGGCTAGTGATTTAGCATATCAGGGCCAGAGGCTTGAAAGCCATTGCCACCATTGATATGCGAATCTGGCTTCACCCAGTTCTGGGGAACGCCACCCCCTGCCCTGAGGCGCATTTGGCACCAGAGCAGGCATGCACATTCACTGGACACACCCCTGAGGTGGGCCATCTGAGGCAAACAGTTGAGGAAGAGTTTCACCATATTGTCATTGGTGAAACTAGGAACTCTGGGTCATGCCCACTCTCCACAGGAAGTGGTCATATAGGGGGTGTAGTCATCCCAGGGAAAAGTAGCCCATTGGCTACTAGACTGCACTCCCTTAATTGCCCTTAAATTCAGCATTTAGGGGTGCCCCTGACACCAGGAACTCAGATTAGTCTACTGGGAACTGAAGGAAGGACAAAGAAGAGCTGAAGTCATGAGAGCAGAGGTCCTGCACCAAAATTAACTCAAAGCCCTGCCTGGCTGCTTGCACTGCAAAGATCATGAACATCGGCTCATCCAAAAGCTGAACAGCCTCCCCAACTCCCTAGAGGACTGTTCCACCTTTAACAACCAAGCAGCATCTCCCTTGGGGTGGAAGATCCATGCCCCTGCAGGCAAAGACCACTCTTGCCCGGTACTTTGACTTGCTGTCCATCGGGCCCACCGAGGGTGCAGCTCGCCAGTAAGAAGTCTTTATAGCTCCAGGAGGTCAGATCTGTCCCCGTGCCAACATGGGAGACACCAGGCGCCTTCCAGCACCAATACCCTGGGTACCTGAGTATTCCTCCAACATCCAAGGCTTGTTGTGTGTCCAGCCCGGGCACCACTGATGCCAAAGCTGACCTGCTGACGAGGGACTTCAGAATCACTGAGGCCTGCACTGAGAATTACTCTCCCCCTCCAGCTCCAAAAAGCCACGTGAGAGCATCTAACTACAGTGACCCACCGGCCAAAATACCTCTGCACCCGCCGCCCAGGTTAACGGAAACCGACTGTGTCCCTGAGACCCTCAAGAGCAGAGCCCCCCCTTTGGTTTCTGCCGTACTTGTCCCCAAGTCCCCACTTGCAGCCTTTCTTTTGCAGGCACCTTTGCCATTAACTTTACTCCGTAGCACTTCGATGCCACCAATGCGACCAGCACCTCTGCACCTGGACTCACCAGGACAGCTAGAACCATCCCGAAAGGTATCCTCCAAAATCGTTTGCAAGTGTACCTATGCAGTGTATGTTACTTCCATAGGATAACATTACCACGTTCGAGGTTCAGCCCTCTTAACCCTTATTTGAATATTTTCTATTGCTGTAAAAATTCATATCTCAAAAAGTTACTACCTGATTCTGATGATCTTAGTGTCTAATATTTTTCAAAATTATTTTTAGATTTCCTTCTTGATTGTGTCTCTCGCTTATTTGACTCTGTGTGTACAACAAATGCTTACCTTCTTACAAGCCTGAGCTGCTCGACCACACTACCACAAATATTGCACTTGGGAATATTAATTTAAGCCGTGTAAACCAATACGTTTTGTCTGTACTTTTTTCATGGTGTGCCCTTATATTGGCACTGCACTCACCCATTCATTCAGTTATCAATCCCTGAACCCATTTATTGAATGATTCTTTAATACACTCGCCCATCCATCCACTCAACTATTACCCATTATCAAAGCACATAGTTACACACATACATCTAACTGCTGGTTCATTCATGCACACACCCATACATACGACCATATACACAAACTCGACAATCAATAAAGATACACTTTAACCTATAACATAATCCAGACGTATTGGCATGCTAACCATATTTAAGTTTCTATGTCAGCCGTTAAGTGTTGTAGAAACATCATTACAAGTTAATGTCTGCTATAGAGGTGCAAGAAAGAAATAACAGATTTCCTACACTAAGTCACTTTGTGTAGTCAGTCTTTCAGATTCAAGCACACTTTTTTTGTTTCCTGCATATTTTATTTAATGTTTATTCTTTACGTATTAGGTTTGATGGATTTGAATAGCACCTTTTCAGAAGAGTCACTTCAAGAATTACAGACTTCTGATTCCGAAGGCAGCTGTGCTGGAGCCGCAAGCCCCAGAGATTTGCAGTCACCTAACTTTCTAAGCACAGTTTACCATGATAAAATGGAGGTCTGATATTTTCATTTTTATATACATGTCTTTTATCAATGTGCTTTTTCTTTTTTTAAAGTTAAACAGAAATGATTAAATAACAAGTCTGATACAACTGGAAATCTATTAACAGGATGTTGACGATAATGAGGTTGATATAGATCTGCAAAGCATGTTAGTCTTAAATAAGGTTCATACATGTGTTTCTAATGGATACTTATTTCCGCTGATTCCTCATCATGAACCATATTCAGTCTTCATAGTGGATTCGGACGATTTTAAAAATCTTCACCTCTGCTTTGGTGGTGCTCTTAAGCATCAGTCCTACATCAAGGTGAGATCACATTGGATGTGACGAAGCAGGGAAATAAAGCTGAAAAACAGTCTCAGTGACATTGTTCCTTTTAATGTTGCTTGCTGTAGAGACACACTGATACAGAACATGCAAAGTCCTTTCACAAGCATAATGCAACCATAGTTATTCAAAGGCAGTAATGGGTGTTGCAGGTCATTCTAAACTTTAATGAAAAACTCGCTCTGCGGGACTGCTATAGTAGAGTATGGGAGAGAAGCCACAAACGGAGAGATGGGGCAGTTGGCCTTGTGTCAGGAGGCACAAAGTCTCTGGAAATGGCTGGAAAATAGGGGATATTCCAGATGGTTCACCCCCTGGCATTTAGAGCTGAGCATACAAACTCAGCTGCCAGTGTCTAGCAAATCACAAATGGCACTTACAACCAGAGGTGGTGCAAGATACCTTCCATAAATGGGTTGAACATTTACGCCATCTATTTGCCACTGAGAATGTGCAGTGTTCTCACTATTGCAATTTTGAATTTCTGAGGCGTCTCTCCTTATAGTGGACCATTGACACCAGTACACCTTCCACCCGATACCTCTCCTACCCTGAGTTCTGAAGAAGATCAAGAATGACCGGGTCCAAGTCAGCCTAGGGGCACTGGACTCAGCAAAGAGAGTGTGGTATCCCGAACTCTTGGGTATGAGCATCTGCCCTCCAATCAGGCTGCCTCTTCAGGAGAAGTCTGTTAAGTTTTTCTTCCCCTTAGATGGGGCTATGATTCTCCAGCCCTTTGTAAATCCTGTTAGTTAATCACTTGTCAGCCAACACTACATATTTCTTTGGATCCATCTCTGTGGTATATAACAGATATTGCCAACATGAGGTTGAGCGCTCTTTCATGAGTTCCTTTTTAACCATTAACTGATTCAGGGCATGAAAATTCTTAGCCTCGATTTCTCTGCATTACTCATTCCAGTCACAAAGTACTCCGTGAAACCAAGTCTCAAATGGTACACCATCTGTTTGCTTACTGTCCATAAACCGTAGCAGGTATTGAGTTGACTTCAGACCAAACCTCATCAGAGCTTCCTTCATCACTCCTACACTATTTTCTCAGCTGCATGCATCCTTCCAGTGACTGCTGTTCCTTACACAGGTAACTGACTCATGAGATTTGCTGCAGTAGACACCTCACCCTAAGCCTGAGCCTCACAAGCAATTTCACAGCTCACAAAACATCCCAAAATATATTGTCCTTCTACAAAATGTCCACTGCCTCTATTTGGATTCTTGGCAAGAACTCCTGAAGAGTTTGGAGTGAAGTTGTTTTCTCCAGATGTACCGGTCTCTGTTGCCATTCTAAGATGTTCCTTCTCTAGAGCTATACTCTCGCTCTCTCTAATTCCCTCTCATTTTCTATTTCTTACCTTTATATTTTCTTACATTTCCCTTTCCTGCTCTTCAAGCTCACTCTTGTTCATTCTTTACTCAAACGCTTGTGCAGCTGTAGTTTTATTTTACACAGTAACAAACATGAACCACTGCTTAATGATAATACCTAGGCTTCCTGAATTATTTTCCAGGCATAGGTAGAACTTAGTGTGATCAACATGCATCTGTAATTGCAGACAGTGTATATAAATTCTGTGTGCAAATGGGCACATAAAAATGTTAAATAGCATGGGTGAAGGTGAACCCCCACGGAGCACATTTTTCTTCTGAAACCCCATAACCATTATGGTTTAGCTGACTCAATCTTAATTTGTTGACTGAGGTTTTGAAGGAGTGATATGATCAATGTTATTACTGTTCCTGATATTGCTGTTCAGTCTTTCAGTCTTCCAAGCAAAATATAATCCGCTGGGGGGCTGCAGAGAATTATGGAGCATCAGAAGTGTCTGATGACCTTCATGCAGGGAGATGTGATCCTTTCCAATAGCGTTTGTCCCACTTTTAATAGGCTGAGTCATGGCTGGCAGTATCCGAATAGACTTTTATTTCAGATTACCCTCAAGTTGTCTGATTTCTTCCAGTTATACGATTTTGCTAGGTAGTAGGGGTTTGGGATGCCCTTGTAGTTTAGTAGCTCCTTGAGGTCTATCAATCTCTTCCTGAGGAGGGAGGTGCTAAATGATGATTCCACTCCACTTTACTAACCACTGGGTAGAGCTAACAACAAGCACTGGAGATGGGGTTCTTAGATTTCTGTAGCGTCATCTGCACATGGGTTCACCCATAGAATTGTATTGATAGCCCTAAAAAAGGGTTGAAATTCAGATGACCAGAATGTGCCCGATTCCTGGATGCAGGACCTTAAAACACACCCACCTTGGAAGAGTAACACTGGCTCCCTGTGAATGTGAGAATTAGGCCAAAGCTGTCAGTGCTGTGCACAAGGGGCGTTTTGTAAAGGGTCAGGATATTCATAAGAATACCCCATTCCATGCCCAGCAGATCCCTTTTCTTGGTGACAGCACACATAATTAAGGCACAAACCTTCACCTGGATTAGGCATGGATACATGCCCTCAGGAAGCCACTGATCTCAAGCAATGGGACAGGATCAGACTAAACCTGCTTCAGGAAGCTAGAGTAGTTGGCTCATATACAAACTCTGTTGCTCTGTAGTAACCGGTAAGAAATGCCCAGAACCAGCTTTTTATAAATATCAGGTTTTTTTTTTTTCAGCAGAGTTTTATATAGCGCGAACTTGACCCGAAACCAATCAGGTATCAGAGCGCTTTACATAGCACCAGTTACGTTACAGGAGGACACACATTCATTTTTTATTTGGCACTGGGCGATTAAGTGATTTGTCCAGAATCACAGGCGGTTTAGCGTCGTTACCGAGACTCGAACCCAGTTCCCCCAGGTCCGAGGTCGAGCGCCCTAATCGTTAGGCCAACTCCTCTCCCCTCCACTCCTCTCAGTTGCCTAATAAAGCATAACAAATCCATTTACCTTTAATGGATTTTCTCTGAGAATGCAAGAGGCGTTGTCACTCATATTTTTTGTCCTGGAGCAATTTTGTGTGACAGAAGGAGCCCCACATTACTGTGTGCCCCCTTCTGTTCTACCCATGATCAGGCAAAAGCTTGCTACTCATGCAGTACAAAGAGCATTACTTGTGAATGGTTCTTTTTAAATGAATCATTACCAGGGCCCAGTGACTGCACCTTTTATAATATATAATATGCGCAAGAACAGAAATTCCCTGTAGGTACGTGCTAAGAGTGCAATTCCTATGTTGTGGCATACGCATAATGTGCATCCATCCCCAGCGTGCCCTTTGGGAGAGGTCCCAGATGATCTTGCTAATGAGGATAATCAAGATGTATCTCTGCCCTTAAAGGAGTTATGAAAGTGTAGCGAATCAGTCACTCTCCCCACTGTTGTGGAGGCCTTAATGGTTCTCTTGAATGGTAGGGTAAAATGCAAACACTCAGTACAACACAATCTTTTATGCAGTGCACATCACACAGGGAGGAGACTTGTATGCATGTGTGCTGAAACCATGGCCATACTCTGCTACTTTAGTCTGACCTCTGTTAAAGCAAATTAGTCGCATTGATACAGTCCATCCAAGGGAGTTGCTTTTTCGCTGTTTGTTTTAATGATGGAAATGTATGTGGCTGTAAGTCTTAAATATCAATGGTAGGATGAAATTGTAAACCTTTTGTGACATGTGCTTTATTGAGTCCATTGCTTTCTAAATTATTTGAATAATTTGCTTAATGTATTTACCCATGCAGACTAAAGGCAAAGTTTGTGTCTTGAGTCCACAAAATGAAAATCATAATTTGGAAGTGAAATTATATGAAAAGACACCAGCAACTAAACAATCTACTCCACTGTCTGTACCTGGTAACCAAAGTGGAGCTCTAAACTCTGGTAGTTGGATAGCATCCTCATTCAGGTATTTGTATTTTCATATTCTGCCTTTCTTTTGCTTACAAACACAATAGTGCTATGGGTAAAACATTTAAATAAATACAGGCAATAACATATTCTTTATTACGTAAAAAATAAATTCTGACTGTTTTATGTAACTGTATCTCAAGGGATGAGCATTATCACTAAGATTTCATTTAATAGTTTTATTTATTTCTGATCGATACTTCTTCCCACAGCTTCCTCACTTTTTAAATATCCCTAGGCACCAGACTGAATGCTTAAATTCTTCACACAGCTGTGGTTGCCAGTGCCTCAAAGTGGCTCCATAACATACCATAAGGCTCCAGCCATACCCATGTATCACTTCTGGATGCAATACCATGGGCTTGTATAAGGTGCCATTATGCTCACTGGCATCAGTTTACTTTTTTGATCCCTTTCAAACTCACACTCTGGGCTCCATCTAAACTGCAGACTCTACCAAATACTTTTTTTCCTTAACAACGTGAGCAGAGTGCCAGCTGCCTAGTGGGTTGATATACTAATGGCTTTGGGACTCTGTCACTCCGATACGACCTGCTGTACTGGAGGACTTGGGCGACATGCTTACATAAGCCATTCAGGATGGCTGGTATGCTGCCATATTCACAATTTGGTGTGCGTTAGATACTACCCATTTCCTTGGTCTGGAAATAGGCACTCATACCCTTCCATGGTGCTTGCCTCTATAGCGAGAAGGCAGATACGGCCCTCGAGTGCTTAAAAGACAGCAAGGTCGCCGCACACTCTTTGAACCATCTGTTCCAACGCGTCAGCCTCACCAGCAGTTTGACCCCCTCCAGGGCTATGGTAGGGACTTTCAGTACTGCGACCACTCACCCATACAGTCAGCCCAGCAGACCCTACAGCCATTTTGTGGATGAGGCCACTTCACACACAGACAGCATGGACAGGGGTAGTGAGCAGGACAATACCCAGCCCCATCAGCTGTCACAAATGTAGAACCTCATTAAAGTGTCCTTCCAGACACACAGCTACCTTGCTGGAGGCCGGTTCCAGAATTCCCTGGCAAGCAGTCATCCCAAACCAGTGCAAATTGGTTGTCAATGTTATGCCCTTCCATTTATTTACACCCCACCACACCTTTCACCATCCTCAGGATGGCTGACTGAGGACCATCTGTCGGTATTACCGCAGGAACTGCAGGCCCTTCTGGTCAAAGAGCCATAGAGAGGATGGCAGCATCAAAAGTGGGAAATGACTGTTACTCAAGCTGCTTTCTGGCTTAAGAAAGACAGAGGCCTTTGTTACATACTAGACCTTCACCTTCACAATGCCTGTCTGCAGAGGTACAAGTTCAAGATGATCATCTTGGCTAAGAACTTGTCTGCCCTTTACGCTTGAGAGTGACTGATAGCATTGCAATAGCAGGGTGCTTATTTCCACATATCTGTCCTGCAGGCCCACAGGCATGATCTGCGATTCACAGCAGGGCAGGAGCATTTTGTGTTTGCCGTGCTCCTTTTTGGCCTCAGCAGTGCATCTCGGTGTTCATGAAAATGATGGTGACACATATTTGTAGGTCAGGAGCTCAGTCTTCCCCTAATGACTGTCTGCTGAAGGTGGGCTCACCCCAGGCAGTCGTTCCTCCACCTCCAGACTATGGCGAGCCTCTTAACATCATTTCAGGGTCAATATCAATATGCCAAAGTCACACCTGACTCCTTCCAGGAGTGCAGTTCCATGCTGTCCCTCCCAGAGCAGAGACCAGGGCATCTGATAGAGACTTCTAGCCACAGGTTCCTTATCTTAGAATTGTCCTTGGGCGTCTGACTGGAACTGGAATTGTTGTATGAGCAGTACCCATGCGTGCCGGTAGGTGGAGTTGTTCTGCTCTGCATGGTGTCATCTGCGCCAAAAGTGAGGTGCGCAGTGCCTATATAGGCGCCACCCTAGCACGCAGACGTCCATTCTTTTATTTCCTCACCAGTCAGTGCAGATCTGGCGAGTGTTACCCCCAGTCACTTTTTTCTGTCTTTTTAGGGTCGAACATGTATTTCGCTGGTGAGACACTATTGTATACAAAAAGTGCTTGGAAGCCCGCCCATTGCTTACCATTTGTTGGCTTCACATCACTCTTCTTTACAGCCTCCTTAATTGGCTAATGCAGGCAAAATGTAATTTCCGGTAATTTCTGTGGAGCAGGGACCAAGCAGATTCATTCAAGTTAATCAGTGCCTGTCCGCTGCTCCCTCGGGATTGAGTTACAATTTCTTTCCCCTTCCTCTCCCCCTGCCTGCTGCTGACTCTGTAGGGCTTGCACTTGGAACTTCACATAATAGCCAAAAAGGTGCTATCACTCATTCAGTTTATAAATCTCTCCCCCTACATAATGATCACCACAATGTATCTTCCACAGCAGAATGAGGCATAATTACATCCTTTACTGATATTGTGTGAAATGACACCTTGAAAATAATTGTTTTTCATTAATATAAATATATTGTTATGCGTGAACTTGACTCAAAAGTATTGGAGCACTGTACACAAGCACCCCTTGCGTTACACAGGGGCTCATAAATTTTCATTTTTTAGGCACGAGAGATTAAGTGGTTTGCCCAGAATCACAGGCATGTTGAGCTGACTCCAAAACTCAAACCCGGTTTTCCAGTTCCAGAGTCGGCAGCTATGGCCGTTACGCTACAGCCTCTCCCCTGTTGTTTTGAGTGTGTTGATTCGAGTGTTGCTAAACAGCACCAGGTCGTCAGCATAGAGGATATGCGACATTAGTTGTCCTCCAACGCTCGGTGTGTGAGTCTTCTGTCCGTTTAGCAGAGAGATCTGCCAGAAATAAGTTAAAGAAGAAGGGGGCTAGAACAGAGCCCTGTTTTATGCCAGCAGTTGTTTGCACCTTCTTGGAAACACACGAGCCATCTCCAACTTTAATCTTGACCCAGGTGTCCAAATATACCAGCCTAATTGCTTGTAGGATGTTCGGTGGGATACCCCAATGCGGAAGCTTAGCCCATAGTTTGTCCCGAGAGACACCATCAAAAGCTGCTTTAAAATCAACAAAGCACATGTTAAGAGGTGTCCAAGTTGCTTTTGCTCTGTTCCTGATTAGGCTCAGGGTCATAAGATTGGTTGAAGTACCTTGGCCCCTTAGGAAGCCAGTTTGGTTTATGGGGATTTTACCTTTGTAGTGCGACCTGGATTCCAGATCATGCAGTAACAACGTTGAAAAATATTTCAACTCAACATCCATTAATGCTATTAACCTATAGTTGCTGGGTGAACATGCCAAGCCTTTTTTTAAATGGGATGAAGACTGGAGCCCCTCCAGCTTTCAGGAATAATGTTGTTTTCCAAAATGAAGTTAAACATGGATGCTAGCAACTCCGCCCATTGTGGGGAAAGATGTTTGAATAATGCCTGTGGTAGCCCGTTTAGGCCAGTGGCACAGTCTGCCTGGGACTTTTTGATGACCTTCTCTACTTCAGTTGCTGTAATTATCCGCTGTGCCACCGTAGTTTTATTAGGACCTTAAGGACTAGCTGCAAGCATCAAACCGCTCTTGAAGTGTGATAGTGTACTAATTCTGTCTCGCTGATTTGTGTTATTTGCAGCTGCAGGACCTTTCTCATTCCTACTAATTATCTGCCAGAATCTTTTCGATTCATGCTTTTTCGAGGCATGTAATAACTGGGCCCATCGTGTCTCTTGTTTATAGTTTCAGGTCTCTTTTTTTAGCCGCCATCTCTCATTGCAGAGTTGTTGTAGTAGATCCGGGTCTCCTGGATGTTGACGTGATTGCCGGAAAAATTGCCGGTTTCCTTTCTTATCTTCTGAATATGGGCAGGCATAGTTGATGATTTAACAAGGTCAAGTCAAGTTCCCTTTTTGTGGCTGCTCTCACCGTGGTTTTTAGTCATATTATTGGCAAAGGTCTCCCATGTCGCTATTGGATTGAGATCTAGTTAAGCTAAGACCTCGAAGCTTGAGACTACATCCTCTGTTAATGAATTAATGGAGCCAGGGTTCCACTTCATGCGTTTCAGGTTTTCTGAGAGTGTTTCTCCCCACAATGTGTGAACTGTCTCCAGTTTGCGCAGGGATGCATTCACCATGAAAACCTGAGGATTGTGATCGCTTTCCACACGATGGCATATACTGTAGTCACAGACCTGGCTGTAAAGGGACATTGAAACAAGGGTGTAATCTATGATTGAAACCGCGTTACCATAGACCCTTGACCAGACAGGTGGAATGCCAGATGGTTTTCGACCATTTAGTGCCTGGAGGTCCAATGGTTCACAGGCCTTTATGAGTTCTTCTCCTGAGCGGTCCCTCTGTATGTTTGGTGGTATTGCTTGCTCAGGGAGGGGACCCGCTGCGTCCATATGTTCCTCCGAGGGACAATGAAAAAGGTTGAGGTTGAAGTCTCCGGAAACTAACCAATGTGCCTTGTTATGGCTATCTTTCAACTGGGATAAGTGAGCTGCTATTCTCCTGGATGATGTAGCTTTTTACTTTGGGTTGATGTACAGGTTGACGACAATGATTGAATCTTTAGAATTATAAGCCCAACCTTCCAGTTTTAATACCAGCATATTTGGTTGTCCATGAATACTTACACCGTTTCACTTGTTATGTTGATGTTTATATAAATTGCCCGGCCCCCTTTTGCCCTCCCATAGGCGCTCTTTCTTTCTGCTGGTTTTGTGTATTCTTTGTAGCCGATAAGAGGGATAGTAGTCTGCGCCCAAGTTTCCTGGAACATTTAGATATCAAAGGATCTCAGGAATCCTATGAATTCTGGAACTGAACGTTTTGTCAGTAGACCGTTGATGTTCCAAGAACAGACTGCCAGGCCGCCCTGAACCTTTCCTGGTGGTCTTCCCTCGCCTCAGTCTAGAGCGGCAGCAGTTGACATCTTTCGGCCTTCCTCCTGAAGTCGGTGATGTCATCTGGGCAGCCAGGCGTCTCTTCACTAAAATGGTATACGCCTGTAGATGGAACACATGTTTGGTATGGTGCACAGCAAAGGCTGTTTATCCTCTTTCTGCCCCTCTTTCAGAGGTTCTCTTGTGCATACTTTTCTTTGGCCCAGCAGGGCTCTGCTTTAGGCACCCTTAACAGTTATCTTTAAGCTATCTCTGCCTTTATGAGACTCCCAGATCAGCCCTCCTTGTTCAAATCTTCCATTGTCAATAGGTTTCTTAAGAACCTTTGAAGAAGGCTCTCTTAGTAAATGGTGCACACTTATTTAAGTGACGCACCTTGCACTAATCCAGGCAACCCTTATCGTGATTTTAGCGGTCTTTGATAACCTTTGAAAGCTCTCAAAGTGATAGCTGTAGAGAACAGCCTTCAGGCTTATCTTGAATGAAGGTGTGTTAAACAGCTTGTTTTGCCAGATCTAATCATGAAGTGTAGGTTGAATCAAAAAGAACCACACAGTGTATATATAAAATGTCTATTTATTACACAACACTCACTAACACATTGGTATATCTCCTACCCGGAGATATCAACGCAAATACACAACAATACTTAAATTGCAAATAGGTAAGTAGCACAAAATACAGTGGTCTCCAGGGGAAGACCAAATCATATACCGAAAAAGTGGAATGCGAACTGCGACTGAAGTCAGGACTCAGACCAGGAGGCTCAGAGGAGCTGGGGACACAAGGAACCACCCAAGGTAAGTACCCAGGAACCCGACGGTGGCTGTGTGCAAAATGGAAACACAGCTGCCTGCTCAAAAGAAGTCAACAGAAAAAGCGCGGTTGCAGTTTTTAAGAAGAAGGACCCTTCCGAGTGGACCCTGAGGAAACCCTGTGGAAGACAGATGCTTGGAGAGTCAGCCCACCTCTGGATGCCCCAGGAACCAGCATACCTGTACCAGGGAAGCTGGGCGCAAAGGTGTGGAGTGACTCCGGAAACCGCTGTAGAACACAATGGAGGACTTCAGGAAAGATGCCACTGGAGAAGACTTTGCAAGAGTCTGGTTAAATCCAAGAAGAACCTGTAAGCAGAGGGGACCAAGTCTATACCATTCGGATGTAAACAGGAGGTACGGAAGAACAATGCCCACCTTTGTCGAACGGCTCAGAAGTCTTGACAGTGTCCTCGTCGCTGCAGCTGTGAGGACCAAGCAAGAAAGACCAGGAGCTGTGCATGAGCGGTCCCACATCGCAAGTCAAGAACCAGGGAGTCGGTGTCCGGCGGGAGCACCAACAAGCCTTGGCAGCTGCAACTAGCGTGGAAAACGAAGAAGGAGCAACGTTGGAACCATCAAGGTCCAATGGACTCACCACTAGCAGGGGAGTCACAGCAGGTCCCAAGCAAGCAGGGGAGCCCAGTGGAGCAGAAGACGACCCTCAAGAGGACCCAGAGGCCGAAAACACAGGAGTCGCAAGAGGGCCTTGAGCAGCTCACCAAGAAGGAAGTCCCACGGTGCAGAGGATACGGTGAGGATGCTGAACTTGGCAGGAAGAAATGCTGGAACATCTTGTAGCCCATAGATCTCTAGAGTGCAGAGCCAACAAGCCTTGGCAATGGTAAGTCGATGTGGTGCACAGGGGTTTGGTCCCAGTGATTCCGAGGAGGGATACTGGCATCAACATTGCAGAGAGGACAGGTCAGGGCTCAAGGGAGTTGCAAAACCACCCCCTGTGTTGCTGAGCCTTTTAGATGCAGGGGAGTGACTCCTTCACTCCAAGAGAGATTACTTCAGGTGTCCTTGATGCCCACAAGTCTAGATCACAGGCCTAGACAACGAAGAAGACCTGCAGAACAGCGAGACCAGGAGCAGCAGCAGTCTTCCTTGATACAGTGTCAGTTCCAGACGAAGTCAGAGTGCTCAGACGGTCAAAGAGTGACGTGGTTTCAGGCTTGAGCCTTGTCCCACGACTAATCTAAGGAACCACCCACAGGTAAGGCCTTGAGTACCCTAGAGAAAGGGTTGGAAATACTCAAGTGTCCCTCCCAGAGGAGGGACTGGACAGAGGGGAGGATACTCGCGTGTGGTTTGTCCAGTTTCACACCAGAGCAGGAGCCAAGGGATCCCTGAACTGGCTCCAACTGTAGTATGCAAGGAGGGTACCAAATGTGCCCTTCAAAGCAGTCTGGTGGCGCTGGCAAGCGCCCCCACCCCAGCTTAATACACTAATTCCTGTCTGGGTGGTGGTCACACCTCTTTGTGACAGGAAACCTATTGTTCTACCTTCCCCTGCTCAAGCTTGGCTCTGCAGCAGGAGTGCAGAATCATGTCTGTGGTCGGCAGCAGCACTTGCTTGCTGTCAGACCCTGAAAGGCTGTTACCCGTAGTACAGGGGGTACCCCAAGGGAGCCCCCCCAGTACATGCGATCAGACTTCCACCACTAGAATCAGTGTTGGGGTATGATTCCAGCATGTTTGATACCAAACATGAGTGCGTTCGGTGCAGCCACTATATAGTTAGACATCTCGTAATGACAGATCTCCACTATATGTATCAAAATGGCTGACCGCACTTACAAAGCCTGGTGAATCAAGGGGGCCCCCCTCACACTTATAACCAAGACTGAAGAGCCTGCCATAGGGGGGACCTATACGTTTTAGGTGCAGTGACCTCAGATGTAAGGAAACTTAAATCTGTCGTGAGAGGTGCAAGCACCAACTCGCACAGGCTGCATTGATAGGCCTGTAGTCACAGTGTAAGTTGACTCCCATGGGTGGCACAATACATGCTGCAGCTCATGGGAGACCCTTGGTGTACCTACGCCCTGGGTACCTCAGTACCATATACTAGGGACTTACAAGGGTACACCAGTAGCCAATTGTTGATGTACACAAGTAATTACCAATGTAAATTTAGGGGGAAAGCACAGTGACTGGGGTCCTGATTATCAGGATCCCAGTCAGACTAGGTCAAAAACATACTGACACCAATCAAAAAGTGGGGATAGTCATGCTAGAAGGATCCTAGCTGCCTACTGAACCCCCCAACTACAGGGGATAAGGCTAGCCTTTCCCAGTTACGTCTTTATTTCCTAATTGGTCATATAACAAAGGTCCAACTGCACTGGCATGGAAACTCCCTGTTCTATTGTCCACTGAGAAGTTCCTCCCCTGTAGGGGCTTGGATCCTCTCAAACGTTTGGGGTGTCTACCTGTCAATTGTTTGAGCCAAGAAAAGGCTTGTGGTGTGTCAAAATAGGGAATCAAGGCCCTAATAGGGTTGGTCTCAACTTCTTCAATTCAGTGGCCACAAAAGAGGCCTTTCTCTCTATGACTGACCTGTACTTATCCCTAGGAGTCAACCTTTTGCTGATTACAGTTTTTGGATGATCCAGTTTGGCTGGAACAATGTGGGGCAAGTTAAGGTGGGGCACAGTCTTGTCCCACGTCTTGCTTTTCCCAACAGAGTCTATTTGGTGGATTTCATCTGCTATGGGTAAGAGGGATCCCTCAGATTGCGGAGGGCTACCTACCTGGCTAGTACTACTAGGCTTGGGGTCCCTAATCTGTGGATGAAGTGATTCCTCTTGGCAGTGGGCCCTGTGTGATCCACTGACATCCCTGGCCTCTGCAGCACCTGGCTGGCTGAGGCTTGGCTTCAGACTTGGTACCTTCTTGGAAGACTCCCCTGCCCTCAGTGGCTCTGCAAGGACAGGCCTGACCTCCCCTTGGGAAGTCTCTTCACAAGGGGCAAGATCAGTTTCCTGAGGAAGCTGACCTTCACCTAAAGTCTGGTGGGAGGACAACTTGTCTTCCTTCCTTCTGCTCTCTGTTGGAGCAGGGTGGTCATTCTTTCAGCCTCCACTTCTCCTGGATTTCTCTGTTGTTGGACTTTGGCCCTAGGGGTCACGCCAACTTGCTCAGGGAGGCCTATCATCTCTAGATGGGCCTTAAGTTCAACTTCAGCCTGAGCTGAATTAGAACTTTCTATATAATTGCCCAGGAGGCAATCTACAGGCAGGTTTGGGGATACTGCAACCCTTTTAGGGCCAGTTAACCCTCCCCAGCTGAGATTGACTATGGCCATGGGGTTATCTGTACTAACACCGTCAGTATTGGTCACCTGGTACATGTAACCAGATAGAAGCTGAAGAGGGGACACATGTTTTCTTGTCACCATGGTGACACTGGCCCCTGTGTCCCTACAGGCTACAGCTTTCTGATCATTAACCAAAGGGTCCTGTCTGTACATGCCCACGGTAATGGGACTTAACAGTAAAAGTAGGAAAACCCATGCCACCATCACAGACTAATGTGACCTGTCTGGGGGATCTGGCTCGGCCAGAATCCACCTCAGTACCCCATGAGAACACAGCTAGGTGCAGTGCTACTACCAAGATTTTTGGGGACCTTCGGGGACTCTTTCTTCTCTTTGCACTTTTCCCCACCTTCCTGTTGGCCTTGGAAGAAAATTTCTTGACAATGGTTATGACTGACCCTAATGCTAAGAACGTTTGCATGTCAGAACAAACCCTCTAAAATGTTCTGGAAAGTGAATAATCTGTTTGGCGCCCTAAAGAAAGTGGTTGTAAACCATTTTCACCACCTAAATGTGGATTGGGTGTGACCGCAACAGAAGAAGGAATAACTTCCTCTGCTGGATCGAGAGAACTTGATTTGGGGACTGGAGTGGCTGAGATTGTTTGAGTGTGATTAAATGGTATGTATGAGAAGTGTTTGATGTGAGGGGTTTGTGAAGATGAAGTCTTGCTTTTTATTCTGTCTTTAATCTGCTTTGTAATGTGGTTAGATAATTACTCTGATGTAACCATGCACTTTGCACGCTGAATTTATCAATGTCATGTGATAGCACAGTGACATTTTTATGAAGTTTTGACAATAATACAAATGAATGAAACTGTTTAAATACATGAGGGATCAGTGACTTTTGTCTGATTTATTCAAAGTGGGAGGAAATACATGTGTAGCTGCAATATATTTGTTATTAATTGCTATGTTTTCTTCCCCGTTTCCTAAACCTAGATACGTGTATCAGGGGCCCTTTAGTTGCCCCCTCCACTTAACACCTGACAGTTGGGATGTCTTAACTCGGGCACAAGTGGGCTGTGTGGAAGAGATAGGGCCAGTTAGCTATGGCTTAATGCTTTCCATTTTGTCAAGGCAAATACCTCTAGCTTAATGGGGGATGCCCTAATATTGCTCTTTTAAAAAAAGCTTTTATTTAAAAGAAAGTCCCCATGTTAGGAATCACTGAGAGGTTATGTAGAATATTAACATGTTAAACAGGGATGCCTTCTAGATGAATCAAACTATTTACATTCTGATGGACACTTCTAACCACATACTCCTCATCTTAGAATATTCCCAAGTTGCCAGACTGGATCCAGAGAATTTTTGTAGCAGTGCTCACACGCTCCTCCTAGTGGAATTGTGTGGCTACATTTTAGTTCCATACTGCTTGGAAGTGACGGAGCGGAGATGCATTTAAGCACCAACCCTGCGTACTAATTTTTCTTTTCTTTCTATGTCTATGGATCCAGAGCTCTGCTATCAAATTTGTCCGTTTTTTGACGGCTTCCACATTTTTTCATAGTGTATCTGAAAGTTAGTTATAGAATCCTTGCCTTAGAATTACCCCCATGCGTCAGACTGGATCCGGAAAGTTTTTTCGTCAGCAGTACCTCTGCACGTCGTAAGGTGGAGTCGGTCGGCTCTGCGTCTGTCGTTGGCGTCGTGCCGCCAGGATGATGTCATGGCAGCGACTTAGACGCCGCCCTCGCGCGCTGACATCAGTTCTTTTTTTTTTCCCTCGCCAGGCAGCGCAGATCCGGGGAGGGTGGTACCTCCAGACACTTTTTGACGGACTTTTTTTCTCGACTTTTGTCGACTTCTTTTTTGAGTCTTCGAGTCGTTGTAGACGATGGATGCCCGGCTTCAAGGCATGCGGTTCCTGTAACCGACTGATGTCGGTGACGGATCCGCACCGTGTGTGCCTCTTTTGCCTGGAGCGCGACCACGACCCTAAGTCGTGCTCAGACTGCCAGTTGATGGCGCCGCAGACTTTGCGGGAGCGGTCCCGAAATTTGCTTGAGCGCCGGTGGTCGGCTCCGCGCCATTCGAAGTCCCGGTCGCGAGGGAGGTCAAGGGACCGGTCGCGGAGCCACTATCACCATTCGTCCAAGTCATCGAAGTCTTCGCACTCAGGGTCGGGTAAGTCGAAACATAAAAAGTCGAAGAAGCACCATCGCTCTTCGACTTCTTGTCGGTCGGCCGATCTGATGAGGGATGCGGGTGGTGCCCCTCCCACTGCTCTGTGTGTGGGGCTCGAAGAGTGAACTCTGCATTTCCCTCCTTTTCCGGGACCCGGAGCGACTCCTGCCCAGCTTCGTACATTCTACGGGGCGATGTATGCAATCTTTGGGTGGCACGGACCCGTTGGCTCGCCTTTGGGCCCCGTGGAACCGGTTGGGGGGCCTAGGCCTTCACCGGCCCTGGCGCCACAGGCCCCCTTTGGATCCAGGCCTGGATCCGGATCGGCGCTGGTTGACCTCATTTCACCTCCACCGACGCCGCTTACTCCGGCACCATTACCGCGTTCCACACCGGTTGGTCCCCCGGCCAGCGTTGACCCTGACCTCCCTCCTGATGTGGAGCCGGACCGGCGTCATCCGGCGCCGAGAGGGGATTTTGTGCCCCTGTTAACTCCTGGGGTTCCTTTTCAGCCAGATTGGCACCCAGAGGATGAGGAGGAGGACTGGGAGGGGGCCTGGGAGGGGTGTGGGGCCCCTTTAGCTGATCAGGCAGAGTCTGAGTAGGACTGGAGAGAGGAACTGGGGAATGCCAGTGGTCTGGACACCTCTCCTGATCTTAGCATGTTGTCTCCTCCTACCGTGGCTATGGAGGAGGGAGCTTCGTACGCAGTGGTGTTGTGAAGGGCAGCCAAGGCTCTCATCCTCAAACTCCCTACCGTGGCAGTCAGGACTAACCCCCCTGACAGAGGTGCTTCAGCCGGTGGCGAGCTCTGCGGAGCCTCCGCTCCTGTTCAACGAGACCCTTACTGACGTCCTTTTGCGCACTTGGTCCACGGCCAACACGGGGGCTCCCTTGGACTGGATGATTGCCCGACGCCACCTCCCAGCCCCGGGCAACCCCACTTAACTTTCCCAAAACCCCACCCCTGAGAGCTTGGTGGTCCAAACCTCTACTTCCAAAAGTGCATTCCCTACCGCCCGCCGGAAAGGGAATCCAAAAAGCTGGATCATCTTGGGAAGATTATTTTCTCTTCAGCCCATTTGGGACTGTGATCGGTAAATACCGCATGTCTATTGGGCCGTTATTCCCACTCTGTGTGGGACTGTGTTGCAAAGGTGCTGCCTCAGTGTCCAGAGGAGGCCCGGACAGTGCACTCCCAGGCTGTCGCCGCCGGGAGGGATGCGGCCAAGTTTGCCATCCGTTGTGGACTGGGTACTGCCGACTCTCGGGATAGAACGATTTCTACGTCGGTAGCTGTTAGACGCTATACCTGGATGGGATCGATTGGCTTTTATGGGGATGTCCAGAACACTTTGATGGACATGCCCTTCAATGGACGTCGCCTTTTTGGCGACAAGGCAGACCGCTCTAGAGCGTTTCAAGGACTCACGGGCTACGTCCTTGGTCCTCTCCACTCGCCCTGCGCAGTCTGCTTTTCGCTCCTTTCGTGGCTACGGAAGGGGTGCCCCACTACGTCCCGCCCAGAGCCACAGGCTGCAGCAAGTTACCCAGCCTTTGCGCGGCTGGGGATGTGGAAACAACCGTTGTGGTTCCAGGGGCCAGCAGGCGGACTGGTCCACCAACCCCCTCTTTGCAGCAGCCTCCAAACTTTCCTAGTCTGATATTTCAGGCCCATCAAACGCCAGTGGGCGTCAGGAACGCCATCACCTCCTCCACTGGCGCACCATCACGTTGGACAGGTGGGTTTTGCAGATAGTCTGAAAGGGCTACTCTCTCCCCTTTGAGGCTACCCCTCCAGCCATGCCACCGCAATACCACCGCATGTCGGAGGATCACCTGGCCCTTCTCCAGAATGAAGTTATGGCTCTCTTGGCCAAGGGAGCCATCGAGCGCGTTCCTGTCCCAGAAGTAGGTTGTGATTTTTATTCCCACTACTTCCTGGTCCTGCGTCCTATCTTGGATCTCAGAAACATCAACCGCCTCCTCCGGAAGGAGAAGTTCAAGATGTTGACGCTTGCTCAGGTCTTGTCTGCCCTCGACCCGAAAACTGGATGGTAGCGTCGGACTTACTGGATGCTTTCTTTCACATCCCCCTCCTGCCAACCTACTGGCGTTAACTGCGGTTCACGGTAGGCAACGAGCATTTTCAGTTCACCGTGCTCCCCTTTGGCCTTACCAGTGCCCCTCGGGTGTTCACCAAAGTGATGGCAGTGGTCGCAGCTCATCTGCGCAGATCAGGTGTTTGTCTTCCCCCTATCTCGACGACTGGTTGTTGAAGGCGGGCTCGCCCCGGTTAGTCGTCACCCACCTCCAGACTACGGCCGACCTCCTGTATTCGCTGGGATTCTCCATCAATGTGCCGAAGTCACACCTGATTCCCTCTCAGAAGCTCCTCTTCATCGGAGCGGCTCTGGACAGCGAGTCCGCGATATCCAGGCTATGATTCCGATCTGTCAGCCTCTATCCCGGGTTTCGGTCCAAATGACCCTGAGGCTGCTGGACCTCATGGCCTCCTGCATCCTGCTGGTAGATCATGCCAGTTGGCATATACGGGCTCTGCAGTGGGACCTGAAGTGTCAGTGGGTGCAGCATCAGGGGAATCTGTCCGATTGCGTCCAGATCTCGTAGGGCACTGCACGACCATTGCAGTGGTGGCTCATGAACCAGGATTGGGTCAACAGCAGATCCCTCTACCTTCCCCAACCAGAACACACTGTGGTGACAGACGCGTCCCTTCTGGGATGGGGCGGCCACATGGGAGAGGCGGAGATCGGAGGCATCTGGTCTCTGGCAGAGTCCGGGCTCCTCATCAACCTTCTGGAGCTTTGGGCGATTCGTCTTGCACTAAAAGCATTCCTTCCCTCTGTCTGGATAAGAGTAGTGCAGGTGTTCACGGACAACACCACCACCATGTGGTACTCCAACAAACAGGGTGGGGTGGGGTCGTGGACCCTATGTCAGGAGACGCTCTGCCTCTGGACATGGATGGAACATCGGGGCATTTCTCTGGTGGTTCAACACCTGGCAGGTTCCCTGAACGCCAGGGCAGACTAACTCAGCCACAGGTGCATGATGGATCACGAATGGCGTCTTCACTCGGAGGTGGTGCAAGGTCTCTTTCATCAGTGGGGAGACCCTTGGTTAGATCTATTCGCCACCGAAGAGAACGCGCAATGTCAGCAATTCTGCGAGTTGGAATTTCCAAGGCGGCACTCGCTAGGCGACGCTTTTCGGCGCAAGTGGAGTTGCGGTCTGTTCCTTTCCGTCCATACCACTTCTGCTCAGAGTGCTGAAGAAGATCAGGCGTGACCGGGCCCAAGTCATTCTTTTGGCTCCGGATTGGGCACGAAGAATCTGGTATCCCGAGCTGCTCAACATGGCCACCGATCCTCCGATCCGGCTGCCTCTTCGGGAGGATCTTCTGTCACAGCGGACGGTCCTCCACCCGAACCTGTTAAACCTCCACCTCCTTGCGTGGAGAATGAGCGGCGGCAGTTGACGTCATTTGACCTGCCTCTCGAAGTCTGCGATGTCATCTTGGCAGCCAGGCGTCCCTCCACTAAGACGGTATACACCTGTTGGTGGAACAAATTTGTGGCATGGTGCACAGCAAAGGCTGTGGATCCCCTGTCTGCTCCTCCTTCTGAGATTCTCTTGATCCTCCTTTCTTTGGCCCAGCAGGGCTCTGCTCTGGGCACTATCAAGGGCTATCTCTCAGTCATCTCTGCCTTCCTTCGGCTTCTAGAACAGCCTTCTCTTTTCAAGTCCCTGGCTGTAAATCGGTTTCTGAAAGGCATAACTCACCTCTTTCCTCCTATTTCTTTCGTTATGCCTCAGTGGGACTTGAATCTATTTTTAACCTATTTAATGTGTGCTCCCTTTGAGACGCTTTACAATTGTTCTTTAAGGCTTCTCACGCTTAAGACTGCTTTCCTAGTTGCCATCACCTCGGCCAGGAGGGTGAGTGAGCTCCAGGCTTTTTCATCTAAGCCTCCTTTCTTGTCCGTCCATCAGGACAAAGTGCTCCTCAGGACTCGCCCATCCTTCTTACCCAAGGTTGTCACTGCCTTCGGGCAGACCATCACTTTGCCCACCTTCTTTCCGCCTCTGCATCCTTCGAAAGAGGAGGAGAGGCTCCACCTCTGGACCCAAAACGTGTGCTTTCCTTTTATCTGGAGCGCACCAAACAGTTCCGGGTGGATGACCAGTTCTTTGTTGGGTACATGGGTGCAAAGAAAGGTCAGGCTGTCCATAAGCGAACTATCTCCCAATGGGTCATTTTGTGTATCAAGGCCTGCTATTCTCTGGCGAAGAAGGAGCCTCCAGTGGGGCTGCGCGCCCATTCTACCAAGGCGACGGCAGTGACTACTGCTCTGGGACGTGTCTTCCCTCCCCATGACATCTGTCAGGCAGCTATGTGGGCCTCGCTGCACACGTTTACAAAGCACTACTGTCTCGACAGTCCGATCCGGAGAGACCTCTTCTTTGGCCGTTCTGTTCTCCAGGACTTTCTGGTGTGGGATTGGTTCGCAGACCCACCACCAGGGTTGGTATTGCTGGGGTATCTATTCTAAGGTAAGGAATCTATATCTAAGGTGTTTCTTTCAGATGAACAAGTTACTTACCTTCGGTAACAATATATCTGTAAGAAACATTAGTTTCAATCAAGGTAAGGCTGGTTCAGGTTCTCCCAAACACTACTGCCATGTGGTACTGCAACAGACAGTGTGGAGTTAGGTCTTTGGTCTGGTGCTTGGCAGCTTTGCATCTCTGGAGGTGGTTGGAGCTTCAGGACTTCTTTCTAGTCACCAGCCACCTGGCAGGGTCCCTGAATTCCAGAGCGGATGAACTGAGCAGGTGTCATCTGGCAGATCACAAGTGCCTCAGGGCTCTTCCTGGTTAAATTGTTTTGCCGAGAACACTCAGTAGGAGGCACATTCTAGTTGGGCTGGAACAAAGGGCTCAGGACTCCTTCCAGCCACGTTCTCTTTTGCTTTGAATTCTAAAGAAGACTAAGAACAAGCTGAGCGAAGTCATCCTGGAGCCACTTGATTAGTCAAGGAGAGAGTGCTACCTGAAACTCCTGAGGATGAGCATCTGTGCTCTGATCAGGCTACGACTTTGGGAGGACCTCCTGTCTCAGCAACAGGGCAGGTTCCTTCACCAACATCCCCGTAATTTTCTGCTCCATGCATGAGGATTGAGTGGTGGCAAATAACTGCTTTTGAATTATCCCTGAGGGGGTGGATGTCGTCCTTGCCACCACTCAACAAAATCCATTTATGCTGGCCACTGGGACAAGTTTCTAACGTGGTGCACAGACCCAAAGCTGGTGATGGTCCTTTTGTTTGTTTTGTCTCTAGCATTCAAGGCCTTGCAGTGGGCTATATAAAATGTATTTTTGTCTTCCCTTTTGGTCTTTCTACATTTGCTAGACCAACAGTCCATGTTCAAGTCACCTGATGTGATGAGATTTTTAAAGGTATTTCCACACATGCCCTCCCAAGGCATTTGTCATGCTGCGGTGAGACTTTCCTTATGTGTACCCACTTTGTGCCTATGTATAGCTACTCACTGCATCCCCTAACCTTGATCCTTGTCTTTCTCTTTGCAATCACATCAGCTTATCATGTGAGTGAAATGCAGGCACTGTCTGCACAACTGCCCTACACCACGTTTGTTCCAGACAAATTGGTGCTGAGGACTCATTCTGTCCTTCTACCAAAAGTCGTAACTCCCTTCCATGTTGGGCAATACATCACTCTACCAGTGTTCTCTTCTCCTCTCACCACTCGAAAGAGAAGGAGAGGCTCCATCGGTTGGACCCCAAAAGAGCTTTAAACTTTTACTGAGATCATATAAAGGATCATCAAGTGTACAACCAACTTTCTGTGGAGTGCTGTGAAGTGAAGGAATGGAAGGCTGTTCAGAACAGGACACTGTTGAGTTGGATAGTCCTTTACATTAAGATCTGCTACGCCCACAATTTACGTGGCATAGAGCCCATAGCCTGAAGCTCCTGGGCTGTACTCACTCCAAATGGTGTTATGGCTCATTGCAGTCATCGCAGTGTTTGTGTGGAGGGGTTCACTGGTCTATTTGGATTGAACATGGCATTTTTCATATCAACTGTCTCCAATGGTTCTATAAAGACATTTCCCGACCTCTAACAAGAATTTGACATCCCTCACTCCAAGCTCTGTAGATCTACCCAACTGTGAGATGCCCTGTTCCACATCCTGGGGCGAACGCATATCGACCTACCCAGCTCCCCCATCACTCAATACATCCATACCTGAAAAACCTTTAGAGGGATTATTGTGGGATTATAAACTACAGGGATTGATCATTGTTTCTCCTTTGCGACATCGAGAGCATTACACACTTGGTGGGAAACACGTCTTAACATGCAATTCCTGGAGTATGATTGGGAAACCCTCCTGGCTGTTTATAATAAGGGGCTGCAAGAGGCGCAACTCAAGTTATTTTAAAGTCCTCCACTGTTGGCTTTGCTCCCCAGCAAAATTGTGCTGTATCAACCTCAGCGCACATTCTTGCTGTTGGAGATAAAGTGAAAGGGATTTCCTACATAGTCCACTTATTCTGGGAATGCACCAGGCTAAGTGAATTCGGGGCACAGATATGGGACCACCTGAAAAGGGAGTTGCGGGAGACTAGGCCATTAACCGCTCAATTCGTCGGCCTACGCATTACTTCTGACCTTTCCTCCATGATGCAGCATGTGCATAGAGGACTCGGGTGTGGCCAAATTGGTGATATTGCGCCATTGTAAAATGAACACGTCCCTTCTTTCCTGTCCTAGCTGGAAAGCATCAATGACATGGCACTGTTTGTGAGAATGATCTGCAAGTTAAATGACAAATTGCAAGACCTTTGATGAAGTCTGGGGATTGTTCCTCAAGGGCTTACAGCACTTAGAAATCCACCCACCCCGGGGGGTACAATACATCCGCTGCCTTACCCCTAATACATAAGAGATTCCCTACTTTCAATCCTCGCTTCCTTAGTGACTCCCTAGATACCAGCTCACAACATTGTTCAGCCCCTCTGGATAGGAGTCCCCCACTCCATGCGTCCCCTATACAGGACGGAGGTGGAAAGGCCCACAACGTGTCAAAGGTTGCTGGAGGGCCACCAATGTGAACTTAGCGATTGGGGTCGGTTTGTCCTTAACCAGGTTTCCCACTGTGAGGGACCGCTCCCATTCCAATTACAGGTTTCCGTTCCACATTTATTTGATTTTCATTCATTTTCCATTTTTGTTGCCTGAAATGTATACCCAGTTGCTTATTGATCTACTTCTCATCACTTTCGACCCCTCTGGGGTGTCATGTTATGCTCCTTGAACAGAGGTTTGCATTTTGGTTGTTGTCAATGTGTTGCCTTATATTGTGACCAATACGTGAAATCTGTGTTGTATTTTTGAATCGGTCACAACAAAATTAATAAGGAATTAAAATACAAGATCTACTAAGCACTGAAGCACGAAACGATGTTGCTGGAAAAAGGCCTCCTTGATAGGTTTCCTTCAAAGATCTAGCAAAGTACGTTTAAAAATTATATACATCTTACTATTGACAATATGCCCACTGTATGATAAAGGCAATTCGGATGAGTATTTTTGGAAATAAGTTTTGAATAATGTATATTTCTTTCAGCCCATCCAGCCCTCCAGCGCTAGATCTAAGAGCCATCATGGAACTTGAAGCAAGTATGCAAAAGCAAGGAACGACGCTCAAAACAAACGCTGGGTAAGTAAAAAATAAAAGCTATAAAAATATTGAATGTAAGAGGATAACTCTCTCTTAAATCTGAGCAACTTGAAGATGTTTTCCCTATAGTAGAACACTAATGTCGATATTGGTTGCTTTGGTCAGCTTAAGAGCTGTAAGTGGTTAAAGTTTACTGGTTGGTGCAATAATTATATTCAAACAACTTAACTGAACATTTCGTAGAGATATTTAGGTTAGAACCTTTCCAACAGTTTCTTATATTTCTCTCACTCTAGTTTCTGTGTACAATAGGGCTGTGGCCACTTTTGAGAATGAAGCGGCGATCATATAAATTTTAAGTCTTGAAAAAGTAGTCTGAACGCCAAGATCTTTTTTTCTCCTGACACTCCTCCTACGTTATCCCCTGGCTCTGTATGTTTTATTCAGAGACTAGTTCAGGTACTAACGCAGATATTATCACTGGATGTAAAGTGCTGACAGCCCTTGGTAACTTTAATGTATAGTTTATAAGGAAATCTCTTTGGCACTGCATACAAATGTAGATTCCATAGTACAGAAATTAATCCTACTAAACTTCTCCTACTGCCCTTACCAAGCAAATTATACACTAGATATTGTCTTCTCCAGTAGTATGTAGATCATGAACAAAAGCTCTAGATTGTTTGCGTCAACGCATTGAGAGAAACACAACCTGAGCTTGGACAAATATGTTGTTTGAACAAATATACCTCCCCGTCTTTGGGGAAGAAACATATCTCCTCTGGTGCAATGTGGGGATAGTCTGACTCCAAGGGCTCAGGGGACTCTTTAAAAAAAAATTAAAAAAATCTGCCTATCGACCTTTGGAAAGCTGGACAACTACACACCAGCTCTGTCCTTGTACAGGATGTGGTTAATGGCTCCAATCATTTTGCATACTGGAGGAAGTAAGGCTGTCTCCTTGTGTTTTTGCTCACACATAAACATTTTCCAGGAGATACTCAAACATGTGCATCAGCTCTATACACACCCTATCATCTCATGCCGAGAAAAATACAGCATCACTCCATCTACCATCAAACACCCACACATGCATCATCGGGAGCTCACACACAAACATGATTGTGCAACACTTCGTACATGTAGGATACTAAAGCACACATAACCCACCATCAAACACATACAAATGCACCATCCGAGACACACACACACACACACCATCTGACACGCCTACACACAAGGCATCAGATGTCCAAACACACCATCAGACATCCACGTGAGATGCTCCTACACAGTGGCCAACAAAGATCACATACTAACTATAAGACACCCAAAATCGTTTTCACAGGCTCATGTATAATTCCCTGAAATCCCCTCGGATGAATTTAAGCAGCATATAAATGTCACTGATATTAGCAAGACACGACAACGAGACAGCACTGGATGACAAGACACTGCTGCAGTTTCTGGATCCGGGCATTGAAAGTAGTGGGATGAAGAGAGGCGTGGCTGCAGCAGCCGGATCCAAGCATTGGAGAGCAGCTGCAACCCCTGCAGGGCAATGCAACAGAAGTCTTGACTGGGTGCGTCAAGATGGCAAAAGAATTCAGCTGCTCCATCAGCTGTTGTACTTTAGCTCTGTTGACATCCACCAAGCGTACATTATCAATAAATAAAACAATGTATCAACCTTTGACAGATCCTAAGCCCCCCAAAAAAACAAGCTTAACTGTGAAATTCCATTAAAAAAAAATAACCTGAAGATGAAATTAAGAGTCTCTAGTAAGGTTTTAGTGCCTATGCTAAAAAGACAAAAAAGACTGGAATTTGAAATTCTGAGGTACATCCTCACTCCCATCATTCAGCATTAATACCCTGAGGAAAAAATAGATATACATTAAAGGTTCAAATTTAGATTAATAATGTAAATGAATTAAAAAATAAAGTAAAGGTTTTCAGCTATATTATTACAACACATAGTTTAATTATATATTTTTTTATTTAAAACAAAGTAGATTGTCGGGGTAATAGATAAAATCAGTTTTAAAATAATATATCAATAAAATAATTGAATATTAAATATATTTAAAATCTAGAGTTAGGTTGGGTTCAAAAGTATTCTTGTACATCCTCACTTTAGGAGCTGTGATCTTTTGGACTGCCTCTTCAGTAAGAGAGTGTCTTCTAGGTACCTTCTTTACAATAATGCTATAAAATAAGCTTTTGATCGAGACTTATAGTCGCAGATTCCTCGCCTTTTGAATACCTCCCTAGGCATCAGACTTGATCCCAAAATTATTTAGCAGTACCTACCTGCGACTCCGCACTGACACCATTACACTCTCTAAATAATATGCAGATCCAGGATAGGCACCACTCCCATGCAGCTGGCATTCAGTTCCTTTCTATCCATGCCACCAGATACAGGTGCGGAGCTACCACTCATGTGTTCGGTGGCCAGTTTACCTCAATTTTAAACAGTAGGTAAGTGAAATGACACCTCCCATGACAACAGGGTTTAAACCTTGTAAGGTCTGTTGCAAGAATGTGTGAAAGATCTGTATCAAGTGTGCTTGGGGTCAGGCTCTGAACCATGCAGTGACTGTGCAGCAATGAATCTGAAGGCCATTTGGAACTCTGAGGCAAAGCTTTGTCTCCAAGCATCTGAAGACTCTGTCTCATCTCAGTCCTGTTCCTGGTCCAGAAGTCGGTCCTGAGGTTGATAATTGATGCACTCCAAATCTTCGGGTAAGTAAAAAAAAAAGCCTAATAGGTCCAGGTGGGAGTCGCCCCCTTCCTGCCACTCTTGTACACCTGAGAAGATGCAAGGGTGTTGCCATGCCTGTAGGTCTCGTTCCTGGAGTTCGTCAACATCAGGGCCAATCCTGAATATTGTCCTGGCACAACCAGAGTATCTGGGTCAGTCTCTGACATCAAGGTAGATCATAGAGTTCCACAAGGCATTGTTATGTCTTTTTGGATTCCTTCTAACTCCCTCTAATACGCCTGTGGGCCCCACAGAGCTGAGGTCCTCAATCAGGCACACCACTGGAAAAGTCACAGTTGGTGCCAGTTTGACCCTCTGACACCGTTCCTGGGCCTCTACCCACACCTTTGCTGACTGCACCTCTGGCTTCACACTCCAGGCCAGTTCCAGACTCTATTGAAGCCAGAAGACAAGTTACAGCCCATTGTGCTCTCCAACTCCGAGTCAGCACGCTCCAGTCGTGACCAAGTCCGTACTCTGTGTCCTCCGAACCGCAGCCTTTGCCTGCACCACCTGGTCCAATTAGTGTCCTGGTCCTGCAGGGCCGGTCTCATAAGTTTCATTCCTCATTTGGGACGGACTCTGATAAGGAGTATGATGCGGGAGGTGAATTTGGGCATCCCTACCATGAATAAATCGGCTATGAAGACCTCCAGGATGCCAGTGTCCTTGCCACTTTTCCTGTCACCAGCCTAGTCTCACCCCCAGGCCTTGCTACTGAGGAAAGTGCCTCCTTTGTAATGAATGTGCAGTGGCTGTTTGACGTTCTTGGCCCCCCAGCTCCCCACCTTGGAGGTCAAAACCAATGTTGTAACTGAAATCCTCCAACTGGGGGAAACTATACTGAGCCCCTGTTGCCCTTTCATGAGGCACTCCCCAACACCCGCTTAGGGGCCTGGGACTAACCTTGCTCTGGTCCCTCAATGAATCGCCAGATTACACTATGTCATCGTCCTGCCCCAGGCGATCCCATATTTTTACCTCAACTCCTTTCTCCTGATAGCTTGATAGTGCAAGATTTTGCCAGTCGAAAAAAACGGAATGCTTTACTGATTACCCTTCCCACCTCCCCTGCCCCCCTAGATAAGGAATCTAAGAGAGTAGAGGAGTGGAGACCTTTGGGAAGAGGGTGTTTTCTGCCACAAGTTTGGCTCTCTGGTCCATCAGTGCAGGGGCCTTTTGAGCCACTATTCCCACAGTCTGTGGGATTCTGTAGGTCAGGTTCTCCTAGGTGTTCCGGAAGACAGTCATCCTGTACCTTCCCAGGCCATGGCGCTGCTGAACTTACCATACATTGTGGCTTGGATACCGCAAACTGCATTGAGCGAGCCATTGGCCTCTAGCGTTGCTATCTACAGGTTTCTCTAGCGATGTTCAGTCGTCCCTTATGGAAGTGCCCTTTGATGGGTCTTGCCTTTTTGGGGACAAAGTAGGTTCTGCTCTGGAATGTTTCAAAGAGAGCAGGGTCACTGCACTCTCCTCAGACTTTGCATAGCAACCACATCAGGCCTTTGCATCTTTCCGCGGCTATAGCTGGGGTAGCCCATTCAGACAGCCACTGCAGCCTTCAAAGGACAAGCACAAACATAAAAAAAATCCAAACAACTTTCTGTGACACTTTTGGGTGAATTCCCACAATCTGCACCTGAAGGGGCCTACCTGGGCTTGGACATCCAATTCCGAGGGGATTTCGGGTATGGAGATGATAATCCCAAAATGCTCAGATTGTGTCCTTTAAGTAGGCTTTGTTGTAACTTTTGAAAATGGTCCAGTATTCATCTGGCTCACAAATCTGTCTGGACCTCCAGATGGTCTTTCGGTTCAGCAGACTGTGAACCTGTTCGGAACAGTCTGCCTCCAACACTGATCCATGCCTCAACTCTTTTGCTATAAGTTCCACTGGTGGGTTCAGTATGGTCCTAGCTCCGGTGACCTTTTTTCCAGATTCAGATCCAGAGTTAGTTGGAAGATCTAGAGCAGACATCAGCCCCGGGCATGCCCAATGCATACCTATGAGATCACCAGGGCAAAACCTTGTTCTTTTGCATAAAAGTAGTATTACAGGAGGATGGAAGCCTTTTTGGCTCTGCTTACAGTGCTCTCCAAGGAAAGGAGCTTGTTCCTCGTAATGAAGAAGACCACGAGGAGGCAGATAATTTGCTCCCCTCTTGTTATGCAGATATTGGCTAATTCCTTGGCTTTCAGAATGCCATTGGCTTATATATTACCAGAACCAGAATTGCCCTTGGGGCCCCAACTGAAGAGAAGTGACTCTTTTACTGTGGTAGTACATACAGCTGGAGATGTATTGGATCTGCATTATCCCACTGTAGAGACTTAAGCCATTCTCTTTATACAGATCCTCAAACCTGGGCCTTCAAATTCAGAGCCCTTGTTTCAAATTAAAAATGATTTGACTGAGTCTCTCCTGGTGCCCTGGTCCAATCTATGCTCAGCTCACCTGTAAGTCGCTCAATTGCTCAGCGACTGTTGGACTTGGCCCTTTTGCAGGGTCATCCCTAAACTTTTTGCCTTTCTCCTGGCTTTTTTTTTTCTAACATGATGTTGGTGGTTTTAGGACTCTGGGCACTTTAGCACTGCTGTCCAGTGTAAAGTGCGTGTGCTCTCTGTTAAAAATGATAAGGATTGGTCTACACCTGTTTTTGCCTATTTAATTTACCGGTCAGTCCCTTATAAAGTGGTATCTCATATACCCAGGGCTGGTAAATTAAATGCTACTGGTGGGCTTGCAGCGCTGATTGCGCCACCCACCAAAGTAGCCTTGCAAACCTATCTCAGGCCTCTGCCATTGCAGGGCCTGTGCACGCAGTGTCACTGCCGCTGTGACGTGGCACGTAAAGTGTGTGCCATGTCTGTAACCCCCCCCCCCCTTTACTACATGTCAGTCACCCCTAAGGTAGGCCCAAGCTAGCCCTATGGGCAGGGTGCATTGTAGGTAAAAGATAGGACATGTACCTTAAGTGTGTGACATGTCCTGGTAGTGACATACAGCCATTTTGGTTTCTCACTACTGTGGGGCTGCCCTCCCATAGGAACGCATTGGGGATTCCCTGATAAGTGTTTCAGTGGTAATCCCTGATAAGTGTTTCAGTAGTAATCCCTGATAGGAGAGGCGCAGCGTGGTCAAGTTTGGTATGTTTTGAATGGTGATAATAAATGCTACTCAATGGTGTGTGCATATTTATTATAACTATTTTAGAAATGCCACTTTTAGAAGTTGGCATTCCTGTGTGCTATGTGTCTGCTTGCCTGATGTGAATTGCATGTCTGGCTTTTCAGTGACAGGGGCTGGGGAGGTGTGTGTGTGGCTCCAGGAGGGGCAGGGTGAGTCAGCGCTAGGCTGAATGGGACATCTACATTTTGAGTAGTGGGAGGGGAAGTCTCTGGTCCCTGAATAGGATTGTGCCTGTCCTAGTGAATGCTGGCCCCGCACCCTGTGGTGTGTCTGATGACGAGCCCCCATATAACAATAGGGAATAGGTGTCTGGTAAACAGAGTGCTCCAGAACCAGTTGGGACTGGTTTCCCAAGCCCTGTGCTGTGTAGACAAAGGGGAAAAGTGGTATAAAAACAGGGGCTGTGACCCCATGAAAGTGTGTGCTTGTGCTTACTTGGAGGGGACACTCTGCCAGGAGGAACCGCCGCGGGACCCAGCTGCTGGCTCCTGGGGGGTCCCTGCGTGCTGGCCTGCCTGCGTCCAACTCTGCCCCTCTGTCTTTCCCTGGACCAG
Source organism: Triturus cristatus (assembly GCF_964204655.1). Taxonomy (NCBI): domain Eukaryota; kingdom Metazoa; phylum Chordata; class Amphibia; order Caudata; family Salamandridae; genus Triturus; species Triturus cristatus. The sequence continues at coordinate 576,670,914 of NC_140589.1, read as the reverse complement.
GAAGAGACTTTTTGCTGGAGTAAAGGCTGTGCTCCAGGAGAAGAGCAGCGCTGTCTGGTTGTCCCTGTATCTCTGCCAGCTTGCCAGCGTCTCGTGAGCACTGTGTTTTAGCTGCCTAGGACAAGTAGGGGAGCTGGGGGCCGGTAGCGCGCTGCTACGAGGACTGTGAGGGAATCCCGGCGTGTGGGATTCCCCCCTGAGCTCCTCTTTGCAGCGAGAGCCCACCCTGCTTGTCTGCATTTTTCTTTTAAAGGCAGGTGCCCACCCCGCGTATTTGTGCTCACTAAACAGGAGCCTACCCCGCTTTATGCCAATTTTAAAAAGCGGGTGCCCACCCCGCTTTTTAGTTTTTATTTGATGGCGGGTGCCCACCCCGCATTTGTCTGATAAATAAATCTCCGCCGCGGCCCAGGAGCCTTTCACGCCTTGTTTCCACCCCCATTGCGGACGTCAGCGAAAAGCCGCGCTGAGACTGGACTCAGCGCAGGGTGTTGCCTAGCAATGAGGGGCTCGTCGATTGCTGGAAGCCGCGCCAGGATCCAGGAAGTCCGGAGTGCCCCGGCGATCAGCTGCTGTAGAATCAAGAGCCGCAAAGAGACCGCACACCCAGGTAACTGCTCCAATCTGCTGACGGAGTGCCTCAGTGTTACCGTAAGGAACAGGGAGTGCGGGTCCACGGGGGAGCTCCCTCGGTCTCCCGCCCCCGGTGACAGAAAGGGGCTGGGGGCACCCAGACCAGTAGGAGAAGTTTTCTTCACGTGAAAGCCGATCAGGAGGGGCAGCCCGTCGTTAAGAACAAGCCTGAAGGCATCAGGGAGAGACAAGCAAGCATGCGGTATTACGAGAGCAGCAGCGGTATAACCAAGGTACGAGACATTGAGGGAAAGCGTCGTTAGTTACAAAACACAGCATTCTGGGTTACGTGCTGCAACGTGGGGCTGAGTTTGGAGCATTTTGAGTGCTCCCCAGGCACGGTGGTGCCAGTACCTGTTGTCACAGCTGCCTGTGAGAGCGCGGACAGCTGCAATGTGGGGGCAGTTCTTTTAAGTAAAGGTGGGGTGAGTACACCCATGCCCCAGCGCATTTGCGCACTTTGTGGTCGCTGCTGAGGCAGCCAGGGGGCCCTGTGAAAGTTTACCCACCCCTGCTGAGAACCCTGACATTTTTGGTTCAAGAGGCATTGAAGCCCCGAGTAAGGCCAGTAGGCCTGGGGTCAGGGTTGGAAACCTGGTGAGTGTACTGTGGTGCACGCCTGGTTTACGCATAATTGTGTTTCATGCCTAATGCAAATGTCATGTTATGATGTTGAGGCCCAAGGAGAATGCCTAATGTGATTTATTGCCTAATGTCATGTTATGGTATTTTAGGATGGTGTCTAATGCTAATGTGATAATGCTTAGGTTATTATGGTACCAGTAGTTACTGGTTATGTTTTGCATTTACCTACCTGTACTGATGGTTCTGACAGTGGCCCAATTGGCCCTGTCCTGTATATAGTCCCCTGTGAATATTGCCTAGTGCCAGTTGGCACAGTGTAAATGTGTGATTATGTTTCTAATGTGTTTATGATAATACAAATTGATATAACCTTGTGTGGAGTTTCTTTTGTAGTGTGCCTAGTATGTTGCTGCTGTGTGTGTGTGTTGCACAAACGTTTTACACATTGCCTCTCGGATAAGCCTGACTGCTCGTGCCAAGCTACCAAGGGGGTGAGCAGGGGTTATCATCAGTGTATAACTCCCGTGCCCTGACTGGAGTGGTGGTTTCTGCCTGGCTTAGTCGCAAGCCCTAGCCAACCAGAAATCCCATTTCTAACAGCGACGCAGACCTACGTCTAATGATCTGTCCTTTTTGACTCTGGAAACAACTCTCAAGCGCCTTATTATTCAAGCTTCTACCAGTAATGGCAGTCCAAATGCATTTTCACCTCCACCAATGAGTGTATCCTAGAATATTTACTTGATGAGCAAAGAGGTATTTCTTTCAGCTATCCTGCACTCTGATCATTAAATGCTGAGTGCCTCTTGGGTCACTACATTCATGTTCTCTGGGATACGGTGAGGGATATCTTCCTCGCCATGCCGAAGGATTACGAGCTCTCCTTTGCCCAAACTATTTAGAATAGCCAGAATACAGCTAGTTATATTTTGAGATCTGGCCTGCACACTACAGACTGCATTGCTAGGACCATTGACACCAGTGCTGTGATTCGATGCTGCATTTAATTCCATGCCTTTGGGTTTTCTGAACACTTAGAAGCTTCTCTTATGGGATTGACCTATGATGTGGCCTAGGCTGTGTGTTGAAAAGGAAGATTTTGTGCTGTAGTGCTTCAAGGATGGCAGAACTGCAGCTCATTCCTTCAGGTTACTTTCCCCAGCTCACCAGTTCCACCAGAAAAATAAGAAGTCGCGGGCACTTGAGGGCCCTTTCCTTCCACCAGTGGTAGCCTTCGCAGTCTGTTCAACAGCCAGCCCAGTGGTCTTGGGGTCTCAAAGACCAGTGGCTTTTGCAGTCCTGAGGCCATCATTTGGTGATAAAGACACACTCTTCAACTATTGCTGCTTTGCTCTTTTAATTCCCCTTCCATTGGCCATCTTAGGTTGTCTGGGGGCAGGATCTAATATTGTCTATCTGGCTGGTGTGCAATTACTTCTGACTAGTGGATCCTTCAGATTGTGCGAGCTAGTTACGCCCTTCCTTTCTTGACTGCTTGCCCTCCTATTCTGCCAGTGTGTGCTCATACATCAGCAAGTCATGGTGGTATTCTTTCTTGTTATCCGTAAAAAGCACAATTGTAGTGGTACCCGAGATGGAGAGGGGTATGAGGTGCTCTTTCCGATACTTTCTGGTTTCAAAAAATGATGAGAGACGCGAGTGATCTTAGACCTCATACTCTTGAATACTTGTCTCAGGAAGGAGTATTTGAAAATGATGAGACTGGTCCAGGTTATGTTGCCCTTTGACCCCAAAGATGAGATGCTGTTTTTAGCACTGCAGGATGCGCACTTCTATGTGCAGATCCTAGAGTCTGTAGACAGTACCTCAGATTTGTGGTGTGGCAGACCATTTTCAGGTCGCTGTCCTGCCCGTCAGCCTTATATAGACTCCTTAGATGTTAATGAAGATCACTTCGGTGGTGACAGCCTATCTTTACATAATGACAACTCCACATATTCCTGTGCCTGATGACTAACTCCTGAAGGTGGGCTCACCTCTGCTAGTCTCAGACCACCTGCAGACAATAGCTTGTGGCTATCCACCTTCGGTTTCTCCGTCTGAAAGCCAAAATCTCATCTTCAGGCTGTTCCGATAATTCCCTTTTCAGGTGGATACTTCTAATTGCAGATTTCTTACCTTGTGGCTATCCCAATGTGTCATACTGGATACCGAAGAGTTTTTTGGCATATGTACCATGAGTATCATTGAGTTGGGTAACAATAAACATCTGTTATTCAGCGCCAAGATACCTACAGGTGAACGTGTGCTGTACAAATGCACGTTATGTTATGTGCCCGGTCAGTGGTGTTTTGCGGCTGTGGCTGTCTTGTGCTTCAGAACTGAAGACTAGAGCAAAATATAAGCACCATCCCTTTGCTCTGATGTTGGATACTTTTTTTCCGCACCTTCTTACACAGATCTAGAACTAGCTCCTAACTTTTTTCTCTTCATTTGGTGATTTTTTCTCAAAGTTTTTATTTCCACTGTGAAAGAGAATGTCTCCTCATAAACGATGAGGTTCAAACCATGTAAGCACTGTCACAGACAGGTGATAGATCCACAATAGGTGTGTCTCTGGTGTTTGGGTTTGGACTACGACTCCAAGTTGTGCGAAGAGTGTCCCCTTTTGAATCCAAATGCTATCCAGGAATGCAAAGCCAAGCTGTATGTTGCTGAACAATGGAAGAAGTTGTGTAAATCCCATTCCTGCTCAGTCGAGGGCAGAGACCCATTCCCTCTCTGTGGGATGCTCCCTCAACTGGTCATTGTTGAGGTCCAGTCTCACCACTTTCTTCCTGAGCAGCGGTGGGGGCATCCACTACGTAACAGATTGAGGCTTTCAAACAAGTCACGTTTTAAATCTTTGCCACCCTTACGACTCAGTCTGGTGCACTTTCGGTTAGACAGATCTGCAGAGGCCTCCAGTCAGATTACCACAGGTGCCACCTGAACTTGTATTGGGTTCAGCGCCGACTCCGAAGCTTACTTCAAATCCAGCGCTAAGAGCCACACTGGTTCCTGCCATGTTGACTCTGTCAAAGTGGAGCGGAGAACAGTCAAACAAATACTTTATGCATACTGTATAATGAACTCCACAAGCAGGGTTTAAATGACAGTGTTGTAAAAGACCTCTTTGCCGAGTGGGATGTACCTCAAATGGACCTATTAGTAATGGCTGAAAACCCCAAATGACAAAACTTTGCATCTAGGTACCCACAGCCAGGGTCCATAAAGGGTTCTGTAAGTCTTTCCTCAGATTCTTCTAATTCCAGCTACTCTACTCAGACTCAGACAGGCAAAGATGATTCTGATTGCTCCATTATGTGGTGGTGGTATACCGATGTGCTCCATCTGTCGGAAAAACATATTGAAAGGTTGCCTTATCAATGCTAAATATTACATCCAAATCAAACATCATGGAATTTGGCAGCATCACTCCTGAACACATCCTGTATGAACATATAAATGTACCCAAAGATTGTATGGACATTCTTAAAAGGCAGAGAAGACAGCTGCAAGAGTCACTTATGCTCTTAAATGGAAAGGGTTTACCTAGGTTGACAGTAGAAGAGCATTTACCCCATAACCACTCGGGAAGAAGTGGTGCTGTCTTAACAACTGCAGTTGGCCTAATCTACACTTCAGGTCTCCTCTATTGAGAGACACTTAGAAGCCATCTCTATGTATAGAAAATCTCCAATGCAGAAACAATTTTTCACAATTTCAGTAATTAAGGCCTTCATAGAAGGGTTGAAAAGGGGTTGCCTTCCAATTTGGAAATCTTAACCTCCATAAAAGTGCAATTTGCTTTTTTCAAAGCTGATATCACCCCTTGGAAGCCTGCACATAAAACCTTCCTTTCTGCATCTGACGTGGAAGACAGTTTTTTTCAATTGCCCTGATGTCTATGCGTAGTTAGTGAAATCCACGTCCTCTCAGCGCAGGAACCTCGCACTGTTTTTCATTTGGGTATAGTAACTGTGAGAATGCACTCTTCTTTTCTACCAAAGGTTGTTTCAGAAGGATCTTACCTATCCCCATAGATCACCCTCAATGTCAGCACGTGTTATTAAGGATAAACATTTGCAGTAGTAACTTCAGCTTACCTAAAAGTTTGCTGCAACAACTGCAGCATATTCACTGTATAGCAGTCAGGGTGGCATTCCGATGGAAGAAAGGAGAATACATCACACTAGTTTTGTTGTGTTATATTTATGTCCCTGTTATATTTAAGTCCCTGCTCATGGTCAGCCAAGTTTCTACCCTGAAAAACATGAAATAGCATTTCACAGATTGGGTGTCCTGCCCCTATACACTAAGTTGTTTTTTCTAGCTATTGTAAAGAAACCGCTATCTACTTACTGTTAACTGACGAAGCCAGAAACAGTCTTCCAACAAACACAAGAGAGGTCTCTGTCTACTGGCCATGCAACAAGACCTTAAACTCACCATGTTTACTTGTAATTTAATGCTTTAAGGGATAATCAAAACCTTGAATTCTTGAGAAGCATTGCTTTTCAAAGCCCCAAGTGGCCACTATTTGGTTATAGTTGAACCCTATGAAGTACAATTGGAACCTCTGTGATAGCTAATTCTTCCTAGTGGACTTTGAAGACATTGTTTCATAAAATAGTGTTTGATGGACCAACTTATAAGGGGTTTAAAACTGATTATTCGGAGTACAGCTTCAAAGTCCACTATTGTATACCACAGTAAGAAAGAAAAGTACATTTAATTAGTATTTTGAAACTCATTGTGTTGTGATGGGCAGGTAGTGCTTGTAACATTTCTACTGTTTCTTTTATAAAGTGCAAAATAAAGATACATCTGTATCTGAAAGGGACTATTAGTTATGGACTCCTTAACTTAGAATTACCCCCAGGCGTCAGACTGGATCCGGAGAATTTTTCTTCAGCAGTACCCCTGCGCGTTGGTAGGTGGCGTCAGTCGACTCCGCGTTCGCCATTGGTGTTGTGATCGCCGGAATGACGTCGCAGTATCTACTTGGAGCCACCACCACCACTCCTTGTCGAAGTCTTCGTCTTCGGGTAAGTCGAAGCACAAGGAGAAGGCGAAGGTGCACCGTCGCTCTTCGCCTTCTCTCCATCCATCCTTCGGCAGACGAGACGAGGGATGCGGACGATCGTCTTCCTTAGGCTCCGCCCGGGGAGCCTGCTGGGTCGGCTCAGAGTTCCCCCCCCCCCCCCCTTTTCCGGGAGCTGGAGCGACCCCTGTCCAACTTCGTACATTTTACGAAGCTCTCCACTCCATCTTTGGTCAGCCCGACTCCGCCGGTGCACCTTCGGGCCCCGTGGACTCGCTTGGGGGTTCCAGGCCTTTGCCGCCGGCAGCTCCGGCCGCAGAGCCCCAAAGATCCAGGCCTGGATCCGGATCAGCGCCGGTCGATCTCACAACACCTCCTCTGGCGTCAAATCCATTGATGACGCCGGTTGGATCCCCAGCCGGTGTCAACACCGGCCTCCACCTCGACCTAGATACAGAGCCGGACCGGCTTCAACTGGCGCTTTTGTGCCAATTTTCTATCCTGGTGTTCCCTATCGCCTTAAGTGGCAGCCAGGAAAGGGCGAGGAGGACTGGGAGGGTCTGTTGACCCTCTTGCAGACCAACTTGAAGATCCGGACTGGAGAGAGGAGTTGGGTGAGGCCAGTGGTCTAGACACTTCTCCAGACCTTGGCATGCTTTCTCCCCCTACCGTGGCTGAGGAGGGAGCTTCCTACGCTCTGGTGTTGCGTACGGCGGCTGAGGCCTAGGGCCTTGAGCTTCCTACGGTGGCAGTTGGGACTAACCACCTGACTGAGGTGCTTCAACCGGCAGCGGACTCTTTGGAGCCCCTGCTGCCGTTCAATGAGGCCCTCACAGACATCCTTCTGGGCACTTGGTCCAAGCCCAGCACAAGGGCTCCTTTGGATAGGATTGCCCGACGCCACCGCCCGGCTAAGGCCGACCCCATTTTCCTCTCAAATTATCCTACCCCTGAGAGCTTGGTTGTCCAAGCCTCTACTTCCAAAGGCTCGTTCCCTACTGTTCCCACAGATAGGGAATCCAAGCAGCGGAACACCTTGGGAAGAAGATGTGTACTTCCGCCAGCTTGGGACTGCGGTCGGTAAACACTGTCTATTGGGCCGTTACACTCACTCTGTGTGGGATACGGTTGAGCAGTGCCTGAAGAAGGCCAGGGCCGCTCTCTCCCATGCGGCAGTTGAGTGGAGAGACACAGCAAAGTTTGCCATTCGCTGCGGACTGGATACCGCCGACTCGCTAGGCAGGACTATTTCAACGTCGGTAGCCCTGTTGCGCTACTCCTGGCTGGGGTCCACTGGCTTCTCGGGTGATGTCCAATCTACACTTTTAGACATGCCCTTTGATGGCTGTCGCTTGTTTGGCGACAAGGCAGACCATGCGCTTGAGCGCTTCAAGGATTCTCAGGCTACAGCTAGGTCCTTGGGCCTCGCAACTACATCTCGCCCCATGCAGTGTGCCTTTCGTCCCTTTTATGGCTACAGAAGGAGTGCCCCGCCATGTTCCTCCCAGAACCACAGGCTGGCACAAGCTGCTTAGCCTCTATGCGGCCGGGGACTTGGGACCCAGCCTCGTGGGTCTGGGGACCAGTTGCGGGCCAGTCCACCAGTGTCCCCTCGGCAGCAGCCTCCAAGCCCTCCTAGTTCGACCTTTCAGGGCCACCAGTTGCCAGTGGGCGGCAGGATCCGCCGACACCTCCCCCACTGGCAAACCATCACGTCGCACAGGTGGGTTTTGCAGAAAGTCCGAAGGGGCTACTCCCTTCAAGTCACAGCTCTCTTGGCCAAGGGAGCTATTGAGCGAGTTCCTGCCCCAGAAGTAGGTTGTGGTTGTTATTCCCACTACTTTATGGTGCCCAAGAAGGACAGAGGCCTGCGTCCTATCTTAGATCTCAGGAACGTCAACTGCTTTCTCCGGAAGAAGGAGTTCAAAATTTTGACATTGGCTCAGGTCCTGTCTGCTCTCGACCCTGGAGACTGGATGGTAGCATTGGACTTGCAGGATGCCTATTTTCACATCCCTGTCATGCCTGCCCACCGGCATTACCTACGGTTCACGGTAGGCCATGAGCATTTTCAGTTCACCATGCTCCCCTTTGGCCTTACCAGTGCCCCTCGTGTGTTCACGAAAGTGATTGCAGTGGTTGCAGCTCATCTGCGCAGTTCAGGGGTTCCAGTCTTCCCCTATCGCAACAACTAGCCGTTGAATGCGAGTTTGCCCCAGGCTGATGTCTCCCACCTCCAGACTACAGCAGACCTCCTGCATTCGCTGGGGTACACTGTCAACGTGCCAAAGTCACACCCGATTCCCTCTCAGAAGTTCCCTTTCATCGGGGCGGTTCTGGACACAGCGCAGTTTCGGTCCTATCCTTCTGAGCAGCGAGTCCGGGATATTCGGGCTATGATTCCGATCATTCAGCCTCTATCCCGGGTTTCGGTCAGAATGACTCAGGCTGCTGGGCCTCATGGCCTCCTGCATCTTGCTGGTGGATCATGCCAGGTGGCACATGCAGGCTCTGCAGTGGGACTTGAAGTTCTAGTGGGCACAGCATCAGGGGAATCTTTCCGCTTGCGTCCAGATCTCGGAGGACACTGAACACCAACTGCAGTGGTGGCTGATGGACTAGGATTGGGTCAACGGCAGATCCCTCTCCCTTCCCCACTCAGAGTTCACAGTGGTGACAGATGCATCACTTCTGGGGTGGGACGGCCACATGAGGGAGGCGGAGATCAGAGGCCTCTGGTCTCCGGCGGAGTCCAGGTTCCACATCAACCTTCTGGAGCTCCGGGCGATTCGTCTTGCACTGAAGGTATTCCTTCCCTCTGTCAAAGGAAGAGTAGTGCAGGTGTTCACGGACAACAACACCGCCATGTGGTATTGCAATAAACAAGGTGGGATGGGGTCGTGGACCCTCTGTCAGGAGGCCCTTCGTCTCTAGAAGTGACTGGAACATCAGAGCATGTCACTGGTGGTTCAACACCTGACTGGTTCCCTAAACGCCAGGGCGAACGATCTCAGCAGCCTGCGCATGATGGATCACAAATGGCGCATTCACTCGGAGGTGGGCAATGTCTCTTTCAGCAGTGGGGGGAGCCTTGGTTAGATCTATTCGCCACCGAAGAGAACGCGCAATGTCAGCATTTCTGCGCGTTGGAATTTCCAAGGCGGCACTTGCTCTGCAACACTTTTCATCACAAGTGGAGTTGGGGTCTTCTATACGCCTTTCCGCCTACACCACTTCTCCCCAGAGTGGTGAAGAAGATCAAGCACGACCGGGCCCCAAGTCATTATTGTGGCTCCGGACTGGGCATGAAGAGTCTGGTATCCCGAGGTCTTGCACATGGCCACTGCTACTCCGATCAGACTGTCTCTTCGGGAGGATCTTCTGTTGCAGCAGCAGGGGACGGTTTTCCACCCGAACCTGTTCAACCCCCATCTCCTTGCGTGGAGATTGAGCGGCGACAGTTGACAGCTTTCGACCTTCCTCCCGAAGTCTGTAATGTCATCTTGGCAGCCAGGCGTCCCTCCACTAAATCGGTATGGGCCTGCAGATGTAACAAATTTGTGGCATGGTGCACAGCAGAGGCTGTGGATCCCCTTTCTGCCCCTCTTTCGGAGGTTCTCCACCTTCCTTCTTTCTTTCTTTGGCCCAGCAGGGCTCTACTCTGGGCCAAAGGCTTTTGCATAGTGTAATTAAAATAAATCCACCCTTAAAAGCCTATTGTCTTTAACACTTGATTTTCACAAAAAGTAAGGCCTACTTGCTTTGTCATATTTTTCATTGTAAACAGATCAAAACTAAGGAATTGAACATAACATTTCCCATTGAACCAATGAAGCCTCTTGTTTTTAACCGTTGCTTGGCACTATATATAACCGAGATCTACTGAAGTCTGCATAACCTTCAGGCATACATTTATAAAATTACAAATATGTACTCAATTACAGTTGACAAAATATTATGCAACCCTTTCATATGTACCTAACAAGAAACATCAGACTGAAATTATGCTGCCAGGGTTTGTCAGAGTGGGTGACCAACACCAAAACCCGTTGCCTACCATGGTAATCTGTGAGATTACATGTAATCAAATATCCTTCTACGACCTGTGCATCAAACGCTGCAGAGAGACCTAGGAGAACAAGGGCAGCCGTGTCTCTTCTGACCAGAATCATGCAGTCGTCTGTGGTGGTGATGACCACAGTCTTGGTGCTGTGTTTGTGTCAGAATCCAGTCTGCGTAATGTTGAGAAGTTGATGGTTGTTGTGGTATTCACTGAGATGTTCGTTAAAGATTTTCTCTAGTACGTTGGCTGGATACGGAAGGAGGGCTATTGGTCTGTAGTTCCTGAGCTGGGAGCGGTCAGTTGAGGGTTTCTTCAGCAAGGTAAGAACTGTTGCTGGTTTCCGGGCGTCCGGCAAGGTCATTGAGAAGTTGGAATTGTTCCGAATGGGAGTAAGCATAGCACTAAATGGTAGCAGCCCATTACAGTAGATGTGGGGGGGAGAGGGGCTAACAAGGCACCAGAGGGGCTGGTCTTTATGGTTGTGGCTGTTTCGTCCAAGGTGATGATGGGCCAAGTGGTTAGTGTAGGTTCTTTACACAAGGTTGGGAGTTGATAGACTGTCTATCTGGTCTGATTCTGGGTTAAAGTTGCTGTATTTGGTGGTGATTTTGTTGCTGAAGACTACAGCGAGTTAATTGCAGAGGTCCTGAAAAGGGGTGGTCGAGTTGGAGGTGGCCTCTGGTGAGGTGAAATCCTTCACAAAAAATACTGTCTTTGTAATAACTTTTCATAATGCACAGACAAGACCGATGACATTGTATATAACATTTCCCTGTACACCAAACAAGCCTAGCTGTTATCACTTACTTATCACCATAACCAGCTTAGGCCTACTAAACTGAGAATAAGCTTTCCCACAATGCAACCATCAGACATAGTGTCATAAAATCGCAAACTATATTCAAAATTACAGTTGGCAAAGCAAAATACTATCTCTCCTAACAGAGTTTAATAAGGATTCTCACAGTGCAGATCGTGTATGCTCATGGTTTATCAGAGTAGGTAACCAGCACCAAACTCCTGAGCTACTGTTTACTTGAATACAGAGTAATAACAATTCACACTTAAATGCCTATTGACATTAACTTATGCATTTCACAATTAGTATGTTAGGCCTACTGCCTTTTTCTTAACGGTCCATAATAAACAATCAGGCATATAACCTTTATCATTGGCTTGTCACCATAATCAACTCAAGTCCATTGTACTGAGTTTATGCTTTCCACAATCCAACCATCTGGCATACAGTCATAAAAGTACAAATGTATAGAAAATTACAGCTGACAATGTAAAATACTGTCTCTCCTAAGTCAGCTGTCTTAATTATGAAATGGTATAATAAAGGTACTAGGCCTGAAGTATTTATTGTGTCAATGTGAGAATCCTTGTTGAACCCTGTTACGAGAGATGGTATTTTGCTTTGCCAACTGTAATTTTGTATATAGTTTGAGATTTTATGACTTTGTGATCACTGGCTTGCTACCATACCCTGCTCCATCCTGCTGTATTCAGAATAAACCAAAAGGTTCAGTACAAGCGGTTTATTTAATGGAAGCACACCAATTCGGCCCAATCAAATCCAATACTCAGGAGAACTGATGTGGGTGGAGCTTAACTCCCTCTCTGTAGGACTCTTGAGAACTCTTTTTGTTGATCACATAAGGTCAAGCTACAGCTGCATTGCAAAACCAGATTTAAACATCTATGTAGATTAACGTAGACCTGGGCTCTCAAACACTAAGCTGCACTTAAGTCTAAAATTCCATCTGTGCTGCTTCCAGTGGAAAACAAACACTGTAAACTAGCTTGTTAAATAAGACGATTTAATAGCATGACACTGTTGTGTGTGACCCTGAAAGTTCAAGGTCCGGCAGTCTTACTATTGCTGGCTAAGGCAGCTGAATAAATGAACCAAATGATCACAGCTGCATCCACGGCAAAAAAATTTTTGGGGGGAATTTCACAACTTCTGCCCAATCAAAACATGGACTGCTGGCTACCAGAATGTTGGCAGAGCCAAAGGTTTTTTCCTGGTAGTGCTTCTTAAAGCTCTTTTTAAGGTTGTTCACATAATGTCTGGCAACAGCTGCGCTGTCAAGCCAGACCCAAAAGGGCCTTCCAGTTCAGGGAAAATAGGCGTGCCAGTCCAGTACTTAAAGGGGAATTGCATGAAAAGTGAACGGAGGTGACGCCTTTATTTTGCCTTTTCCTCAGCATAGGTCTGTGGGTTGCAGCACGGCAGTTGTTGGCTAGATCCTCATTCATTCATTTTTAGGTCGCCTGGCGTGGGCTGCGCGCATGCGCAGTCCCGCTGGCGAGATTCAATGATTTGGGGTATTTTCTGTAAAGGGCATTAAACCCCGCCCCTCTTTTCCATTGGCCGGCGTCACCGTTTATGCTAAACGGTGGCCAGCCATTGTAAAAGAGGTGTTGGTGACGTTTTAGTTCAGCTTTCTGAGCCGTCCTATTTGGACTGGCTCGTCTGCCTTCCTTCTGCCGTGAAAGCTTTCTTATCTTTATGGGGCCATGTGTTTCAAAACACATGGCCCCATAACGACAAGAAAGCTTTCACGAGGGACGAAAGTGAAAGTGGACCATGCGTGTTATTCTATTTACTCCCTCGCTTCTCCTCTTCCCCAATGCGCTGCAGACCAAACCCTTTTGCCCAACAGCTGACACCCACAGCATCCCACTCCAACCCATTCCACCCATTACGCCCCCTTCTCTATATCAAATACCTCCTTTTCCTCTCCTATCCCACCTACACTCTCTCGTTCCTCTGCAATGTGCTCCAATCCTCCCACGGTCTGCCTACCGCACCGCCACCTACACCACACACCCAGTACACTCTAGCCCAGCGCAACACCCCTCTACAGCCAATAAATGGTGGGTGGTAAAGAACGACTCCCCACATTCAGCCCCCACATTTCCTTTTGGTTCCACCCACGACTTTTGCACCTGTTTCGCTGCCCCCTCATCACTGCCCCGCCTTTCCCCTTCGTGGGTAGCAGTTCGGTTCTCGATGAGATGCGCTCCTCATCACACCTCGCGCCCGTACAGTTCCCCCCCACACCCATTTCCCGGAAGCGGCTGTCGAGGAATTCTCCGAGAAGCGAGGCTGGAGCTCGGATGGCACAGGGTCTGCAGGGGCTCAGGGGTGGGCGGCTAGGGACCGCAGCACCGGGTGCCTCGGCACGTGGCGTGTGGTGGGGAGCATGGGAAGTGCGAGAACAGCTAGTCCCGGGGGTGGGGGCCGCGGAGGAAGCGGGTAGAGGAGGCGGGCCTGCGCTAGCAGGAGGAAGATGTGGCGCACACGCCTTATCGCAGAGGCGCACAAGTGCTCAGCAGCACAGAGGAAGAAAAGCCGGTACTTTGAAAAGAGGACACGAGTGATGCATTACAAGGCAATTACGTTGAACATTGTACGTTAGTATCACAGCAGTGTTCATGATATTTTCTGCAACAGAGCTCTAGATGGGCAAGTGCTCGCTTGTACTGAGTGCCTGCAGTTCATTAATTAGTAAGGAATAGTACCTGCACTTCTCAGGGTAAGGTAAGTTTATTATGCATAGTTCATTAAAACCAGTGCAAACATATTACGAAAATTTAAAATAGCATAAAAGTTTGTTCATTATAATCTTCATTTTTAAAAGCGTACAGTAAAAGACCCAGAGTAATTGTCCAGCAGCATTTTTTCCCTGATGCAGGGCAGCATGTTCCTTAGCGTCCTAATGACCTCCTACTTGTTATCTGTGTAGTTGTTCCCGGTTTTGGTGAGTTTAACAGTCTGTGCTCGGTCATCGCAAGGAACTTAACATATCTGCAGTTCAGTTTCGTATTTGCAGGGTTCATGCAGGCAAGCACTGCTTGCCTTCTAGTGCTAGTCCCTAACTGCTTGAACTGGTCCTTTAGGAGGTGTTGGCGGGCTAGCCAAAGCTCTTCACAGAGGCAAGTCAGGTGGAGAATATCGCCCTTTTATTGGTTACAGAGCGGACAGGCTTCTTGGCCTTTGCTCCTGAGCCAAGGTGGAAGATGCTCTCTACTCGGCAAGACCCCTAATCTGAGTTTCAAAAACCGCAGTTTTATGGCCTTAGGATAGCCCTGACTGAAGTATGATTGTGGTGTCAGGGTTTTGTATGAGTTTAAGGTCATCCATGTGTGGTTTCTTTTTGTGAATGCGGCCTTGTCCTCTAATAAGGAAAGAGATTTCACGTTTTTCCAAACCAGTTTTTTAAACTTATTATGCCCAAGTTGCATATCCCAAATTGCAAATTGGCTGGTGACCCCCAGGGCTGCCTTCAAATAAGATCTTGCTTGAGATTCGTCCCTGCTTTGGATGTCTTGCCATAGCAGCGAATTTAGGGTGTTAGCCGTGGCCGAGCGGAGTTTGTGGCAGCAGATGATGTAGGCTCCCTGTCTGGGAAGGTCTTGTTTTAGCAAACCAAACTCCAGCCTTATTTGGGCAGGCGAAGTGTAGTGCGGGAGCGAAAACATTATTCTGTAGGCTTTTGTTTGAGTTGTGTCCAGGTTCTTACAGTCTCTTCCTCGTAGTGCCTCACTGCCATAGCAGATGGAAGGGAGTAGTTTAGCCTGAATAACCTTCAAGTAAGGAGTCAAAATTGGCCCCGTCAGATGGTTGGCTAAGTTTTTCAATGTAACGGCAATGCAAATCCCTCTCCTTTTTGTTTCTTGTTTATGCTGTGCAAATGTACCATCTCTGTCGAAGATGACTCCAAGGTATTTATACTCAGACGCCGGCTCTATTTTTTGACCACCTAGGGCCCATGTCTTCTGATGTTTGTTCTTGGTGTTGATTGACATGGTTCGGGTCTTACTCAGGTTTATTTTTAGATTGTTCTCCGTTGTGTAGCTATGCATTTGGATCAGAAGCTGCTGGAGGCCGATGTAGGTGTGGCTGAGTAGTACGACGTCATCCGCGTACAGAAGATTACTCAGAGATTTTCCTCCCAGCCTCGGGGAATGGGAGTTGCATGTTTTGAGTAAACTTGGTAGGTCAGCCATGTACAGATTAAACAATATTGGGGCGAGCACACACCCTTGCTTGAGGCCTTTGGTGGTACGAACCTTAGATGACAAGTGTGTGCCGCCTCCTAGCTTCACTTGCACCCAAGTGTCAGAGTGGAGAAGCTTCAGCATGTTGAGCGTCGGCTGTGGTATGCCCCATTGCGCCAATTTCCCCCAAAGTCTGCCTCTCTCGATGTTGTCAAATGCTGCACTGAAGTCGATGTAGCACAGGTGCAGCGGAAGTTTTTTAGTTTTTGCACCATCTATGATTAGGGAGATAGCCAGAATGTTGGTTGATGTTCCTTTGTTTTTCTGGAAACCGGTCTGGTTCAGTGGAATGATCTGGTTTGCTTCCGCCCATTGCACAATCTCTTCTAGGATAGTTCCCGTAAAGTATTTTGCCTCATTATCAAGGAGGGCTACTAGGCGATAGTTGTTGGGGTCCATTTTGTTGCCTTTTTTGTATATAGGGACGATCGTCGACCCTCTCCAAGATTCTGGGATTCTATTTAGGAGTCTGACTTCCGAGAATATCGCTTGCAGAATGGTTGCCCATTCTGTGTTTTTTTCCTTAAATAGGGCTGGCGGGATACCATTGGGTCCTGGCGCGCCTTCTTTCCTGCCCTTACAAATCTGCTTTTTTATTACAGCTATTTGCTGGGCGGCTGATAGCTCCAAGTAGTTTTTAGTTTGACCTTGCTCTCTCTTGATCAGAGATCCCGGCATTGGCGTGGTGGAGTCTGCCTCTATGTTGTTACCTCTTTGTGCTCCTGTGTGTTCCAGATGGTCATTAAAGTGGCTGTAGAGGTAGTTGATCCATGACTCTTCCACAACGTGCGATCCTAGGTCTTTATGTTGTGGACGCAGGATCCTGTTCACTGATTGCCAGAAGCGGGCACTATTGCTGCTTTTAGTGTCATATAGTAATTTTGCCCATGCCTCATTTTCAGCATCTTTTTTTATGGACCATTTTATACAATTGAGCTCAGCCCTTTGTTTTCTCAGCTCTGCTCGAAGATGTACATTGTTAGGGACTGATCTTAGCTTCCGTAAGGTCAAGTTGACTGTTCTTTTGTGTGACGTTACTTGAGCTCTCGGACCTTTTTTTAAGTTGCTTTTGCTATTATCTATATGGAGGTTGCTTTTTGGGGCGTTCTTAGTTGCCAGTTCTTTTATCAAAAAACCTGTGTATTGCTCCCAGTGGGAGATGTGCCCAGCTGCATCTGGTTTGTTGTTGTTATATATGAGAAGGGCAATTTCAGCCAAGGTGGTTGAGTTAGTTGGCGTGCATTTGATCCTTTTCAGGTTGATCGAATAGATCTCCCCTAGCATATTGTCTGGCTTAATTGCAGTATGCGTCTTAGATGTCAAATGGCAATACTGGGGACGGTGGTCACTTTCACCCTTGTCCCCCATTCTGAACCCCCGGATATGTGGAAATAATGCTAGACTGGCAAAAGTGTAGTCCAGAATAGAGCTGGCAGTTTGTGAGTAGAAGGTTTCTACTGGAGGAGAGTCAGTCGCAAATCTTCCATTTAAGGCCCGAAGATTTTGATGTTCTAGGTCTTTAAGTAAGGCGTTATTTTGAAATTTTCTCCTATGTAGCGGGGAGCTTTGTGGTGGTATGGTGTAGATTTTATTGAGGGCTAAAGACTCTTCTTCTGCTGATGAGCCAAGTAAGTTTTGGTTGAAGTCCCCTGTCAAGAGAAAGAGAGGCTTTTCCATCTCAGTGACATACTCCGTCAATTGGTTGCAGATTGTGTTAGAGTCTTTGGCTCTGTGTTTGGGGTGAACGTATGCGTTGACAAGGCATATCTCTTCTTCTTTGTTGCCTAGCTGTATTTTTATCTTCACTGTTAACGTTGTGGATGTGGATGAGTCCATAAGGACTGCCGAAGGTATTGTTGTGGTGGATATGTATGTGGCCAGTCCTCCAGATTGATGACCGAATCTGTTAGTTCTGACCGCTGCTGTTGAATAGCAAGCGAAGCCCGTGATATGTTGTGTAGTTGTAAGCCAGGTTTCTTGCAGCATTATTATGTCGAATAAAGAGATGTATTTTTGAAACTCCGGGTCGTCCATTTTTGAGTTTAGGCCATTTATGTTCTAGGAACAAATGCCTATGGTTAGCAACCTTCCCTTTTTCTCGTCACTGATTTGTTGGTAGCGTCAGGCCTCTTCAGGACATGTGAAGATCGTGCGAGATAGTGTTTCTCTTGTTAGTGCTCGATTTTGATGTGGTACTCCCCTTGCACAGGCTACTATACGTCCCCGGGGGCTGTGTGTGTGTTTATTTGGCGGACTTCCTCGCGGGGACTTAGTGACGGTGAGAGTCCGAGACTGATAGTCCTTTGATACTGTGCCCCGCCAGCTCGTTGTAAGTGCCGGCTCGAATCCGGCTATCTCCTTCGGCCTGTCGATTGGTCGCTGCCAGGGGCTGATCTCTCTTGTTTTTGGCGAGCTTCCCAAGGCGCCTCTAAGGACGCTAAGGGTATTTACCTGTTGTGTCTCTGATTCCGGTCTTGTCCTCCTCTGAAGTGGTGAGGGGTAGGCTGGTCTTTGTGAAATGACTAGCTTGATGCCCCATATCTTAAATTGCGCTGCTTCTGCTGCAATTAAGTCAGCGACATTGCTAGAGCACCAGGTAGTCTTGGTCGCCTCTGGGGAGTTTGAGCTTGTAGCGGGTAGAAATTTGACCGAGATCAAGTCCTTAGTGCTTATCCCCCCAAGATTGGGGATGCATTCCATAAGTTTAAGAATGTTGCCACGATTTAGCGTGTCATGCTGCCCTTGTGACGTATATTCTGGATAGAAAACCAAGGTCTCTGTTGATTGTTTTTTGTTTCCTTCCTCCTGGCGAGCTGGTGAACCTTGGCCTGGGTGCGCTTCATGAGGTGCCAGGTTAGTGACTTTGCCTGGCATATTGGCCATGAATGTTATTGCTTTGTTTGGGATTGTTTGCTTTGGTATTGTTCCTGTTTCAGATGGCCAATTTGCTTGTGAGTGCTCTGATTGAATTGGAGCAGAGTGGATGGTCATGATTGGTGTGGCTCTCCTTTGGACTTCATGGTTTGAGCTTAGCGTTGAGCCAGTTGGTCTTTCTCTGGCCCCCTCTTCAGAGTTTAGCCTGAGTGGATGCTTGCTTGCCGTTATTATTGATGTATGTTGATTGATTGTCGCCACGGGTATTTCCCTCTTGAGAGGAGGTTCCTTGTTTGGCGATGTTAGTTCACCCGCTTGATCGTCGGGGGGCCTCGTTTCGTTGTCCTTGGCGCCGCTTGGCTGTGTGAGCTGTTTGGTCATTACTGCCACATCTCTATGTGCATCTGTTTGTTCCGTTTGATCTCTTACCGATGGACCTTGTGCATCTGTTTGTTCCGTTTGATCACTTGCCATTGGACCTTGGGGCCTTTGCCCCTGTTGCTTAGGCCGGCTATCATTTGCTTTTTTATGCTGTTGAGTAGAGTCAGTGGGCGCATGGGCTACCCCTTCTGTGGTAAGGGCATTGTTTGTGCTAGCCGAAGATTTTTTCTCTGTGGCAAAGAAGATGGGAAAGTAGTTTGTCGTGGATAATTCGGGTGTTTGCTTACGCTCTTTTCTTTTTTGTTGCTGTCTTTGTTTTGCTTTAAGTTTTGGGGGTTGGGCCGGTCCCCTCTGAGATGTCTCCTCGTTTGCGGGAGCGGGATGTTCAGTTGGCTCTGATCCGGATACTTTGCACCTGGAGTCTCCCTCTTCAGATTTAGTTGGGCCCGTTTCCTGTGTTGCGTTCTCTCTGTGTAGATTCCTCAGATCTCCTATTAGATCGGTTAGCATTGAGGGTAGTGTAGCTAGTTTATCAACAGCTTGGCTGCAGTTGCAGCTCAGGTAGGTACTAGTTTGTGCTCTCCTGATCAGGTTGTTCAAATTGCCCAGCTTGTCATCGATGCCGGCTGTAAAAACTGCCAGTGTATTGAGAAGGGTGAGTTGTAGCTCCATTTTCTCTGATTGGTATTGCAGGGCATCTACAGCTAGCTTGATTGTATTTAACAATTAGCCCCAAATTCCAGTGTTCTGTTCTTTTACCCGCTCCATCTCCTTAGGGGTGTTACCGAGGTTATTGGTGTTTTTGACTGCCGCAGATGGATCGAGGGATTGGGGCTCTTTATGGTCTGGTGTGTAGGTTGCTAGTATCTCTTCCCATTCTTGTGTGTTAAGATAAGGCCCTGTTGCCTTGCCTTCCGCATCCTGGCTAGAGTTATGGGAACTTGCTACCTCCCTGCCAGAGGGGCTTGTTGCAAGACCGTAGGTTTCCCGATCTGTGTGTGGAGGAGCACATCCGGGCCTTAGGTGCGACTTGATGGGTGTGCTTTGACTGTAGCTCATAGTTTGTCTTTCCTCGGGTGCAGCCGATGACGATGTCTGTGTGGCAGCTTCTGAATCCCTTACTAATGGGCACCTGTCTGAACCGTCAGCTGGTTTTAGTGCTGAAGTAGGTTTCACATTGGCTTTGTGCTCATCTAGGGGGGGTAGCGTGTCACCTCCCTGATTGCGTTTACCCTGGTCCTCTGGGTGAACGGGTGGGAGTTCCTGCTTAGAGATTAAGTTGTGTGACTTTCCTCGTGCGTTTGAGGTCTCCAGTGGAGTGCAGTGGTTCGTGTGCTTTGAGATACTGCACTGGTGAGGGTCTATCATTAAATTTCCTGGAAACAAGAGGCTTGCCGCCTCAAGCTTTGGTGGTGACGAACACGTTGGTTTTAGGACAGAGGGGAGCAGTGGGGTTTGCAATCCGTGCAGGTGTCTGTTGCTGGAGAAGATGGCAGAGCCGGCGTCTTTTAGAAATTCGAACTTCGTGTATATTTTAGGTTGGTAAAGCTTTTTTCAGTTTGTGGCTCATTTGTAAAGGCATCTGGGAGCAAGGTCATTGGTAATTCCTGCTCTGTTATAGTGTTGTTCCCCCCCGGTGTCTGCTCCGCCTGCTCTGTTAAAGAGAGATTCGACTCTGTGCAGGTGGATGAGTTTGGGCTTGTTTTTTTTCTATTGTATCCCTTCCCTTTCCTTGTCCGTGCCTTTGGTTTTACACTTGGCTTGGGCTTGGGCTTAGACTCAGGAGGCCCCCTGGCCTTCCCCGACCTCATAGTGCTGGTACTATTTGGTTCACTGGTTCTCTGGCTGGTGTTGGAGGCCTGGGGCGGGCGTCACCTTACTCCCTCGCTCCAGGGGGAGTAGGCTGATTCACAGGAGCTGGCAAGCTGCGTTGGTCTGGGCTAAGCTTGCAGGTCCGTGAGCAGATCCGTGAGCCCGATGCCAGAGAGGGTGAGGTGAGGTGAAGTAAGGTGAGGGACGCCAGAGGAGGTGAGGGTAATAGGAGCAGTTTTAAGGACCTGCCCCCCCCCCCCCCTGCTCCAGAGCCTCTGCAGCTCCTGCGGCTGTCGGTATCTTAAATGTCAGTGTGCAGGTGGTGGCTGAAGGTATTGCACACACGAGGAGCGTGCAGAGACTACTGCGAGCGGAGCACGCGGCGGGGGCCGTTAGGTCAGTCGGACCTAGTCGGACTGCCTGTCAGACAACCCCCCCCGGGCTCTTACTTCGCGGCCGCCTCTATTGGCAGCGTCGCTCACGTCTCCCGCGTCCTCCCCCAGCTTGTGCCTTACCGATAGCTGGGGGCCCGGGGCTACCAGGGTGCGTGATCTCACCTCCCTGTCGTTTGCACTGATGATGGTGAAGTGGTGTTATGCTGGCAAAGCTGGAGGACCGGGATCACGGAGAGAGAGCTCAGGAGAACACCACCAGCAGAAAGCGGCAGCTCCTCGCTCCTCTCACTCCTCTTGCTCCTCGCCGCTCGCCTCGCCTGCTGCTTTGCTTTGCTCCTCCTTCCTCAGTTGACCAGCTGACCGGAAGACCATGGGGGGAGGGGGCTCCTGCCTCTTTCTGCTTCAAAGCATATGCGGTCGTGACCTCATTCCGTTGTGTCAGCACTTCTCAGGGGGTTCAATACTTTTAATGAGAGAGTGGCAGCACTTTTCTGTATCACACCCACTAACCCTGGTAAAGTGAGTACCCGCAGTTCTTCAATTACGAATGAATAGTACCTGCACTTCTGTGGATGGGTGGGGGGAGTGTTTAAATACTTTTAATGAGAGAGTGGCAGCACCTTTCAGTGTCACAGTAACCCTGGCAAAGTGAGTACATAAGCAATGCCGTTTCAACCACAGGTCTGCGACCTTCAGTGTGGTGGGGTTGACGCTCACAGGTCGAGCTGAAGGTGTTTGTGAGAGTAATTGTGAAGGTGCTGTAGCTAGTGGCAGCCCTTAGAACAAGCATTGAAAATGCAATAGGTCTCGCCTTTGATTAAGGTAAAGCCATTTGCTTTGCTAAAGGTATTGTATAGCAAAGTAAATGGCTTTAACTTAATGAAAGGCGAGACCTATTGCATTGTTAATGCTTGTTTATGAGTTCCCAGAGAACCTGCCGAGTAATTGACTTGAAGAAATAGGTAAGACTTGGAGCCCAAGGTTGCATTGTTGCTCAGCCTCTCTATAGTACCCTACAGACCCTTTACCAATCTGGTGCCCGCTCTGGTGGGCCTTTCATGTAATTGCTGACGCACAAAGCATCGTGTTTTGCTCCATAGTCGAAGTCAGGCCAAGAAATGTTTTTTCCTTCACTTCCTCCTCCTTTAACTGTATTCTGCATTTCTTTCTCTTGCTTCGGGTCAATGCCTCATGATGAAAAAACATCTCGGCCCCTAAACATGAGTGCTGGTGCTCCCACCCTTTAAGCACTGCATATTCATTCTGCTAAAGGCGATGATGGATGTGTTGCCAACCCCTTTTTCTGACAATGTTAGTGTTTTCTGTTGGACTGCACATGCGTCCTTTTCGCGGCCTTGCTGTCCGTCTCTTTTCCATCTCGTCCTGTTCGGCATCCCGCCCATAGTTACGTCTTTCTTGATTGCTGTTTTTTATTATTTATTTTCTTTAGCCAACTTTATTTTGGACTTACCCCAAAATTTCAATGAGGTTTACTCTTTATCCTCAGTTTTTCCATAAGCAGAAACAAGTTTTCTAAACTCTTAATGTCAGTGCTTTCAATGTGAAACTTTCAGGGAGATGCAAACTTTCTTGGGATATTATAGTTTTTCCAAATGTGTTCCCACTTTTTGTTAATCGAATATATTGCCTTCAGGGTGTCCTTATTGAGATAATCTGTAGTGCTAGCAGGTTGCTCCTCTTTCCTTTCCCGAAAATAAGTCTCAGCAGTCAATCTGCTAGCAGAACCTTGAAATCCGCAAGTTTCTCGATTTGAGTGGGTCTTATACAGTGGTACTTGGGACGAGGGTGTGGTTAAGCACCTCCTGTTTTGTTGGTATTGAGAATCATGATAGAGAAGCACTTTGACAAATGAATATGGTGGCTTTTTATTGTTGATTTTCTTTCTCCAGGGAATGTAGTTCTCTTCCCCTTATTTTTTAACAAACTCTGCCCCCTCAATTTGACTGACCCCTACCACTCCTCTTTCGTTTGCGCAGTGGCATCTCTCGGTCCCACCCGTACTTTGCTCGCCTGTTGCTTGTTGCTCTGTGTTGCCTTGCCTCCTTCATGCAGAATCCTGTCAAAAAGTATGTCCTCCATGGGCTTCACAGTATATAATGAGAAATATTCAGTTCAACTGTTTTCCCTACGTGAACATGTTTATACTCAAAGGCACCTACAGCCAGGTGTTCAACCCTGGTGAAATGGTCCAGTGTGAACCTCATAAAACAACAGTCTCCTCACACCCCTCTTTGACTGACTTGTCCCCAAGGTAAGGGTGGTGTGCTTCCCCCATGTATGGATGTTTCCTCACAGTCCACTAGAAAAGAAACCCCGAAGGTAAGCAACTTATGTATTTCTTTCTTTTTTTTATTGGTCTGTAACTTAAAGGAAATCCTATGTTTGAGAAGGTGAAATGCCTTACATATTCCATATCTCCTCCAGCATCGATATCCTATTAATAGGGTGGCAAAGTCTACTTCATGTTTGGAATATTTTGTTGGAGCACTTCTGTTTTCGTAGTCAAAAAAGAAAAACCTCCCTTGGGCCTGAGTATATTCGCCAATCATTCAAACATACAGCACTTAAAATAGCAGGGTGAGATTCGGCATCAATGAAGCAAACAAACTCTTTGATCATATATTTATTAAAATTAATCACACAGATCTCACAAAATGTAAGGAGTGCTACACATATATTAAAAAACAGTTGGTCAAAAGGATATTTATCAAAAGCCTAAAAAGATACACAATCAATAAAACTTATATGTATAAATCAATAGCACATAATTTGGCAAAACATCAAAAAATATTAAGACAATAATCATAAAAAACAAAAGGGGTTAAAACAGAAAAATTGGGAACAAAAGAAAAGAATAGGAGAATTATTCCTACTCAGAGACGGAAATCGGTATATCAAAGATTTATCAGTTTGTGAACATGGCAGATATCAATCACATTACACATGTCACAAAGCCTTTGTTAACACAAATTTCATCCGACTTCCTTCTATCAAAGCATCGACGCGTTTCGGTAGGCCACAGTTTCTAGCCAACACCTTCCTCAGGATTATTTGCTGATCCCAATTATCTTATGTTAAAATCTGAAAAACATATACAACAAACTGCCATGAATAACTCCCCAGATTATGTATCTGAGACATTTTTTGATATACTTCAGTGACCCTAACTCAACCCATGCTATATTGAATCACGCATTCGCCCTCTCACACAACACTTTGTAACTCAAGAATTTTTTTTGCAGTCAATGAGAATTAAAAAAACTTCATCAGGATACATTCATCAACCTACTCACCAAGACTGTTGTAGGCTAAGTGGCTATAGGAGGCTATCCTCTCTTACTTAAGTGACTATCGGAGGTAGTCCTCTCTTGGTTCAGTGTGTTTGATTTTTCATAGGTTAAGCTCCTCATTAGTACTATTCAGAGCTAAGTAGCCACTGGAGGTTATCCTCTCCTACTTCAGTGGTTAAAGGAGGGTGTCATCTCTTAGTATAGTGTCTTTGATATTTGTTCCAAAAATGGTTTTCCACCGCTTAAATTCACTGTTGAATAATCAGTGCATCATGATTCCTTTTATCTCTACACAAATCTCTACTGAGCCTGATTACTGAACCAACACTCTATGGCAAGTATGATATTTAGGGAGCTTCATTACACTATGTTCCGATATTAGGTTGATTAGCTAATTAACATTCGTTACAGACCGATTTTCCAATACTTAAATTTACCATTGTGTACTCATTGCATCATAGTTGCATGTATGGTATCTAGGAAACTTCATTACACCATATTCACATGTTAGGTAGATTAACTCAATATCATTAATAGACATATTAACAGTGTTTGTAAATTTTACCTCATAAAATCCTTAAGCTCGCATAAGTCGTAGCATCACAAAGGTATTATTCCATCAGTAACCTCATGGAAATTGATATCATGAGGCTCTGTTACCTAATATAAATCACAAGCAGATATTATACATTACATCACCCCAAAGGCTACCCATTAAATGTGTCTAACTATATCTTAGGCAAACAAGAAGTCCTATATTTACCAAATGTGTCTTTGCTGCAGACAGATTCTATATATATACTCTTCCTCGACTGCAGGTATTAAGAATATGGACGGGTTATAATTCGCTCTCCAATAAGTTATCTGAAACAAAGCAGAGAGACCTCTATCATACCACCAGTGTCTAAAGTCTAATTAGCATAGCCCATGTCCTAATCTGTAAAAACACTCAATTTCTTTGTTCAAGGAACTACACTCGCATAGATATCGCTAAAGACAGCGACCTACAACTAACACCATGGAACTGCAAGAAGACCCTATTGTCCGTGACTATATATGACGAAGGGGATGCTACGTTCCTAATAACTCGATGGTCATTAAACTTATTAACTATTTCATAGAGCGCTTAGGGACATAGCGATAACTATTAAAGATCTCAATGGACCCAAGTGCGCAGACCATCCACATGATGTCTCCAATATATTCACATCAAAGAGTTAAACTGGTACCTTAAGTCCGTCCTTTTGAATTCTACCGACGAGGTGAAGATAAAAAGTCCCAAAAAGACTTTTGGGACTTCTGTTTTCTCCTTTAGCGAAGAGAGGCATATGAGCTCTGTCCAACCAGATCACAAATACATATTGGTAGGCTGTGAAATTGAAAAATCATTTCGAATGTTTAGTGTACTCCATCGCACTTTGGAAGATACACCCACCAACAATGGTTCCAAACTAAATAACAATCTACACATACATGTTTTTTCTTTCCTGTGTGCATACTTCTTGGTTTGGTGTTATATTTATATTGCCACCAACTTTTTTTTTTTTTGTTTATAATTTTCAAAACCTTTATTGAGAGAGTACATCAACATTACAGCCTCACGCCTACAACCCCTCGGGCCGGCAGTAGTCCATCACCTTTCTAGCCATCTGTAAGGTACACAGCCATTTGTCCGACAGCCCGGAGGCCCGGCGGCGAGAAACTACAACACATTTCCCATATCAGTTCAATCCTGTGCCTGCTAAGCTCGAGGTCATGCAGGTGCACTTGGCGTAGTCTCGCATGTCTACCCTGTGCGGGGCCGGCAGAGTCCGTCTGACGGAAATCCGTTCAAAATCTACTGGCACCTAGAAGGCCCCTTCGTCATAGTCATGCAGGATACATAGCAGGGCTCTCCCCCTCGTCCGAGTGAACATGTCATGCGGCAATACACTCTTCCGCAGCTCCCACCACAGCGTTCCCAGTAGTGAGCCGCAAGGAAGGGCCACCCTGCCAGCCATGCGTCCACAATCGCCACCACCCAACCACTTTCCTTCACAGACCGGACCATCATGCTAGCGTTCCTCCTGCCACAGCCGCGTATGGGAACCTCCCCTCCTCTACTCCCAGAACGTCTCCATTCTGGTCAGCACACCCAGCCATCTCCGCAGAAGTGTCTCTCACCTCGCAGCCGTAAGTTCCTCCGCTAGAAACACAGCCCACCTTGTCACCAGTCGTCCTCCAACCAAGCCGGTCATCCCATCGAATCCAGATCACACTATCGCGCCCCGTGCGCAGCGGTCTCCGGGCTCGCCCCGCCCGACTCCCGAGTTCCGTCCAGCCCTGAAGTGCACTCAGCCGCCAAATACGCTCTGAACGGGTCCCAAATGTCCCTAGCCCTACTACGCGCTGGTTGTGTTTCTGCGTATAGTAAACTCTGTTCCTGACAGTGTAGTATTTCGGCGATCCACTCCTTAAACTTCGGCGCACGGCCCCTCCCCCACCGACAAGCCACTCTCCGTTTCGCCATCAAAAGTGCGATATCCCTGAATTTCCGATGCGCCTTAGGTAGACTCATAGTATAGCCCAACAGCATCATTAGCGGATCACAGTCAATCGTGTCTCCTATCATAGCCGTCAGCGCCTTGTGGACCTGCGTCCAATATTCCGCCACCGCCGGACACAGCCATGACAAATGTAAAAAATCCACCCCCTCCATGCGACAACGCTCACACCTGTCATCATCTGCCAAGCGAAACCGCAGCTTCCTCGCAGGCGTGTAGTACATACGCTGCAGGAACTTATAATGAATCATTCGTAATCTGCAACTAGCTGCTATCTGTGAGGTTAACCCGCAGCAGTATGCCCACTGCGCTTCCGTTATGTCCCTCCCCAGATCCGCACTCCACTGCCTAAGCGCTCTGCATTCCCCGCCACCACTATGCTCCCGAATACTTCGGTACAAGTGGGAGACCAGATGTTTGCCATCCTCTGACGTGAGTACAACTTGTAGAGGCAACAACACCGCAGGCTCCTCTGGAAAGTGCGGTAGGACGGCCCTCAGTCCCTGCCTCAGCCAAAGATAGTTAAAGACATCCAACGGTGTGTGCTGAACCCCATGGAACCACTGCTCCCTCGTCTTAAACCGCCCATCCTGGAAAAGGTCTCCCCAGGAGCTAACCCCGAGACCAGCACACATCTTCTGGAACCCCTTCTCTCGCAACAGGGATAGATCGGGGTGATAAGCCAGTGGCAATTTAGGCGCGTATAAAAAAGGGAGCGCAACTTTGCGGAGGATCCGCTGCCACGCATCCATCGTGCACGTAACCGTTGCAGCTGGAGTGTCGAGCACCTTGGTTGGACCATAAATAATGCCCTTCAGTGGCAGCGGCCGAACAATCCAGTCCTCCACTGCCAGCTGTGGCATAAATGGCGTAGGCGCAAACCAGTGATACGCGAAGTGGGCCTGGGCGCTGAGGTAGTAGGCCAAAAAATCAGGGACATCAAATCCCCCTTTCCCATAGGGCTGGGTAATAATGGACCATGCCAATCGAGGCTGCTTTCCAGCCCAGAACAAGCGTATCAATTCCGTGCGGAGTGTACGGAAGAAAAAAGCACCCGGATAATAAGGGACATTCTGGAACAAATATAAAAACCGAGGCAACACTACCATTTTAATAAGTGAGGCCCGCCCAGCCATGGTGAAAGGCAGAGAGATCCATCGCGTCACATCCTCTGTTAGCTTAGCGATGGCCGTACCATAATTCAAACGCACGGTCTCCTCCTTATGCTTAGATATCCGTATCCCCAAATACCGCAAATCGGAATCACACCAGTCGAGTGGATAATCCAGTGAGAAGCGGCGCACCGCAGGGGTCAGGGGAAAGAATTGCGACTTCTGCCAATTAATTTGTACACCGGATATCCGGCCAAAAACCAAGAACTCCCGCAGCAATGGATTGAGATGCGCCAGCGGGTCCACCACATACAAAGTCAAGTCATCGGCATACAATGACACGTCTATCTGACGTTGGACGCATTTAAAAGCGCTTTGCTTGTGTAATTGGCGAATACGGCAGGCCAGCGGCTCAATCGCAATAGCGAATAACAACGGGGACAATGGACACCCCTGTCTGGTGCCTCTGGTCAATGAAATCGGGCGCGACGTTTCCCCATTGATAAAGACTCTCGCTTTCGGGTCCGTATACAGCAATCGCACCCAAGCTACAAATATTTTCGGAAACCCCATCCTATACAAAATAGCAAATAGATAGTTCCACTCCACGGAGTCAAATGCTTTAGTAGCATCGAGAAATATAGCAGCCACAGGCAACTCCGGCGCTATAGTATGCATCAGGGAGAAAAGCGTACGCAAGTTGTTGGCCGTGGATCGCCCTGGTATAAACCCGGATTGGTCTGGGAGGGCTATTTTGGGCATCAGTAGCGATAGCCTATTGGCGAGCACCTTCGCCAGTATTTTAGCGTCGCAGTTTAACAGCGAGAGCGGCCTATACGCATCGCATACAGTAGGGTCCTTGCCCGGTTTCAGCAACGAGGTGATCAACACCTCTCTCATGGACCTGGGCAGCACTCCCACCTCCAGAGACTCCTCGTAGACCTCCTTGAGGACAGGGGCCATAATATCAATGTAGCTTTTATAAAATTCCGCCGGCAGCCCGTCCAGGCCCGACGCCTTACCGTTGCTAAGAGACATAATGGCTTCCCGAATTTCATCCAATTCAAACGGTGCCCCTAGAAACTGTCTGTGGTCATCACTCAACCAGCACAGTGCGACATCATCTAGAAACCCCCCAAAATCCACCTCGCCCACGCTGTGTGCCGTGTAAAGATCTTGATAATGTGCAGTGAATTGCTCCAGAATACCCTTGGTATCACGATGTGGAACCCCTGCCGACGTGCATATCTCCAATATGTGTGTATTGTAACGCTGAAGCCGAGTGACTTCCGCTAGTGTGCGCCCTGGTCGCTCCCCCTCGCAGAATCTGCGAGCCTGCCAATATTTGCCACAGAATGGAGCCTCCCTCTCCACCTCTTTTTCATACTGTGTAAGACGTTCCCTGAATTCCCCATGGAGGGGACCCATCGGCTCCTGGTTCATCCTAGTTTCCAACCCTTTAAGTTCCTCTTCCAATTTCGCAAGCGTTTTTCGTATAACTTTCAAGACCCCAAAGCTTTTCGCAATATAGTAGCCCCTGACCGTCACTTTAAACGCCTCCCAGATGGTTTCCACACTATCCACCGAATCTTTATTGCGGGGGAAAAAACTCTGCAATCTCCTCCCCCAGCTCTGCTTGAAATAGGGGGTCCAGAAGGGCCATGGGCTGCATACGCCATCGTGCGGCCGCTCCCCCATACCCCGGAAGTGCTATCTGGACAAGGACCGGGCAATGATCCGAGTACGTCCGAGGCAGGTGCACAACCCTCCCCAAGTCTACCGCTATGCCCCGGGACACAAAACAATAATCCAGTCTAGCCCATGAGTTAGCAAACTCTGTAAAGTGCGTGCCCTCCCGCAGCCCAGCGTGTACGAACCGCCAGCTATCTATTAAATTCCCTTCCTCCAAGATACCTGCCAGCGTATCTCGCGCTTTCTTATTGTAGTGATAACTGCCATCCGATCTGTCTAATCCCGGATCCAGCGCCACATTAAAGTCGCCTCCCCAGACAATGTGCATAGAGCCAATGTTGAGCATCTGTCCCCATAACTGCGCGAAAAAGGTCGGCGTGTCGACATTAGGGCCATAACAGTTCATGATCGTGATAGTGTCGGTACCCAGCCTGCCCCATAACATCACGAATCTTCCTTCCGTGTCCACGCGCTCACCAAGCTTCACAAAAGGTACAGTCTTTTTGATCCAGATCGCAACCCCCCTAGCATACCCTGAGTAGGACGAAAAACTGCGGACCCCCGCCCATTTACCAGCCAGATTATAGTGCGGTCGGGGGGCAAGGTGCGTCTCCTGCAACAATGCGATCTGTACCTGGTGCTGTTCTAAATAAGCCAACACTTTTCTGCATTTTCTAGCGTCATTTAAGCCCCGAACATTCCACGATAGCACCGTGATTCGTTCTCTCCTGGTCGTCTCAGTCATCTTTCGGCCCACACTCACTCTCCCGGCAGCAACCTAACTCCCAGCACCGCTCCTTCGCATGCATTTGCGTAATCAGCCAATCACACCACAGCAGCACCAGCAGCAACCCCAAAAGAACAAGCAGCACAGGCATCCTCGACCACTCCGTCCCAAGTACTCTCCGTGAACAACATTCCCCCTCCACCCCCAATCCCCCCTCCCCCAACCTCGAACTTCGAACATACCTCTCCCCAACACCCCCCCACCCCCTCCCCCCACCCACTGAAGCAAACCCCAACCTGCCAGCCATGTCCCCTCCCCTCCCACAATTGCCCCCCGAACAAGGGCGAAAACAGTTCCCATAGCCCCCCATGAATTCTCGGGTATTTCCCTCCGGGGAATCCGTCTAGGTGGCACCACTAATTCCCCCTCATCTACTCCAGACTCCCACCAATATGGCAGTCTGACTCGATGACCCAGAGGGGGTGTCCGGTGGTATAAGCTTTGGCAACCTTGGAGTACTAACCCAGCCCCACCGCAATTCACAACTTATGGAGGAGACACATCTATATCCTCTACAAACTTCTCGTGCAAAATTGCAACCCTCTCCGCGGTCCCCCCCATGTCTCCCATCCCCGCAGACCTGAAGAGAGGCACAGAGTACCCAGTCCAATGCGGCGTCCGTATCAAGTGGTTTAACAATTACAGTTCCCAAACCAAGTACTCACTCGCCCCCAGAGGACAGTGTATAGTGTTCGTCTTCTCTACTTACAGTTCGCCATCCAGCCTCTCCCCGGGTAGCGGTACCTGCTCATCGTCCACCTCCGCCCCCGGTTTGTGGGTACGTTTGTAGTGTTTGAGGAAATCCTCCACCTGCTGCGGAGTCGTGAAAAACCGCTGGCGGCCCTGGTATGTGACTCTCAGTCTCGCTGGGTAGAGGAGCGCGTAGTCCAGTTGCAGTGTCCGCAGCTTGGCCTTCACCGCCATGAATTTCCTGCGCTCCTCCTGGACTATTGGTGTGAAATCCGGAAACAGCGTGAACGAGTTGCCCTCATAAGAGAGAGACCGTGCGCCCCTCGCTGCTCTCAGGGCCGTATCACGATCCCGGTAGTTCAGTAACCGGGCAATGATGGGCCTGGGATTCGCTCCCGGTTTCGGTCTGGGGCCCAGGGAGCGGTGTGCTCTCTCCACTATAAAGTGGGGTGAAAACGCTTCCGAACCAATCGCTGTGCGCAGCATCCGTTCCACATACTCCTCCATTTTGCCCACGTTGGTCGACTCCGGTATCCCTATGATGCGAACGTTGTTGCGCCTGCTTCTCGCCTCCAAATCCTCGTTCTTGGACGCTATGATGCGCAGCAGATTATCCATTCTGGTGAGTTGCGAGGTGTGCTGCAAGACAGTGTCCTCTGTGTCCGATATCCGTTGTTCCGCACCCTTCAGTCGCTCCTCGTGCGCATCCAGTTTATGCACCACTGCATCCATTCTCGACGATATCCTATCCACTTTATCAGCGATCGTCGCAAATCCCTGGCGCATCTCACGCAGCACCTCCTGCAGGTCCGCCGACGCGGCCGAGGAGTCCCCCGCAGCTCCATTCGATCCATCCAGGGCGTGCGGTGCTTCCAAAGGTTTAGTCCCCTTTTTGCCGGATTCAAACGACAGCTTGGGCTGTCTCGTGTCCGTCTTGCCCATCGCGATCCGCCGGTAGGGCAGGGCGTCACACCGAGAACGAGAAACGGGCCTCTCTACAGTCGCCTCTGCCTCAGAGTCAGGCCCGTTTCAATCAGAAGGCTTGTGCAAGGGGGAGGCGAGGGCACCTCGCCAGTGCCTGAACCAACCTCCCGATGTGTCCCCGCGTCAGGCCTCAGCTTTCCCAAGACGTCAGCAGCTCCAGTGCCCAGGCCGGTCCAGTCGATGGCCCCCACCAGTGACCCCGCATGTGGCGCAGTCTCCTCTCCAGAGGCCGTGTATGCGATCCTCCACTGTTGCGCCCCGTCGCGCCAATACCCAGTTCCAGCTGGCAAGTACGCTCATGCAGCGGGAAGCGCTGTGCAGGCGGCCCCCGAGGACCCACAGTACTCCTGTCGCAGTGAGCGGCTCCTACGTACCGGCGGTACAGCCCGGGGTAGCGGCAACACTTAGGCGGCCAGCACTGCCTCCTAACCCCTCTCCGGCAGCGACACGGGCGTCAGCGGTTCCCTCCGCCGCCTACACGTGCTCCTACCCGGCCTCTGTGTGTCGTTGCAGGTCGTGAGGCGGAGTAGAGCCCCTTCGCAGCCCGCCCTGTCCGCCTGCCAATGTCCGCTTCTCCCCCGCAGCTCGCAGTCAGCCGGAGTGCCCTCAGCCGTCACCCCCAGCCAGTCATCCGCCACCACGTCTCCGATGGGGGGGGGGGGGTCTCCGCCCGTTTCTCCGGCAGTACCTCTGACCCCAGGGGGGCTCACGCCGCTCTCCTCGCCAGCACCGGTCCTCGGGGTCCGCTTCGCGCCCTTCGCCCGTCGGCGGCCTACGGCAGTTATTGAAGCCCCGATCTCGCCTAGTAGGCGTCCCCAGCAGGTCGTCTCTTGTTCTCCAGCCGCACAGGTCGCCCGGGCTTCCGAAGCTCGTAACGTCCTCAATATAGTGTCTATCAGGCCGCAACTCGGACAGCCAGCACCGGACCTCTCAGGCATTCGATGGGTGTGATTGCAGCCCTCCAAGTCGCCATTTAAGGAGGTTATGCAGGATAAATGTCGCAGGACTGCGGGAGCCTTACACGAAGGCGTCCATTCGCTAGTGCGCCACCTAGCGTCCCCCATATTGCCACCAACTTTCCTTTCCAATAGTTAAAGAAACTGTAGACGCTACACTGAGAGAACGGTAATTTCCGCGGCCGGACTATCCATATTAGACACAGGGCACGCCCCTGTAAACTGAGGGACAAAATGGCACTTTTATCAGTGGATTGGCTGAAGGATACATACTGCTCTGAAAGCAGCCCTGTAGGAATTTAGACATGTCTCACACAGGCAATTACATTCATTTGTGCTGCGTCGAAAAATGATTTCACACTCTTTCCTTCAGAAATGCCAATACGATCTATGACTTAGACAAGATACTTTGAAAGTTCAGCTGGAAAATTCATTGTCGCCCCATTTAAAATAAACAAATGATACTTGTGGAGGAAGGCACATTCTCTAATACCTTTCTGTGAGTGTCAGATTTGCTTGTTTACCCTTTGCAGTATGGGGTGGTGTTAAAAAAAATTCCCCAAAGTCCTTTTAGCTCCTATTCAAGTGCTGATACTGTATTCGCTTGGGCTAATGTCCCAGATTTTCCAGGAAGTGAGTATGCTTTGCAAACACACCCTATCTACTTATCCACGGTCACATCTTGTAGAACAGGCTGTGCAGGTGAGCGAAAAAGGTAGGAACCAAAGCAATGGGTCAGACTGTGGTGAAACGCTGGTATATCCTGAGTGATACTTAGGAAAATGCCTCCAAACCGAAATGACAGTCTGTAAAAATACCATGGGTAAAGGTATCTCAGCATGACACTACCTTGGTGCCTTGAAAAGAGTGAGGCAATAAGTATCCATGAGACTGTGGAAAGTGGGAAGGAGTAAGAGGTTGGAGCCTTCTCCATGGCGAGGAACCTAAACCGAGCAATTCCTGCAAAATAACACTGCCCTACACTAAACCCTTTGAATCCTCAATGAAAGTCTGCCCTGAACAAAGGTACCAGGCATATTCTGAATAACAATTGATATTGCAAGACATTATTGTTATAGAGATCAGCATGAAACAACATCGAGTAAAGAAGAAAACGGAAATAGTGCAAGTGTGCAGTTGTCCTGAAGAAATCAGAAGAGGCAGGAACAGAAAGCAACTCTGAGCTAGACAGTATGAACTAAACAAATGCGCAGAAGGCTCCAGCTCTCTGTGTGGTCTGTCTGTTGTGGAGAAATAATGTCTCTGTCCGTTTTGTAGGTCACTGACAATATTACGGACTTCACAGGGGGGTAGATTCTTTTGCATTGCTATTGAATATTTCTGAAGTGTCACATATGCTACTTTATCAGAACAAGTCCCTCCTGATATGCTGAACGTGCAGCCCTTACCCTGCAATGGGGCACCAGCCTACATAGATAGTCCTGTTTGAAGAGGGTGCAGAAAAATGTAGGTGACTTTTTTTTCTCATTATGTTTTGCAAGGTAATATGTACTTGGATCTGGTGTAAAGTCATCAAGCTTCTTTTCTATCTAGAGGACCCATGAACGAGGCAGAACACGGGAGCTGTATATGCATATTGAACACCAAGTATTGTAAAACATAGGCATTTGATTACAGCATTTTAACAGCCTTCGGAGTTTTTGCAGCTTGCTGCAGTTTTCCAGGCTCTTATACAAGATAGCTTATTGAAAACGGTATATCAAAGAGGTTGGTTTTAAAAATGTTTATTGGCCAATGTAGCCAATCAACCAAGTCGTTCTCTCCTGTTGCGTACTGTGGGTGATTTTAAGCCTTTCTTGGACAAATGGGTTGTTTTACAGTTTTTCAGGGAACCTAAATACTGTTACATCCAATTTAGGGAAATTTACCAACAATTTCGGAGCGATTACCTCAAGTTTAGGAAGACTTGAGCAGTCGTTTGTAGTCTAGATCATGTTACAGCTATAATTAACTAGTTGTTTCTCTTTGTTCGTTAGAAATGGGCGCTGGAAAATGTTTGCTACAGTTGTGCTAAAAAAAAATTCTTCCTGTTTTGCAGGGCAAGCAAGACTGTTCTACATGGTTCGAAGCTTTCTCAAAAACAGAGGAAAATGATGGCGATGTCTACCAAGGATGGCAGTGTAGTAGTGAACAACTCTGAGAACATGCCAGTCACATCTGCTCCATCAGCATCAACCAGCTCCTCACAACCAGCAAAAAAATGGTATGTATGAGAAAGAAATACAACACCATCCTATGTTACTAATTCAACAAGCATTGGCAAAGCCCATAGGTCTCGCCTACGCTGAGCTATGGCTTTTCTATAGCGAGATTGCAAAGCTGTGCAGCATGACTGGAAGAAAAAAAAATGCTATGATGCGGCCAGCGATGAATGCAGTAGCACTTTTTTTTCTTCCAGTCATGCTGCACCACATGGCCAGGAGTTATTGTCAAGCCAATAGCTCTCACATTGGCAAATCCAATTGGCTTTGGTAATGCTTGTTGAGATATACTTTTAGAATACAATATAGAAGCAAGCAATTTAAATCAGTCTTAGCACTTCGAAATTATTATTCACTGTGCCAATTTAGCATGTTAAGTGATTTGTTCAAGAAATCAATAAAAAATCTTCTAACTTATAAAAACCTTCTTAATGAAATGATATCAAAATGGTTTGTAGGGTTTCTGCATGTTGCACATATAGGGTTGGATTGGTAACGGGGCACTTGGGCAATGCCCGAGGAGCCGGTATCCGAGTTTTGAGCTGTGGGCTACTTATTTGGCAGCCTGGGGGAGATAGTGGCGCTTTGGGCTGTGTCTGGTGTGTTCAGATGTCGCCAGTGAATGCCTGAGTGGCCTTTCTGGTGGCAAATGGGTGTCCATTACCTCCCTTTTATCAACGGGCAGAGGTGTCACTCCCTTTCTCACGCAGGGCCGGCTCATTAATATATGCATATTGAGCGGGGGCAGAGGGGGCTGTGCAAAAGTGGCCTCCCTTGTTTTCAGGTGTGTTTCACCAGAGTAAACTAATCCGTGCATTTTTTTTAAACCCCCCCCTTTTTTTTTAAATAAAATTTCACCGATGCAGATATGCAAATGTGGGCCACTTTGTTTTAACGTGCCCGGGACGATTTTTAATCCCAATCCAACTCTGTGCACATACATAGTAAACGTCCTTCAAGATAGAAGCAGCTACGCAATGTAATAAAACCGCAACAGAACTGCCTTAAATGACTTGTTTATTTTAAGAACACTTTCACTTCAGAGATACCCCGCAGATCCTCCTGTGTGAGAGCTCAGTGCACCACAAGCATGAAT
The DNA here is from genome assembly GCF_964204655.1 of Triturus cristatus. Classification (NCBI taxonomy): domain Eukaryota; kingdom Metazoa; phylum Chordata; class Amphibia; order Caudata; family Salamandridae; genus Triturus; species Triturus cristatus. The sequence goes on along the minus strand of NC_140589.1, from coordinate 576,634,658 downwards.
TGGCGGTATGTTGACAATAAACTGAAATAAAATGTCTGTAAAACAATTTTAAAAAGGTCAATAATTTAGTTAAGACACTACATGGAGAAAAGCCTTCTAAGTAATAATGAATCACTTGAGATCACTAAATTCCTAATTATTAGTAGCTAACCATAACAGTGCCTATGCAGCGCTTTAGAGACTAATCTTTTTTCCATGGAAGTGGATGAATGTGTTTTGCCCGCGTTCCCATAGGTATCCTACGGATCCCAAAATTAATTAAGACTGATGCACATGTGAACTCTGCTTAACTCCATGAAGCTTTGTCTCCGTCATTCTCGCACATGCAGAGGAATTAGGAGCTCATGCTCCCAATGATAAAGAAACACTACATGTCCCAGACTGCAATGTGCTGGTGGCTAAGACGTCTTTGCTGAAAGAGTCAAATATGACATGAGATGGCTTTGGCAGCTTTGTTTGCTGTATACTAACGAATGGGAGCTTTTGTTCTTTAGAGGCAGGCATTAGTCCATTGAAAATAAATGGAAAGGTGGTCTCAAATCCTTTAACATTGCTTTCAAGGTGCTGTCACTTCTGAAGGGGGGGGGGGGGGGGAGTGAGGGGCGAGGAGGATGGATTTATCCACTGGAAAGCCTGACATGTACACTAACTATGCTAGGCATTCTAGAAATTGTAGTTTTGTGATCTGATTAATTTTATAAATCATGGCATGCGTTAATTTATTTCTTTTCTGCTAATTTGTATCTCGCCCAGTGACTCATTTATAACTGGAGGTACTCGATGACGCACAACAGTAGCAGACAAAGTCCACAGAAAAAGGATTATATTATTTCTAATCATATTAGCATGTTTGAAGGCCTGCAGTACGTTGCGCCTGAAGAGCCCTTACAATATTATTATTATTTATTTTTTTTGCACTCTCTGGGAAATAGGGAACAAGCAACATTAGAGCAAGATGCTACAAAAAGATTAGATTAACAAAAGACAAAAAAGTCACCTAATATTCATAAAAGACTCTTAGTTTAACAAGTCACCAGTTATGCTTTGACAGAAACCACTATTTAAGTTTAAAAGAGTAAAAAGAGTGTTCATGGAATTACATTGTATGCGCCTTCCTTGCGCGCTAGCAGCCCAAAATTTTGCCAAACCTGATAGCACAATTAGGATATTCGTGGGCAGACGGCTGTGGTGTTGTCTATCAGCAGATTGAAAGGGTTGGCTCCGTGGCTTTGGGGATCAGTAGCCCAGAGCTCTGCACACACGGGAAGAGGTTTTACTCATGGACGTATGCCGGCGTTAAAGGCCGTTGTTATTGGTAGCGCTGTCGTACACCACTGGGCACACTGCTGTGCACCACTAGACACAGAGCTGGTCTCTGCAGGAGATTTGACAGAGAACACATTACCTTATGAAATGCGGGGACGCTTGCTAGCCACAGCAGCTTGTGGCACATCTTGCCCGCATCAGCCTCTGCTGTGCAGTACCAGACACATGCATTTAAATCGGCGAGGGCGCAGGAGGGAAAATAAAATATAGGTGATTCATGGTTTTATTTTACTGTTGAAAGGAAAGATGCGCAAGTTAACACACCGACAGTTCGCTGCAATGAATATTTCACTTTGTAGCCAGCTAGTCTGATGGTAAAAACAATACGACGCTGCTGTTGTGTGTCGATAGCGTATATAGGTTTCCCGATTTATGTCCTTATATAGGCACAATTCGCATTGCCCATATTTAGGCATAGAAATCCTACCTTTATTTAGGCATTATCCATGCTAACCAAATACAGACATGGCCACCTACATCCGTTCATCTACGTCACGAGTTCTTGGAAAACCAGACTTTTAAGCCTTCAGGACTTCCCCATGCTTGGATATTGATTTCTCCAAGAACTCATTTATTATGCATGAACATCTATTCCCTAGGGGTTCATTCATGACGTTCTTCTGCCCGACTTTTATGTCAATACTGGCATTCCTAAACACCTTCAAGGTATAAATATACCTTCACGTACCATGGCAAACCACGATTCGGCTGCCTACTTGCACGACGTGGTTCTCCACGGCAAGTTCGGAAGGAAGTCAAGTCCCTGCCTGACGCACTGACCAGACGCTGTCATCCTCCTCGCAGAGAATCCAGCTCCAGGGTTTCTGACTCCCCTTGAAGGGTGTTAGAAATCTAGACTCGGAAAGAGACTCCAACCTCACTCATTCTAAGATATGGAGCGGACTAGAACCTAGAGGGACTTTTGGCAAATATTGGCAACTATAGCTAAACTAGACTATAGACAAACAGCACCTACTTCTTACTTCGTACTACACTTAGGTTAGGTACACTGGGGTAGAACTAGCTAGAAGCATCAGATGAGTATTAACATTTTAGCCTGTGTTATTTATGTATGTATTTTTATGAATATCTGTCTTGGCTACAAACCATGCTGTTGCAGTATTATTTTATCTTACTGCTAACGCTGTACGTATTGTACTTCGCATTCTGTATTACGATTGTTGCAGTTCATATCTCTTGCACGAGAAAGAAGACTGTTCAATAAACCCTTTTTATTGAAACGCCCATCTATCTATTTCTGTGTAACTCTGTAGAAACGAAGCATGCACGATTGACTGAGTGAAACTGTTATCTATTGTTTCCACGATTCTGAGATTGTTCCGATTCTAAGGGAAACAAAGTTGTCATGTTTATGCGGTTGTCAGAAACTAATCCCTTCTTGTTTATTCAAGAAGTTTTCTAGTGACCTCTGAGTTAGCTGGCACACACAAGTAATTAAATTTAATGTACTCGATAGAGACATACTGACCTCAGTCCTATGTCAAAACTATAGTGTATATTATTCCAATGCGCAGAGCCTATCAGGGATATAGGAACTGCACTACAGTGTGCTCCGTGCTGTTTATGAAAACTAAAATAGTACCAACTGGGTGATGCACAAAAACACCTCTAAATATCAATGTCAAGTAGATTTAAAACTATGGCCAAACAGTGACAGCACGTGACCTAACCAAGTGTGAAGCTATTTTATTGCAATAAAGGTATCTTACAAGAGCGTGCCCTCTTGCTGCAACAGCCTTCTGTAAGAGTCTCCTAGCACACTCCTATCCGGGGGGGGAAGGGGGGCAATGCTTAATGTCAAGCAAGTAAAAAACACAAGGAAAACAAGTATCACAGAAAAGGAAAGAATGTGGCACAGCTGCCAGAACTGCTGACTCGAGAGCTGGTGATCCCTGGTTCGAGTTTCGGCAGCGCAACATCCCGTGATTCTGGGCAAATGACTTAATCTCTCCGAGTGATAAATTGCACTATATAAATCTGCTAATTTAATTTAAAGGTTCACGCAAGATGAAAAAGTAGAAAGAGTCAAAACGTTATGAAAAAATAGTTCTACCAAAGCAGATGTTAGCACTATTTCGGCTACGGGAAACTGATGGAGCGAAGCAGATAAAGAACAAGCATTGGTAAATGCAGGAAAATCTGCTACAGCTAATAGAAATGGAGGAAGAGTAAGTGGCAAGCACAGGAACCAATGAAAAGCCAGGAAAGCAAGGGGGCCGGATGTAAGCCTCTTTTTAGATTTATATTAAAAACAATAGATTTCACAAGCACAGTGCAAGCGCTATGCATGCAAGACCTAAAAAATCACCCACCAGCCAGTGAACACCGTATCAAATCTTGCATTATCGTACTGCAAGAAAAGAAATACAAAACCAGTATGTTTTTTTAGCTTGCATACATTTAGGCATGCATATAATTTACTGAATATTAAAGTGAAGTTGCTGATGCCAGTTTCATTCTTCCAAGTAAATTTGAATGAAAGCCTACTAAAGCTACCTGACTTCAGCTTCCAGACCGTTGGCCATCCTATTGAGAATTCATTAAAGTATTTATAACAGTACTTTCTCTATTGAATCTTCCGATAGCAGTGATTTACAATAGAAAGAACATTGATTCTGTTTTAAAATCCATTGCGAATTCTTAAGATTTAGTATCCAAAGTGTTAAAATGAAGTTTGCATGCTTAATGTATGAATTTGGAAAAGAACGTCTGTTTGTGCAAATTATGCAGCTTGGTCATATTGTTCAGTGGTGTCACTAGGGGGTGCGAGGGGTGCGGACCGCACCGGGTGACACCATCACATGGGGTGACACCAAAATGCAAAATATTACTGTAGGTCTATGATTCTATGTCACTCTATGAAATTATTCTTATGCATTGTTTCAGCCCAGCGACAGAAATGTATAAAAATATCTCTGTTCTGTTAGTTATAAACACAAAAACGTGTTATAGTCTTGTTTTGCGTCAACCCTAGTGACGCCGCTGGAAGTATGCCACCTTTGCCAGCCTTCACCTGTGGGTGACATTTATTTTTCAAAAACGTTTACGCTGAATAATATTTCAGCAAAAAATATTTTTGCAAGAACATTTTCCTCCTAAAAGAGTTTTTGTGTTGGGTTTTTCCTGCAAAACTTGCATTGCTGAAGTATTCTCTTGGAAACATTTTTCAAACTTCACAACCTTCCATGAGCCTCTACTTTAAATCGCTACATAAATCAGGAGGAACCCGTTACCCGGCCAAGATTATTGTCCAATTAGCTATACAACGTCGGCGTCCGGACGTCAACGACGTTCGAAACGTCACTCACGTGGCTCCCGGACCCGCCGTTTTCATCAGCCCACTGCCCACGTATGGTCCCGTTATTTGGCACTGGCGGACTCGGTGGAGGTCCATCATGGGGTAAGTCATGAGGGGGTGACACCATGAGTTACCGCACTGGGTGACACCAACCCTAGTGACGCCGCTGATATTGTTTACTGTACAAAGCTGAGGAACACTGACATACACCCATCATTCTTAATGCTTACCATACAGATTTTGTTGTGCTTATAGCTCATGCCACTTTCTAGGCTCTTTTGAAGCAGGAGCTACCATCCTTATCTTATGCCACTGTCTTTTGGGACAGGCCTCTAGCATTTTTTGCTTGAGGTCGGACAAAATGTGCGATTGTAACATTTCTTCTGTATGTTAAAAACAAGGTTATAATTTCTTGCCACAGATATTTCTGTGTCCAAAAAACAATGAAGACATGTAAAATCTTAATGAAGTAAAATGAGTTTGTAGATGGTCTAAAAGACCCATCCAATGTACCTTCCATTTATTTGCCTTTGATTGCACTTTTTTTCAAAATATGTTGCACAATTTGACAGAATTTCACAGGTTGCCAGAGATAATTATAAGCAGGTTCTTTTTATTTTAATGACAAAAAATGGTTCTTCATTTTTTCGAGAAATCAGCTTAGTAATTTAAGCTGTGTGTCAATGGAATTGAATAGTCTTGCTGAAGTGTTACACCAAAGGATCAAAATATTTCTCTTGCATGGGTGGTCAGAGCATTTCCTTCCACACACACCCAACTGGTTGTTGCATGGACTTTACTGCATTTATGACTAACATAGCTCACACCCCTCAGTTTAAGTCGTGGAGAAGATTAATTCTGTTGGATACTCCTGACCACAGATTCCTCTCCTTTAGGATATCCTGAAGCACCATATTTGATCTAGAGAATTTTTCAGCAGTGTTGCTACACACCAGTAGGTGGCACTGTGTGGTTCCACAATGACTCCCTACTGCCCGAGAAGGAGTGGAGAAATATATGTGCCACACATGCATGCTTCTCTCAGTTCCTTTCTTTCAGTGCCCTTTGACATGAATCCAGAGCTCTACTTCCAGCTTTGTCCTCCAACTACATCCAACATTGTGCCAGAAAACAATGTCTTGCTCCGGAAACTATGGAAATTAAGCCATATCATGATTTCAGGAAGCAGATTTTGGTTACAGACCCCAAAATGTGTGCAGCTCAGGGAGCCGGTCATGTGTAAAGATCTGTCTCACTCTGAAACGTGCCCAAAAATCGTAAAAAGCCAAGAAGGACACAACCCCAAATCAAGTAAGAGGGAGCAAGGATTAGTTCAGCTTTGAGACCCTTCAATAAATATGCCTGCTTGGCAGGTAAACCCATGGTTTATGCGACTTGGCCAGCGAGATCTTGCTGGTCATCTAGTAAGACGTCAGGGCCTTTCTAGCTCAAATGATAGCTAGGATGTGACAAAGTATGTTTTACATGCATTCTTGGACAACTTAGACTGTGTAGTCAGAGCTGTTGGCACCAGTGTAGTGCTTACAAGGCGCACCTGAATGCAGTCTCATCCTGGTTTTAAGGGGCATTCCCTATGCTGGGCTACAGATTGTTTGGTAGATTGTTCAGCAAAGCCAAAAATGAAAATTAAGTCAACTTAAAAAATTCCGTAACCACAAACATCCCAAGGAAACAAAAATGGCCCCACCAAAATACCCTTAAACACTTTGCAGAAACATTTGAAATACAAAAAAAGTAAATTTCGCAATTAGTCCAAGGCCAAGTCAATAGTTTTAAAAAACATATGGCACAGAAAATGTTTTTTAATATACACCCAATGCCTAGTGCTGGCTGGCCGTGGGCAGACTAGGCCCCAAACAGCAGAATAATGCAAAATTCACACACAAGAAAATGGAGGAAAAGTACTTTAGAACCACCAGGACCCAGCCCTCTAAAAAATGTGCAGACGTTTTCCCTTTGAAAAAAACTAAAATGGTGAAAGCAAAATAGACCCATACTGCAACTCCAGGTGTACCACGGGCTACACTTCTGGGATAACATACAAGACCCCATAGCGGCGTCCTCTGGAGTAATTACCACAACCGAACCTTCAGACTCAAAAATGGAGAATGCTGCAAGTCGCCCCAACTAATGGACTCCAATGGCAAAGAATACCCCTCATTAAATGCAATGATTATGAGTTATGAGCTAGGACAACCCAGGGGCGGAGAGTTTTGAAAGGATTGCTTTGTTACATGCGACCGAAGTTACAGAATTGTTATTTGTATGCATTTGTTGATTTGCAAAATAAAATAAAAGAATTTTTTATTTATTTTAAACAAATGGAGTTTTGAGATTTGACAGTAGTTTGCACTAGGTTGGGGGCCAGCGGGTGGTGTTTTTCAAGAGGTGAGTGTTAGTGGCATGTTTTATACGGCCAGAAACAACTCTAGCGAAAGAAGATGGCAATACTTGTTTTGTTTGTATGTGGTAGGCAAGAGGAGAAATACATATAGAAATATCATAAAAATGAAGCTACTTAACCTGCTCTGTTTCTCTCTAAAGGTTCTAGAACCGACTTTTTTCGATCTAGATAGCTTTGACGAGTATAGAGGTAACCTTTATTCATTTGGTCTTCAATGTCTGAAAGGTATCGGCCCAATCTGACTCTTTAGATGTTTCTGGTATTGTACTTCTTTCTTAATCCGACAGCCTCGTTTGCAACCACAAAATAGTGCAATTCATATGTTTCTCTTCGAAAATTTGGTGCATTTTTCAGAGGACGTTTCAATAAAATTGCTAATAAAAAAGATCTATTGTAAATTAACTTGTACCAATGGAATTGATCTAATTGTATGTGCTGTATATTATAAAATGTTAAACACAAGATTTGCTGTAAAATAAAATGTTTTTGATTCATAGGGCGGCACCATCAAATTTTTCATTTCACAACTCCTTACGTGATCTTATGTTGGAAGAGCAGACGTCAAACCTCGCAGGTAGTCCTTCACAAGATGTTAAAAACAGGTTCACAGGAATAGAAGACTTGCAAGCTCAAAAATCATTAAGGTGAAGTAACTTACTTTCACAATTCTATTTGAGCATTAAATTTACTTCTGACTATAACCGAATCAGTGACTGAAAATGGTACGATTGGAAGTCCATGCTAAACTGAGTACAGCATAAACAGCATTACTGGCAGCTACTGCTAATCATTTACTGCAATGCTTCTACAAAGTACCATTGCTGCTTTCTGCATATGCCATTCTCAGAGTCATTTGCATGTTGTTTCCCACTTCATGTTGGTCTTTAACATTTCACTGAACCTAGAGTTTACTACAGAGGACAATTTGTGTATCTACCTTTTAAATGTGCATAAACTAGTTTTTTTATAACGTAGTGCTACGAAATAAAGTGATAGCATGCTTCGAATCATTGAGTTTTAGAGTATTTTCTCTAAAACTGTTTATATCAATGTCTTTTCATTGTGTGGTTTTATTTCTTGCCACAGTCTGCTTTGATGTACTTGCCTTCAAGCCTTAATTAAATTATTTTGCTGTTTTGCTTTGCAGTACTACTTCTTTATATTTTCAGTGCAGACCCTTCTAATGGGCTATTCACGCGTCACTGCCTAGTCATTTATTGGCATCTAGAATGACTCTTGAGTTTATCCAGGAATATAAATTATTTTTCAATTCAAGGAATCCCTAGACTTTCTGAAAGATTTGTCACTTATTTGGGTAGTTATGTTTTTTTTAAATAGAATTTGTAAATCCTACAAATACCTGTTAAGGTGTCCTGCTAGGAGAAGGCTGTTTGCTAATCTTGGGACCTTTCATTAAATGGACCCACTATTATGGTTTAATAGTGTATGTTGGGAAGCACCAAGCAAAAAGCTACCAGATAGTGGATGGATTTTTTTGTTGTTGTTCATGGCCTTGAACTAGATGTAATCATTTGAACTTTGCGTGTTTGTGTAGAGAAGTCAGTGTAAACTATGAAAATGTCTGAAAATATGGGCACTTTATCGCAATTTGAACATGAGGTAAACTTGGATTTCGATCTCACTTCAGTTAGTGGGTAACCTTGGAAGGAAATCCTAGGTAAAGGGCATTAGAATAGTCAAAAGGTGAGCCTACAGGTGCCTACAGTGTTTGGTAGTGTGTATTTTGTGGGAGGAAGGGCAAGATTTCCTTGAGAAATTGAAAGTAGAAAAAACTGGTCCAAGGCCACTTGTGGCTTAAAGCAGAGTTCATCGTCAAAACATACACCTAAATTCCTTACAGTCTTTGTGGACTGTGGACAAGGGTGCAGGGTATCTGGCACTGTTCTGATGTCCATGTTGGTGGAGCCTCCCCTAATAACAACATCTTCATTTTGGTAGTGTTCAGTTTCAAACTACTATGTAACACCCAATATGAAACAGTTGTGAGACTGCAACAACAGTTGCCGCAAAACCATATCTGTGTTTCAGTCCAACCCTAATATGGTCTGGTTATCAGCAGCATAACACATGAAAGACCAGTTTAACAATATAAGTCTGGTTAAAAGAGTCCTAAAAAAAATTAAACAGCTTGGTGATTTGCGAGGATCCTTGTGGAGCCCCAAAGGCAAAGGTTTAGAGGAACACAGAGAGAAAGGAGGAAATAATTGTTAAGGCCTTACATAAAATACCATACCCCCCAACCTATGTATATGTTGCATGGGGGCACAGTGTCAAGGGCCCCTGCGCCGTCGTGAACAATCAACACTGTACCATCCAGATCGTATATCATGGGCTGCTCACTTTGAATGCCTCCGTTAAAGGCTTCTGTGTCATGGTGTGGTCGAAAACCTGCTTGAGCAGAGTCGAAGAATGAATTCTTGCAGTAAACAATGAAAGTTGGGCAGGAAGCTCTTTCCGCTACCTAGACATTAAATGGTAACAGGGAAATGGGTCTTTACCTGCACATAGTTGAGGTGTCCAAGGAAAGCAGTTTTAGTAGTGAAATAATGCAAGCTTTTTTACATCACACACAAAAAGATAAGTTTACCAAATTGAATAGCACTGCAGCAGTATTTGACGCATCCAAATGCTCGATCCTGGCCTGTAATGTGTCATCTGGAGTGCGCGGTTTCACAGGGAATACTCAATATTCTAGTGTGATAGGATGTTGCCTGTCTCGAAGAGGGTAACTTATCTGACGCTGAAGTACTCCAAAAGGTTATTGAGTGCTGTTTGTCTGGGGATGCAGCACAACAGGGGCTGCCCTGTTATCACCTGGAATCTGGAGTGGGCAATATAGTATAAGAACAAGATTTTTATTCCCTTTATCTTTATACAAATTGCATTATCATACACTTATGCATTCCACTTATAACTTCAGTCAATGTATTACTCCATTTAACATTCAGGGATACTTTTTCAAAAAGTTCTGACAATACCTTATTTTACTTGTTATATGATATATATATATATATATATATTCACTGAAAAAACCATAGGTTTCAGGGGTGTTATAGTTAGCTGGACTTTTCACTTGTACAAAACCATTGAAATTCCCCCGTTATAGTTAGTTCAGCTAACTATAACTCGCGCGCCCGCAATGCACTGCTGATGACGTCACATATTACATCACTCATGACATGGTCAGTGACATCACTCATGACATCACTCATGACATCTCAAATGACATCACTGATGACATCACTGATGACATCATCCAGTGAATGTGTGTTTTTCTGAAAATTAAATATGTTTTATATATGTATATCTCAAGGTCGATGGAAGTATAAATGGGTATATAAGTGTCTAAATGGATGATTTGTTTTTGAAAAATTGATTGTCTGACTGACTGATTAAGTGTATCATAGTGAATACATGGCTTAGTGAGTAATGTTTAAATATGTAAATATCTGTATCAGTCTCTCACTTTGTGTATAAGTGGCTGCATGGGTTGGTGAGTAGCTACATGGGTGTCTATATAGGTTATTAGTTGGTTTTTTGAGTATCAGTCTGAGTGTCTGCATGGTTCGGTGGGGGGTATTACGTAGTGCATAGGTGCATGAATGAGTGACTCACTGTTTGTATGGGTTGAACACAGCATGTGTGCAGGACTGTATGGGTGGATGAGTGTGTGTATGGGTGTGTTAGTGAGTGAATGACTGTCTCAATAGTGTCTTTATGAGTAACTACATATGTTTTAAACTAGTATATGTGACTATTGGTGTATATATGTGAGTATATGTGAGAGTGAGAGATTGAAAGAGTTCCTGTATGAATAAGTATGTGTTTCTATAAGTGATTGTTTAAAAGACTAAGTATGTGTAAGTTTCCGTAGAAGTAAGTATGGTGGTGTGTGTATAACTGTATATGCAAGTAAATGTATGTTTGATTCTTTATTAGCATGAGTGACTATGTGTGTGAGTAACTCTATGGATGAGTGGCATTGTGTAACAGGATGTATAGGTGTATGAGTACATATGATGAGTGAGTACATGTATGAGTGACTGTATAGGACTGTTGGTGAATGAGTGGATGTGTATGTGGATCTTAGAATTACTGAAGAGGTTGTTGTAACTGGTATTGGTATGTCCATTGTTTTGAAAATTTTAGTCTCTATTTTTGAATGTGTGTATCAAAGGTTATATTAGGGTGAGAGGAGGTCTGCCACTCTATCACAAGGATGATGTCATCAGTGATGTCATCAGTGATGTCATTTGAGATGTCATCAGTGATGTCATGAGTGATGTCACTGACCATGTCATGAGTGATGTAATATGTGACGTCATCAGCAGTGCATTGCGGGCGCGCGAGTTATAGTTAGCTGAACTAACTATAACGGGGGAATTTCAATGGTTTTGTACAAGTGAAAAGTCCAGCTAACTATAACACCCCTGAAACCTATGGTTTTTTCAGTGAATTTCTGAGGTTTTTTAAATGCTAATTCCTAACTATAACGTGCCTGAAACCTATGGTTTTTTCTGTGAATTTCAAAGGTTTTTTAAATGCTAATTTCTAACTATGCCTACAGAGATAGGACATGTGAAGAAAGAAGAAAGAAACAAAAGAAGTGCAGAAAGAAGCAACAGAAGTCCTCAAATACGAAGATAAGTGCAGGAAGAAGGATAACGTGCAGAAAGAACAAAAAGAAGAGCAGAAAGAAGCCTTGTTGCAAAATCATCCTGTACCCTCAACTTTTCAGACGGATACTGGTGGTAACTGAGTCTGACTAACCAGTCCTAGAGCCAGTGCTATGTTAAAAGACACTTAGAATACAGTGAAAACACCTACATACACTAGGGAACATTATGCGTTGGGGTCCCCCTGTGATTAGCATGACCTCCTCTGTAAGCCCCTAGTATATAATAGGGCATGGAGATTAAAACTACCTCTTAAAACAGGCCACAGGGCGTTTTTGCACACGTTAACTCAGGCCCCGTCCCCTCCATTCACCACTGTGTAAACACGCCCTGTGTCCATTTTTAGTTGGGAGATTAAGTTCATTTGAATCCTGAGGGTCCCTAGGGTCCAACTAGCCCACTAGGTACCTCCAGTAAGTGCCACAGAGCTGCGTTGCAGAGAGGTGTAAAAAGTGGCACGGCCTGGACCACCTCTCTGCAATGCAGCTCAGTGGCGCTTACTGGAAGCACTTGGTGGGCTAGTTAGCCCCCAGGGGCCCTCAGTATTGAAGGGAAATTATATCCCCAATTTAAAACGTGCCATAGTGCGTGTTTGCACACGTCACCTCAGGCCCCGTCCCCTCCCTTCACCACTGTGTAAACGCGCCCTGTGGCTGTTCTAAGTTGAGAGATTAAGTCCCCTTGAATCCTAAGGGTCCCTAGGGTCAAACTAGACCACTAGGTACCTCCAGTAAGCGCCACAGAGCTGCGTTGCAGAGAGGTGTAAAAAGGGGCTTGGCCTCAGAACACCTGGCTGCAGCGCAGCTCCCTGGCGCATACTGGAGATGCCTGTTGGGGGCGCGTTTGCAGAGTGCTGCACGGAGGGGGCATGGCCTCCGGCACGATGCCAGTCTTTTATTTATTTTAGTTTTTTAAGAAGGGGGGCTGTTTGGTTCCCCTTCTTATTCTAATTTATTGGCCCTGATGACCCCATCCCCCAGGGCCAGTCTCCTAATTATATTTTTTTGACCCCAATCCCCAGGGCCGGCCACTGTTTTTTATTATTTTTAAAAAATATATATTCATAGACACACCTAGGACATGCTGGACAAACCGTACGTACCTATCACCATGACGATTTGCGTGATATTCATTAAAAGGCGACTATGCATGCAATGAATCCACGTGGAATGTATTTACACCACTAGTGAAGCTCTGACATGTCTGATGCCCTACCGTGCCTAATCCTGGTAGACACCCTTGTCGTTTATTTATACAAACATGGGTAGCTATTGACGGGCACATTTAATACACATGCACACCAAGCCATTCAAAGGGGATTCGACAAAAATTCGACCAAAACTATGCAAGAAACCCCCCTCACGGTTAATAAAACACACATCCACTGCCGGATGTGTAATACTTTTTATTTTACTCTCTGGAAAGGGGACGAACATCACTTGAGAGTCACAGCGTGCTCCTGACAGAGCCCAATGCTGTGTTACACCCACCATTGCCTGCCGAGTGCCACACACCTCTGTGTTGTATTCCACTAGCTAGTGCATATGCTATGACACTCTCTAGCCCATGTGCACTGTAACACCACCCCGTGAATATGTCATGCCACACTTGTCTTCGCACGGGTTATATTGCCCCATCTAACGTGCCTTTCTCGATGCCTATGTTATAACGCACAGTGCTATGCCATACATATTACAATCTGGGATCCATATCTTTGTCACAGTGCATATGCAACGTTACACTCCCCAGCACATATTTTATATTACAACTTTAGAGACTAGTTAGGTTACACAACACTGCCCTGTGCATATTACACTCCAAGGCGCATATCGCATAGCACACGCTAGTGCCTGTGCTATCTCGCGCTCTCCAATGAATCTGTCATTGCGCACAATGTATTGCATATTATATTTCACGCCCGGTTCATCTTATATCACACTTTTTGGTGCATAGTTTATACCATACACTATATCTAGTTTTCATTTTCAATCGTGCTCTCAGGACTATGTTCTATATAACACTGTGTTCACCTACCCTTTTCACGGGCATTACATTTTGCGATAGGGGGTGGAGGGTCAGGGGGTGTTTCTGCCAAGTGAGCCCGGAGTCACAGTCACAAACGTCCTCTTCTTCCTGAATAAAAGTGAGATTATGCTGCATACTTGTTCATATTTTAAGTAGTTCGCACAGACACAATGTTTTAAAAACAATAAAGTTCCTAATACCCGCCTTCTCTGAACAGTTAGCTTGCTGCCCCATCTCCTTCCTCCCTATCCTCTGTTGTGTGAATCCATGGACTAGCCTCCTCCCTCCTGCCATGCATGGTCTGATGTGCTGCCACTGCCCTCAATTTAGTATGATGTACCAGTCCACTCCTCCTGCCCTCCATTGCCCAATTCTATGCCCCATCATTGACCTCCTGCTTAAACTCTGTGCTTAGCTTGCTGCCCCTATTCTCCTTCCCCCTGCCCTCCGATGTCTTTGTGCATGCCCCTGCTCCATCCTTTTTGCCCACCATGTCCCATGGACCTGCCACTCCTATCTACTCTGAGTGTTCTGTTGAGCTGCCACTCCCCTCCCACCTGCCTAGCATTGTCAGATGACTGTAACCTGTCCCTGCCACCTCCACCCTGCCTGTCCACATGCCATGCCCCTATCCTCTTCCTCCTGTCCTACATGGTCCATTGTACTGCCACACCCTTCTGCCCTCCCTGGTCTGTTGTGCTGCAACTGCTCCTCCTGCCTGCCCCGTGTGGTCTGTTGTGAGGTCCCTTCCCCTGAACTTTCTTGTCTGTGCACAGGTCCTGACCCTCCCTTCTATCCTCCATCGTCCTTTGTGCATGCCCCTCCACCCTCCTTCTTGCCCATCATAGCCATTGTGCTGCCACTAACCCTCCCACTTGCCATGCATGGTCTTCTGTGCTGCCATGGCCCCTCCCACCTTCCCTGTGTGGTCAGTTAGCTGCCCCTGACCCCCTCCCACCTTCCCTCCATGGTCTGTGTGTATGCCATCACAGTCTCACTGTTGCTCTTCATGGTGTGTCTTGCTTCTAGTGCCCATCCTGCCTGACCTCCATGGCTATCTTGCTGCTCCTGCCCTGCCCCCTTGCCCCCAGCCCTACTCCCTCCCTCCTGGCTTGTCTGTTCCATTGTAATGCCCCTGATCCGTCCCTCCTGCCCTTTATGGTCTGTTATGCTGCAGCTTTCTCTCCTGTCTATCCATTATGGTCAGCTAGCTACCATTGCCTCTTGCCCCTCTGTTCTCTGTTGTCCATGTGCATGGTCCTGTCCCCTCCCTCTTGCTTTCTATGGATTGTTGTGCTGCACTCCCGTCCTGCATGCCCTGTGTGGTGTATTGTGCTGCTGCAAACCCTGATGCCTGCCCTGCAGGGTCAGTTTGGTGCACCTCTCCATGTCCCTCCTGTCCTCTGTTATCCAAGTCCATGTCCCTATCCCATTTCCTTCCATGATCCAATGTACCATACTTGCGAACATTTTGAACTTGGTAAGAGGGAGATTTTGAAAAAAAACTGGGGTATTGATTTTCCCCTTTGAGTTACATTGAAAAAGAGGATATTGTAGACAGGAGACAGATCAAATAAAGCCCATTTGAGCTTAAAAACATTGGACGTTTCCTGGCTGAATCGGGTCTGTTGGCATGTATGGTTGTACTACCATTGCCTCTTCCTTCTGCCCACAATGGTCTATTACATTGCCACAGCCTTGAAGGAGGGTAGATTTTGTATCACAGGGGGCCCCTGGCCCGTTCTGTCCACACCTGAAGTATGAGACCCTTGTCCTTGCCCTGCCAGCTGCATTTGTAGGCCGTATTAAATTGACCAGCGGGTCCTGTGTTGCTATATAATTATCCTGAGACATCCTTACCACTCAGCCAGCATAAAACCCCTGTGTAGGCCCTTCTGTTCAATATGTAGGCCTCTTTGTTAAATTGACCATAGCTCTGCAATTTTAGTGTATAGCAGTCTGAAGGCAGGTCTGCGAGGCCTTCTGATCCAAACTAGTAGCCCCCACCCTACCCGAGTGCTCCGTGCTCGGTATCAAAGTTCAACATCCCCCTGAAGCTGTCGACATACAGTAGGCTGCATCCTGGACTGGTACTTGCTTCCTGGGCAGGTTTCCCGCTTTTAAGGAAGTGGCAACCGCAGAGCGTCAAGTTAGGAGAACTGAGGAGATTTTATACATGAATATATTGAATTCCCGTACAATACCCATTATTTTCTGCTTGCTCTATGGAACTTACGATAAGCGATTGGCCTGAGAGACTGACCTTTTCACCCAGTCCATTGTCAGCATTAAGTGGGTAAATGACGAAATGTCTGGTAAAATCTGCAGACGAAGCTTTTGGGTAGCATACGTAGGTAGATGTAGCGTGCAAAGGAGCCCACATAATGATATAAAAAGGGAGCACCCACAGATATCGACGGACTACCTCGCCGTCTGTATGTAGGTTAACAGGCAGTGCAGGTTTTCCCCAGGAGCTGGGAGCTCTTGTCTTCCTTTGCTTAAAATGTCTTGCTCTGCTTTGCTTGAAGTATCTTATTCTATTTTACCTATATGAAATGTCATGTAATGTTTAACCATTGTTCTCTTTACTTTTGCATTTAAAAGATTTTGTATTGTAATTGCAGGAATGCTTGCTCTAAGAGTAAACGTGAGTGTTCCTAGGTAACATTTTCCTTGGTGTAACTTGTTTCTCATGATGCATTTATAGATGTGTTTTCTCTCTCTCTCTGTCAGTACATTAATTGAGATACAGAGAATATTATGACAGCTGTATGATTATCTGGATTCTGTATTTTGTACTTTATGTCTCTATTCTGCGGTTTCTTTGAAGTTGCATCTTCTCATTAAACTGCCATTGTATTCTGCCTCCAATTCCATGTCTCATATGTCTGTTTTCTTCATTTTTGGAGCAAGCGTTCCTAGGCACCCCGGCTCAAATTAAGGTGCCCCTTTTGTCCCTGACTCACTCTCCTGCTCAGTTCTGTGGTGGCTCCCGGGGATCTGGGGACCGCCCCTAGCTTCCTTGACCCGTAATAGATCTTCCCTCCAACAGCCTCTCTTGCAAGTCCTGTATTGTTGGTTTGTTGCCCCTGCCCCCCTTTCCACTGCCCTCCATAGTCTGTTGTGCTTCCACGGCCCTTCCTGCCTGCTCAGTGTGGTTAAATTGTTGACTTTGCACCCTCCTACCTGCCTTCAATTTTCAGAGTCCGTGCCCCTGGCCTCTGCCTCTCAACAGTATCCTAATGAACAACTAGATTGCTAACATTCTATATTTATTACAAAAGTGTGGAACGCCTGACATCATCTTGATGTAATCAAAACTGTAATACCTAGAGCATTTCCTTTAGAAATTACATATATGAGAGGGTCCTATTGGCATCAAAATTATGGTTAGTGCTCTAAAAGACTAAAATAAGGACATATTTTCTGAGTTTTCAAATAGCGACAAAGCACTTTTAAATTATTTGTTATCTTTATGTTTTTTTATCCAGTTGACCACTTGATTAAATGTTGCACTTAGGGGAGAGGATGTGGTGTTACTTCCAGAACTGCAGACTTTGCAACTGGGGAACCAGGTTGCAGTTTCTGCTTCAGCTCGACATTCTGTGATTCTGGTCAAATCACTTAGTCTCCCCATGTCTACAACCAAAATGAATTTGTTCTTGTGTGATGTAACCAATGCTCATGTAAAGCACTCCAATACCTGACAAGTCTGCACTATATAACACTGCAAAAACACAAAATAATAAGTGTTTTGCACACTTCTGTCATTGGGCTATATTTGGGCTACATCTGGGTGATTTTGGGCTACATTTGGGCTCTTTTGTCTCCGGTGGCCATCTTGGGAGATTTATTTGTTATGAAGTTTCCTAATTTCCTCATGTACTGCAGTCTCCTCAGTAGGAAATGCTTTCAGTTTTTTACTTTGATTCCATCATGAAGGTATTCAGATATGTCACACATTTGCCATAAATTCAGAATGTTAGCACTCTTTTTGCTCATTAGATCACTGTAGTAAAGCTACTGCTCACCAGGGAAAACTGCTGCTGGTATTGAAAGTGCATGTTTCAGTCTGCATGTCAGAATTTTTTAATGAAATAGAAGAGGATTTGAGAAGTCACTCAAAATGTGCCCTAATTTTTCTTTCTGCAGCACTAATCATACTTTTTATGGAAAAATGAACCCCCTCATTTTGTTCCTTTTTAAATTAAATGTTTTAAGAGTTACCACTTTAATCCAAGCAAGATGGCTTCAGGTGTGCCATACGTTTATCATAAGTAGGACTGTTAGCGCTCTAGTAGTTCTTTGGAACACTCTGGGAAGCTGCAGTAGAACACAAAGGAATCAACTGACAGTCTCTGCCCTTGTTGGATGTACATGTTTTACTGAGAATGTCAGACTTCATTCTCACATGACTGAGAAAGATAATGTGAATTTACAGAAAATAAGCGCTCAGTTTAGCCTATAGATCACCTTCCAAACCTCTGTGGTAAAAGCATGAGAAAATATTTTTCTCTCAATCATGATATCCCAGCAGAAGGCTTTTTCACATGGTGAAATCACCTTAGAACATACCACAATTCCTAAAATGAGTATGGTACCATCAACAAATGATTTATAATGTAACTAAAGTCTTAAAACCTTCTATTAACTGCAATGCTTTTTAATGAGGTGCTATCATGTATATTGGTCCCAAGATGGCTGCCAACACTTCTTGGATGAAGTGCTGACAGCCAATCAGATCTCAGGATGAGATGTGTGGTTAGGCTCCGCCCACATATATATATGCTTTTAAATGCTATTTTCTCAGGAAATACTGAACAGATTTACACCAGACCTGCAAAAGGCACTTCCTTGACCTTATGGCTACCTCTCTGCCAAATTTCAAGTAATTCTGTTCAGCCGTTCGGGCTGTAGCTGTGTCTAAAGGTCCTATGGAAAAATGCATGGGGAAAACGCGTTTTGGGACCCCCCTTTTTTCTCGGCCCCTGCTTGACGAATCCCCCCGAGACTTTCAGGGTAGGAGCGGAGCGTAGCGCCCCACCTATTTTGAAAATTTCGCGAGGATTCGTCGACCGGCGCCAAAGTTATTCCAAATAGAATGTTGCGGATTTCCTATGGAAACAGGGTCCTAACTATAACTACCTACTGGCGACCGCCAGTAGGTAATATATATATATATATATATATATATATATATATATATATATATATATATATATATATATTTTATCAAAACTAAATGACTGGATAGAGGGAAATAACTTTTTATTGCAGTACCAGGCTGGGTTTAGAGCTATAACCAGCACAGTTGATCAGGCCTTCACACTACTCTGCATGGGATGGAAATACACGATTTTAAAGAAAGGCCACTTGTACATAGCTTTTATAGATTTGAATGCCGCCTTCAATCTTATTGTAGGAGAGTAGGATCTGCTTCTTATAGTTACCCCCACTTTTTGCTGATGTTTCACTGTTTTCGACTATCGTCTGGCTGGGATCCTGCTATCCAGGACCCCAGCCTAGCTGCTTCCTCTCTAAATTGATTGCATGTACTTTAAGTACACCACAGATTGGATTCTGGGGTACCCTTATAAGTCCCTAGTATATGGTATTCTATATACCCAGGGTATAGGTACCCCAGTAACTGGCGGTGGAGGTATGATTCTACCCTACCAGAGGGAGAAATATGACTTCACAGACACGAGTCTGCCCTTCTGCTGCTGGACGAAACTCCGGCAGGGGAGGCTGGACAATAGGTTTCCTGTCACAGGCAGGTGTGACCACCTACCAGACAGGCTTTAGTGTATTGTGGCTGGGTGGGTGCACTCCAAGAGTGCTTTGATGTCTGCACTGGGGGCACATTTGGTGTCCCTGTGCATAGTCCATCTCAAACCGGTTGCAGGGGCTACCAGCCCCTGCTCTGGCGTCAAACTGGGCAAAGGACATGGGTGTAGCCACCTCTGGCTACAGGACTTTAGATTTACCTGGATGAAACTCTGATACAGAATCCCAGAACTTCAACTATCTACACGACGTTGGATGACCGAAGAATCTGCCTTGTAGTAAAGGAGTTACTCCCATGCAAGGCAGGCACCAAAAACGCATCTGTCCTTTGAAACACTAGCTTTATTCGACAGTATTGTCATAAAAGCAACACATACATACAATAGTATTAAGACAATAAATAATCTGAATTCTAAAACGTTAAAAACAAATTAAACATGATAGCTGTCAGATAGATTAAGCATAAAAATGGAGAAGGAAACATTCCCGTCACCTATTTGAATAAAAAACCAAATATTCGATCACAGAACCAAATCCAAACACGACAGAAGGTATCTTGCTCGTGGTACTACGACCAAGATTCGTCATACTCTCTGGGTCAACGCCCTAAATCTAATGGACCAGGCCCAACCTAGGAATTTAGCCATGGCTTTTGCTATAGGCTGTGAGGGATCCGTTTGTGAGTATTCTTAGGGCCTCATCATGTTTCCTAAAACCCAAAATCTTGCAGATAGGTATAACCCACTTAGCTCGAGGTTTCTTATATAGTGGACAGAAGAACAACAAATGGCTAATTGTTTCATCTTTGTCGGTACATTTTGGGCATGCTTTCTTATAACCCCCGACCCAGCTGCCATTAAATGATCCTACTGGTAGGGTGCCAATCCTCAGTTGGAAGTATAACTTCCTGTCAAATGGTTTCTCGATGAAGTCCCAATAATCTTCTAGAGCAGGCTTGGACTTCAACTCGAGGACCCGACAGTTCTTTACGTGCACCCATAGTGCACATTGAAACCATTGTCAGATCCCAATATAGCTCCTTTAAGACCTTCTTGGAGGGAAAGGAAGCATTTTGGGGGTCCTCCCAAAGATCACTCAAACCTAGATTGACTAACAGTGATCTTATTTCCCTCAACCATTTAATCCTATGATGGTGATCTGAGTCCATCACGTCTTTAGGACCTTTTGCATAGTGTGAGAGCTCGGCCGTACACCACAATCTTCTCCAGTATAAGAGAGGGCGGAGTTTGGCCAAATCCCTTATAGGTTTCCTACCCATGTCTAATAGTAGTGGACACATAGGGGTACTTTGAGGGACACCAATAGCCTTTCGTAAAAATAAATTTTCAGCAACGGTTAGAGTAGATAAATTCTGAAACCCCCAAAGTTCAGCACCATAAAGGGTAGAACTTAGAATTTTAAGACCATATATCTCCATTAGTGGGCTAATTGGCTTGGTGAGAGAGGTATTAAAATTAGCTGCAAGAATCCCAGCCTGTTGCTTATGCTTCAGGGTAGCTGTATTAATTTGCTTAGACCAGCTCATATCTGCCTGAAGCAAAACCCCCAGATAAGTAAAAGCATCTACTTTCTCCAGAGGAACGTTATTCATAAAGACCTTGCCACGAAAGGACTTGTGTTCGTTGAATGTCATGAATTTTGTCTTGTCTGTGTTTATTATTAGACCACGAGACAAGCAAAAGGCTTCAAATCTACCCAGGGCCTTCTGTAGACCACTAGGGGTCTTAGACACTATCAAAGTATCATCCGCAAACATGAGGACTGGCATGCGTTCATCAGCCAACACTGGAGCATCAGTGGGGAACTCCCGAAGGAAGTCAACCACCCCATACACAAAGAGCGAAAACAGCGTAGGTGCGAGTACACATCCCTGCCGTACACCCCTTGCAACCGGGAAGGAATCAGTGACTTCACCCTTTGAGCCCCACCTAACTCAAGCGTGATTATCCTCATGTAGACGGATGATCAAGGACAGCAAATCAGCAGGAATTGCTAATTTACTGAGAACGTCGCACAACCTTCGTCGCGGCACCAGGTCGAAAGCTGCCTTCAGGTCTACAAAAACCACATATAGGGCTCCTTTTCCCAAAACAACAGTCTTCCAGTAGATGTTAATAAACCGGAAGACCTGATCTATGGTACTTGTAAAGGGACGAAAACCCGCTTGCAGCGAGGAAAGAATGTGTTCCTCTTCCATCCTTGACTGCATCTTATAAAGGATCAAACGCCCCATGATCTTTTGGATGGAGTCAATAAGACTTATTGGTCTGTAATTTGCCGCAACTGATTTATCTCCCTTTTTCAAAAACCGGTATAATCTCGGCCCCTTTCCAGGAGGTCGGAATCGGAGCCCCACAAGCAATAGCATTTGCTAGATATCTAATATACAGGCGCCAAGATGATTTATAGTTTAAAAACACATCACCTGTGATGTTATCCATCCCAGGAGCACGACCAGAAATGATGGTATTCAAAGCTCTATCCACATCCCCCAACGTGAAAACCTCTCCGGAAAAGAATGTTAATTCAAATGACCCTAAGGACTGTTCATCCTCCAAGGAAGCATACTGGGGTTTGAAGTACTCCACCCAATGGTGATGGGCAAAGTTGTTCTGTGGGGGGTCCGGGATCCCCCCGCGGTCCCATTTAAACGTGTCCCAGAACACTTTGGGGTTCCGCGACAAGCAGGCAGCTTTAAGCTCAGACCATCGTGCTTGATCCCAAGATTTTTTTGCATTTTTGACTGCTTGTTTATAAAGGGTTCGTGTCAACCTTACCTTCCCTGGGTCGCCATCACCTAGGGCTAACCCCAGGTTACTTCGCAACTGGCGACAATTGTCGGAAAACCATCCCTCTAATTTTTTTTCATTCCTCTTAGCCTGACAACTCTTAGCAGGTCTACAGAAGAACAATTTTAGTTTCTCAAACAGGGCAGTATGCATCACAGTAAATTGGATCAGGGGAATTGGGTTTCCCTCACCTGAAGCCCAAACATCCAAGACCCTATCCATCTCGGAATTCATCTTCGAAATTATCTCCTGGGATCTAGAGACTTTTTCCCACCGCAGATGCCGTGTATCATTAGACACCACTTAACCTATAGGTCCTTGCACTAGGCTAGCTGGCGTTAGACCACCCAAAAGGCCCTCCAATGTAGCAACAAGAGGGTCATCATCACTTTCTATTCGGGTGACTACGGCCATATCTTTCAGACAATGCCACAGGGACAAACCTACCAATATGTAATCTATACGACTTGCCCTATGCCCATTGTTGAAAGTATTTGCCCCAATCCTATCAGAGAGTGTGCGCCCATTTGCGGCCCTCAATTGGTATCCGAAGCACAATCCAGTTACTTGAATTGCCGCATCTGACCATTTTTTTATGGGCTCAACCTCTAAAGGGGGTATACCCCAAATTTCATCCTCCTCTGCCATAAGATTATTAGCGATATAACCTAGTGGTTCAAACGTGGTGTTAAAATCCCCCACAACCAACAGATCAGAGTCCCTTTGGATGTTGTCCAACAATCTTTCCAGGGTTGTTATGACATGGGAACAACGACCACCAGGCAATCCTCTTGCATAAACATTAAATATATATAGAGTAGGACTTTGATCTATAACAATTTTTATGGCAAGGATGTCATTGGAATTTGTGGGTACTTGGGTAACCTTACAACAAAGTGTCTGACGTACCCATATAACCAAGCCCCCCATGGGGCGGCCCTTTGCTTGTTTAGTCGCAGTGACCTGAAAGGATAAATATCCTTGGCGAAAAAGGGGCGCTGTTGCCCAAGTTTCTTGGAAGAAACATAGATCGTATGTGTCAATATACTCTACCCATTCAGGATGTGTCAACTTAGAACCCATCTGTCCGGTTTGCAACTATGCAGCTCCTGAAGGACTCCGAAGATTTTGCAACACAGGAGGTGGGTTTCCAAGCTTCTCCGAGGCCGATCCATGCTCTCAGGAAACCTGAGATCCAAAGCCCTCGTGGGGACCGTGCAACCCGAACCCCTGCACACCGTGCACATTTGCAGCAGCATATGCTTTTTGGTGATCCATGAGCCTGTGCTTTGGGCTACTTGTAGTCCAGACCCCGAGCAGTGATTCCACCGAAGATTACTGGCCTACACTCCTCGAGTGTCCCGTGGGCTGGTATTTAGTGATTCCTCTCGAGGTCTCTTTGTGATCCCTTGTCCGTCGACTTGTGGGTCCCTGAGAAGGGTACTTTAACTTTCAGTGGGCGTACCTGGTTGCTCCAGACGTTCCCTGACTCTCCGTCGCTTGGGGAGTCCACAGGACCTTGCTGGTCCGCACCGAAGACTTTTTACTCTCACCGCGTGGGCTGCCGTTGCCAAGGCTTGTTGGTCTCCAATTCGGACACCGACCACCCAGCACTCGACATCCTTCACGGGACAGCTCGACTTTGGTCGTCGTCGACGTCTCCTGGTCCCCGTGGCAGTGGAGTCAACCTTCACCTCTTTGCACCTGAAACACCCGACATTGGTTGACATTGGTGGACATCGGTCTACCGTGCCCCTGGTCACCCTGAAGTGACTCAGACTCTGTCCCCTCTGCTTTCAGGTTCTTCACATCTCTGATCCAGGCTTGGATCACACCAGACACCTTTCCTCGTCACGGCATTAGCACTTTGCAACAACTCTCCATTGAAAACAACGAAGATTCCCAACACAATTTGACACCTATGCACTCGGCTTCCCTGGGTTAGGTAACACGAGTACTCCAGTGCTCACATGGGTGCTGGCCTTAGAACCTTCTAAGTTTGAAAGGGTTTGCTCCAAGTCTTCTCCTAAGTGTCTTTAATCTTTAAAATTCCAACCGCTACTTTCCCATAGGATTGTACTGAGCTCGCGGCTGTGTTCTCACACTGCACGTGTCCCCCGTGGGTCCCCTATTTCACTACCTTGGGTGGTTCCTTGGGGTCCCAGCGATTCTACGTGCTCTAGGAACTGTGTCTAGTCAAGTCGTGGTTCTTATACCACTTTCTTAATATATGGTTTGGTCTCCTTCTGGGGCCCATTGTATATTGTGCTATTTACTGTCGTTCTAGTGCTTTAATATTGTGTATCTTGTGCTCTAATCTCATAAAGTGATTAGTAGAGAGTGTTTAGAAATAAATACATATATTTTATATATACCTTGTGTGGTTCTCCTTTCATTTGGTCATTCAAGAGGTTATAATCTGGTAAACCAAGCTGCTTTACACTCCTTCAAGACTTAGCCTGAAGGCTGCTCTCCATAGCTACCACTAGGATAGCTTTCGATAAAGGTTGTCTTTTAACCTAATCATCAATGAGGGTTGTTTGGACTGGTACAAGATGCCCACTATAACTAGTGGACAGCATATACCAGGCCAACTTCTCACACTTATCCCCAGAGATTTGCTTTGGAGCTCCTCAAAAACTCAAGGTGTACCCGAGCATCTCCTTGTACAGATAATGAAATTACATGAAGAGAACTATGCGAAAGTTATATGGGGACCGAGGGGAGAACTCACCGAGGCAATCCCTGTGAGGAGGGGTGTAAGACAGGGCTGTATGCTGACACACACCCTCTTCTCACTATATATAAATGATGACCCGAAATATCTTTTGGGGTGCAGACATGATTCACCGAAGGTAGGATCGGTGACAGTACCGGCTCTTTTATTTGCAGATGATACTATTTAAAAGTCACAAACCCCGAAGGGACTTTAAAATCTATTAGATTCATTTAGTGACTATTGTAAATCAAGGGGCCTTAAAATAAATTCTACCCAAACAAAATATATGGCAGTCAAACCACACATATCATTCAAGAAGAATATCACTGTCCAAAAACAGAAGCTAGAATATATGCCAAATTTTAATTTCTTAGGTATCACACTTGACACTAAATTGACCTGGCACTCGCATCTCCAAAACAGTAAGACTATTCTGCTCCAAAATTCCTCGCCAATACTAAGAGATCATCAGAATAGTATTACCAAGGCAGTGTCTCCTGCACTTGAAGTGTAAAAATACAGGGCACAATCTGCAACACTCTATGGTGCTGAACTTTTGGGGGCTACCTACAGGAATACGTTTGCGGGGGAAGAAAAGAAGTTTTTTAGGAGGCTGTTATGTCTTCCTGTATGCACACCCATGATCCCTATTACCATAGATTTTAATACAAAACTCATTGACAGCCAGGCTATATTGAGACCATTGTTGTTCTGGGTGCGTTTGTGGACCACTGCAGAACTTGCAAGTTATAAAGAAGGGCTAGAAGAGATCTTAAGGTTTGATCAGTGTGCTCGCCTACAGTGGGCCAAGCATGTGCACACATGGTTTTGTAAACTTGGGTTGAACCATCATTGGGAAGCGCCCGCCTTATTGACATCATCCTTAACCCCTTCAGCACTGCGCGGATTCCCCCGCGGTGCTGAAGGGTTCGAGCGCGGGCGGGGCCATGACGGAACGGTTCCGTCATGAGCACAGCTCAACCGATGCTCATGACGGAATCGTTCCGTCATGAGCATGGAAGGGGTTAAACACATCCTGAAAACCAAGTTTTGGGCATTTATGCAAAATAGTGTCTCCCATAGTTCAGATATTGGTAGGTTGACATCTGTTTCTCCTTACAAAAGCACTTCCGTTTTTTGAGCAATATGTTTTTAGTGTTGGCAGATACTTCTTCACCGTCAATTTATTAAGGAAAGAAAAAGGCAAGAAATTTTAAAGCTGCAAAACTATATGTGCTGCTTTAAGTACTTATATGCACCTTTTTTGAATTTGCACTTTATTTGTTTTGAATTTGCCCAGAATCCATGCAGAAAGCTTCAGATAGCCATATGCACCTTTTGCATACTTTATGTGCTGTTTAATTACGTATATGCACGGTCATAGCATTTGCACTTTATTCCTTGTTTAGAATCTGTAGAAAGCCTTAAATATTTATATGTACTTTCCTAGCATTTGCACCTTCTAAAACCTCTGCCCGGAACTTATATTTCCCTCTATGTTTTAAACATACTACATAGTAAGCTTAGCATTTTTATTGTATTTTATCTGATTTATTGAGTAACTGGTTTTATATTCTAAAGGCAAAAATTTACTAACTACAATTGTCCAAGTGCATATTAAGGAAATGATTATTCAAACTGTGTTTATCTACTATGTATGAACTGCTTTTACTTTGTATCTTTTATGGTTTTCTAAACCAAATAAAGATTAATGAATGAATGATATACATATATATCCATCAAGGTCACTCTGTTGACCGAAACGCGTTATGGCAGAGAGGTACAATAAACAATTTGAAAATTGAAGCATCGTGAAGTCTGTGCTTTGTCTATAAGGATAAAGCGAGCGCAGGAAGTGATTTTTAACAAAAGTGCTGTTTAGATTAGGTCTTGGAATACATACGAGTAATGCAGGATCAACAAAGACGTATGTTCCTTATTGGGCTATAGTTGTGATTTATACATAGGCGTTTCTTATTGTACCCTTATTTTCACCATGACACCTTGAGCACAAAGCACTTTTGTTTTTCTGTTAGATCATGCAGGGTGTATATCTATACTGTGGGGAACCCTTCTTGTTTGTCTGGACATCCCCAGAACCCAATGAGACATCTAAGTTTGGTGGGCAGAAAGAGACATATCAATGATCTCAAAGAAATTGTGTTTTAATACAGCTGGATGGAACAAAGTGGGGAGTGGAGGGACTGTCTGATTTTGACTGTCTTCTGACCTCATGAGGAGAGTGTCTGCTCACTCTGAGGCCGAGAACAATGCCTTTCCCGGGTGGAGGTGTTCACACCTTCCCCCCTGGCCATGAAGAGCCATCCGTGGTAGGGAGCTTCAAAGGCCTTTCATCCTTTGTAATGCAATCTCAGCCTGTTACAGGGAGTATGCCCCCTTCATGTCCTCCCTCCCTTTTTGTGGGGAGGACAGGTGTGAAAACATAGAAAGAATAGTAGGTGTGCCTCCCTCTGCCAACTCTACCCTTCAGGTGCTGGAGGCGAGGTGAAGTACACTTTTCAATGCCCACCATCTTGAAGATTGTGGAACTTATCAAATCAGGGCTAGGTCCATGACCCCCTCCCACTGTAGAGGGTGTAGACACCCCAGGTAAGGAGCCCATTGGCCACTACCTGTCACTCCCCTGTAACGCCCCTAAATCCAGTATTTAGGTGGCATCCCCCGACCTTCAGTTCCCGATGACCTAAGAAGAGCTGGACACTATAGAGCCGCACCAGCAGAGAAGACTGCAGAGGCCAGCTGACATGGTCCCAGCCCTACCGGCCTGTCTACAGCCCTTGACGATCCTGCACTAAAAGATTACTCGTCCTGCAGCTCAGTGACCTTCAAAACCCTGGGAGGACTGACAGCTTTCAATAAAGATCAAGACTCCAGAGAATAGCGGATTTGTTCACCAAGCTACCATCTTTAAAATAAGGACTCTGTGAACTGAAGAACCGCATATCCAACATTCACAATAGTGCCCAAAAGTGCTCATATATACCCTTACCCTAATTAAGGAGAACACATGTTTCTCACGGATGACGGTAAGGGCAGCCTTGTGATAAACTGCACCGTTAGAATTCTCAACCTCCCATATGACCAAACAAACGCATTACCTCTGTCCGTCGCTATGCTATCGCTTCTGGACTTACTACATCAAAGGTCCTGCCCCGTAAACAACCTATTCGGTGTCCGTGTATCCCAGCTATCGTACATCGCTGCTCGGCGCGCCCGTTTAAATAAACAGGACCTTCCATCTTGCAGCCAGTCAATGGACGTGTGGATGAGGCAGGGCACCGGTAAGCCCCGTCACTTCCTGTGCATGTGTCTGTAGGAACTACAAAATCCCTAGAAATCTGGGAACTGTAGTCTTGGGTCCATAATATGTGAACGATTACGCAACTCCCATGGATTCATGGGAACTGTAGTGTCGTGTCGTGTCGTATCTCTAAACGGTACCAACAGTGTGCCATGCCTGTGTGGAACACCGCATACCAACATTGTCTAAAAGTTTGGAAACAGCCTACAAAGACTATGTGAAGCAAGGCTGTGTGCAAGGCTCAATCCCGGTACTATAGTATCATGCTGGTTAGAAACCCAGAACTTCTGCCTGCTAATGTTTTAGTTCTATTGTAGGTCATGCCTTATGACTGGGTCTCATCAGTAGTGACATATAAACGGCCATTGGGCATGCCTTATTCTGATGAATTGGATAGTTAAGCAAGAAAAAGTCCATACTTAGGAAGATGTTTCAAAATACCTGAAGTCACAAGATCTAGCATGTGTTTACTCTCAATGAGACATTGTGACCAAATGGTATCATAACAAAAACGGACTACTGGGGACCACACAGATACTAACTTGACCCCATGTCTAATTCAGTTTCTATTCAGCATATTCCATGGGATTGAATCATTCAATCCTCAATTGTCAGTCTCCAATTTATAGACCCATCGTTGCTCCCTCTCCAAAAGTCTCTTGATGAGGTTTGGGCCTTCCTTCACTTTTTCGATTATGGTCCATTCTGTGTCTTTGTCATCGTGATTCTATGTTCACCAATTCGTAGCTTAACTTTTCGGATAGTCATGCCTATGTACCTGGATCCACACAGGCATATGACCACGTTACAGGTGTTCAAATTAGTGTGGTCTCTCTGCTTCCCAGTCATGCTTTAGACCCAGGTTGATGCTGGTGGTATGCTTTGTGAAGGGGCACACTACACAATTCCCACAGGGAAAAGGGCCCTTTACAGGTGGTTGATTCCACAAAGTCAATTGAGCATCACATGTGGGTTCTCAGCTGTCCATATGAACCAATGTGTTCCTTATGCTTTTATTCCTCCTGAACGGGAACATAGGTTTCTCAAATGTAAGTTTGTTGGACGTGAGGATACGCCAATTTTTTTTTTTTTTTTTTATACTATTGGAAGATGAACTGTGCGTGGTCACACATATTAGTGCTTTGGTTTCCTCCGTAGTGTTGGTTTCCAATAAGGCCTCACATGGTGTATTCCGTGATCTTTTTCGCTTGTTCAAGTACCTTAATGGGGTATCCTTTATCCTTCAGTCTCTTCGTGAGATTTCTGGCTTCCTCATTGTAATCCTCCAGGTTAGAACAATTCCTCAGTATCCTTCGATATTGTCCTATGGGAAGGTTTTCTCTTAAGGATCGAGGGTGTGCACTGTCAAAGTGTAGTAAGCTGTTTCGGTCAGTCGGCTTTTTGTACAACCTGCTCTCAAGTCTCCAATCTTTAGCCATGATGTTGATGTCCAAGAAGGAGAGACAACTGTTGTTACAGGCACTTGTAAATCTCAGGTAGGGGTTGATACTGTTAATCCACGCCATGAATTCAGTGATACTGTCTTGGTCCCCATGCCAAATGACAAATATGTCATCTATATATCTGAGCCATTGTCATATGTTGTTGGAAAAGGGATTGTTGGACCAGATGAATGTGTCCTCTAAATGCCCCATGTAGAGACAGGCAATACTAGGGGCAAAAGTACTGCCCATGGAAGTCCCATGGACTTGCAGATACAATTCGTCCTCAAATCTGAAGAAGTTCTCAGTGAGGTCAATCCTCATGAGGTCGATGATGAATCACACTGGTGCCTGCCAGGGCCACTCTTGTCTTCTCAGTACAGTCTGTATGACTTGGATACTCTCCTCTTGTGGAATGCTTATACAGAGCTTCCACGTCTAAGCACAGTATTGTTTAATTGGACCGGTCATATTCAACATCTGTCAATATGTTAAGAAGATGTTTTGTATCCCTGACATAAGACTTGATCTTGGGGACAAGTGGACGTAAAAAGAAGTCGGTGTATTGTGAGAGTGGTTCAAGACACGACCCTATGCCAGAAACAATAGGTCTTCCAGGAAGTGGTCCCCACCCTTTATGTATTTTTGAGATGGTATAAAATACAGATGTTCTAGGTTCTTAATTGTTAAGGAAGTCTCTCTCGTTCTTATTGATCATTCCCTTTCTAGCGCTTTGCTAGTAATGTCAGTGAAGGTCTTCTGCAACCATGCGGTAGGATCCCTTTGTATCTTCCTGTAGTTTCTCACCTCTGACAGAAGGGAGATGCATGCTGACCTATATGCGTTGACCTCTTGTATTACAATCGCTCCCCCTTTGTCAGTGGGTTTTATGATCAGATTTTTCCATTTTGACAAAGAATCCAATGCTTTTCTTTGGACCTGGCTGAGGTTGTTGTAAGTGTTATAATTCGGTTGTAGTGACTCAATTGTTTTACTCACTGCTTCCTCAAAAGCCAACATCTCAGGTTGGATAATAGAAGGAGGTGGTCAAAAGGTAGATTTTCCACATAAAGTTGTGTATCCTGTGTCTTTGTCTTGCTCTGGTTGTCCTTCAAAGAAGTTTTTCACACTGATCTTTCGAAAAAACTCACGACGTTAACAGCGTGTTTTAAATTTGTCTATGTGTGTGGTCGGAACAAATCCTAGGCCTTTATTGAGTACCTCATGTTCTTCTGTGGTCAAGATTTCATCAGTGAGGTTTAACACCAGATCTACTTTGAGCTCAAGCCTGCCAGTTGGTCTTTGGTTTGGCTTCTTGTATTCACCCATGTGTCTTCTTCCCACTGGACCCTCCTGTCCGCTCGTCTGCCCCGTC
Organism: Triturus cristatus; assembly: GCF_964204655.1. Taxonomy (NCBI): domain Eukaryota; kingdom Metazoa; phylum Chordata; class Amphibia; order Caudata; family Salamandridae; genus Triturus; species Triturus cristatus. The sequence goes on along the minus strand of NC_140589.1, from coordinate 576,603,411 downwards.
TGCCTCTTCTCTTGCCCTGACCTAAAAAATGTTGTTGGTTGTGGTTGGGTTGTTAATATGGCATTCTATAGAATTGTGGTGGGCCTTGGAAAGGTTGTTGGTTAAATGGACCAGGCCGAGGGAACAACAGTGGAGGATAACCATGGTTTTGTCGTCCTCTACTCTGTCTTTTTGGTCTGCCCCTCCAACTTTTGTTGGAATTGTCAGTCGACCGCTCTTCTTGGTCTTAGTAGACGGATCCCAAGTCACTCCTATTTAAAGATCCTGTATCATTCTCTGGTTGTTTGGTGTAATTATCCCGGATATATTGAATCACAGCTGCAAAATTAATGGCCCACTACGGAGAGAAGAATCACGATGACAAAGACATAGAATGGACCACAATCGAAAAAGTGAAGGAAAGCCCAAACTTCACCAAGAGTCTTCTTGAGAGGGAGCAACGAAGGGTCTATAAATTGGGGACTGACAATTGAGGATTAAATGATTAAATCCCATGGAATATACTGAATAGAAACTGATTTAGACATGGGGTCAAGTTAGTATCTGTGTGGTCCCCAGTAGTCCGTTTTTGTTATGATACCATATGGTCACAATATCTCATTGAGAGTAAACACATGCTAGATCTTGTGACTTCAGGTATTTTAAAACATCTTCCTAAGTAAGAAATTTCTTGCTTAACTATCCTATTCATCAGAAAAACGCACACCCAATGGCCGTTTATATGTCACTACTGATGAGACCCAGTCATAAGGCATGACCTACCATAGAACTAAATCATTAGCAGGTAGACGTTCCGGGTTTCTAACCAGCATGATACTAGCCTACCGGGATTGAGCCTTGCACACAGCCTTGCTTCACGTAGTCTTTGTAGGCTGTTTCCAAACTTTTAGACAATGTTGGTATGTGGTGTTCCACACAGGCATGGCACACCGTTGGTACCGTTTTGAGATACGATACGACACTACAGTTCCCATGAATCCATGGGAGTTGCGTAATCGTCACATATTATGGACCCAAGACTACAGTTCCCAGATTTCTAGGGATTTTGTAGTTCCCACAGACACGAGCACAGGAAGTGACTGGGCTTACAGGCGCCCTGCCTCATCCACACGCACATTGACCGGCTGCAAGACAGGACGTCCTGTTTATTTAAACGGGCGCGCCGAGCAACGATGTGCGATAGTCGGGATACACAGACACCGAATAGGTTGTTCACGGGGCAGGACCTTTGATGTAGTAAGTCCAGAAGCAATAGCATAGCAACAGACAGAGGTAATGCGTTTTTGGTCATATGGGAGGTTGAGAGTTCTAACGGTGCAGTTTTTCACTTGTCCCCTTAACAGCGTGTGACTACAAGGCTGCCCTTACCGTGATCCATGAGAAACATGTGTTCCCCTTAATTAGGGTAAGGGTATATGAGCGCTTTTGGGCACTATTGTGAATGTTGGATATGCTCATCTGCATTGAGATTGCATGCAAGATTGTACATATTTTTGGCAAAGATGTGGCGTCTGTCGTAAAGTACGAACGATTTTTAACCATGGACTGGATGTGATTGGGTGTCTTGTTCACTAGAGGATAAGGTAATGTAAACTAATGAGAATAAAAATAAAGTGTGATATTTCACGCATACCGCCCAATGGGCAAGGTGAGATCAACTGATCTATATCAGCTCTGGGTAACGGTCACAAATTATTGATCATGAAAGTATGGTAATAAGAGGACCCGTGCATGATGGGTGCATTGGTACACTATGACTATGATTATTATGTTGCATAATTGTATGTCTTTTTATTCCCCTTACAGGTGGAATTTTTCTTGTACATAAAGAAGGGAGATAAGTATACTCCCCACTTATTTTGGACGAAGGCTACAGCTTTCTGTTCCTTCAATACTAATCTATGGGATAACTATCAGTCAACGACAGGGAGGGAATCTTTCGTGCCCTGAGGAAAGCCCAGGACCTATGAGGGCCATCTTTTTTGGGGCTGAAACATGTTGGCAGGTTTTTAGGGTCATAGGACTATAAACTCCAAAAAAGACCCTTTTAATTACTTTTAATATCCACTAGGTCCCAGAGAGTAAAAGGGATACCTTGGGAACGGAGTAGGATTGTTATCTTTAAGTCCCCCTGGCATACATCTCCTAAGAGCTCCCTGAAATATGGTCGAGCCCACCCTGACTTTTAGGAGTCGGGGTGAACCCAATGATGAAGCATGACACCAATATGGCGTGTGAAGGTTAAATAACAAAAAGGAATTGCTTCCTTCCCGCATCTCGCAGTGTACGCCACGTAAGGTATTAATTTAGTTCTAGAGCTCTGTTCTGTCTGGATACAATTTGCGGGTGTGTCCTACCAGGCTCTGCCAGGAGGCTCTACACCTCTGTAGTTGGCTGGGGTGTCAAGGCATTTCCCTGATGGTGAGCCATCATGGTGGCATTTGTGAGCTCCAAGGTGGATGAGCTCTGCCTGTAGTGTGTGATGGACCACTAGCAGTGGTTACTCCCTGAGGTGGCACAGGGAATCTTCCAACAGTTAGGCTCTTTTCACCACTGTCGAAAAAGTGCAAAATGTTTGCATTCAGAATTTTACAAGAAGGCTCTCTCTCTCTGTGAGACACATTCTGGTTAGAATGGAACACCGGACCCCTGTATGCCTCTCTGCCTCACCTGCACCGAGTTCCAAAGAAAATGAGGTACAAACGGGCCCAAGTCATCTCAGTGGCTATGTACTAGGACAGGAGAGTCTATTGGCACTCTGGGCACGAGCATCCGTCCTCTAATTGGGTTACCTCTTTGGGAGGATTTTCTGTCACCGCAACAGGACAGAACTGTGCAATCTACACCTCCATGAGTGGCGATTAAGTTGTGGCAGTTGACTGCATTCGGTCTACCTCCTGAGGTTGTGGGTGGTATTCTTACTGTTTGGCATCCTTTTACAAAGTCTATTTACACCAGACGCTAGGACAAATGTAGGTATTGGTGTGGAGTTCGCAACACTGACCCATTATGAGCCAAATTGGTGGATGTTTTATTGTTTGTTTTGTCCTTGGCCCAGCAAAGACTTGCAGTGGGCACCATTAGGGGTTATTTGTTTGTTCTTTCAACCTTTTTGCATTTACCAGACTACCTGTCCATGTTTAATGTCGTGATGAGGTTTGTAAAAGGTTTATCTGATAGATTCCTTATCTTAGAATAATCCCCAGGCCTCAGACCGGATCTGGATATTTTTTGTGAGCCGTACCCATGCGCGCCAGGATGTGGTGTTGATCGGCTCCGCCTGGTGTCTTCTGCGCCTGGAGTGACGTGTGGTGCATACATAAGCACCACCCCACCGCTCTGACATTGGCTCCTCTCTTACCATGCCAGTCAGTGCAGACATGGAGAGAGCTACCCAGAGTAATATTTTGACTAACCCTTTTTCGACTTTTTCAACTTTGTTGAAGTTTTTTTTTAGATCTTTCTCCTGGCGTGGCAGGGATGTCTACTAGGAAAGCTGACTTCAAGCCCTGCAGCGCCTGTGACCGACAGATGTCGGTGACGGACCGGCATCTTGTTTGCCTCTGGAGCGCGACCACGATGCAAAGACTTGCGTCGACTGCTGCACCATGCACCCCAACACTTTGAGGGGCAGACCCTCCAGCTCCTTGCTGCTCGACAAGCGACTCTGCGATGGTGTTGATCCAGGTCAAGAGGAAGATCCTGGGATCTGTTGCGGAACCATCGATCTTCGTCGCAGTGAAAGTGGTCTGGGTGTTCAGGTAAGTCCCACCCAAAGAAGAAAAGTAAGAAGTCGAAGAGGTCTTCAACTTCATTCCGTTTGTTGAACTCATACAACAAGACGAGGGAGCGTTGTCAAGGCATGGCTCATTGGTTCAGGTTGCACCTGAGCCGGTTTTGTGCCTCATATTTAAGCGGCCCATTCCCGGTGGCGTGTCTTTGGACCCGCAGGTTTATAGGACCCTACCTGATTCCCCACCAACTGGTCCTCGCCTGGGACCAGTCGGCCCCTTGGATCCATGGATGGATCCGAATCAGCGCCTATCTTACCTCCTCAACTTTTCCTAGATGCCGATGTTCCTGGCTGCTCTGTCCCCATTCTCATCCCCAACCCCAACACACAGCCGGAGGTGCGTTGCTTTGCCCTCCAGACTGGAGCCGGAGCCCTATTCCTATGGCCTGAGACTTGGGAAAGATTGGGAGGGGGTCACTGTACCCTGAGAAATACCAGCCCCTAGACGCCAGCATGAACTGGTGTGAGGAATTCTTGGACGCCAGTGGGCTGGACACGACCCCAGATACTGGCATGGTCTTTTCTTCTACCGTGTCTACGGAGGTGGAAGCTTCTTTGGCTATGGTGGTGAGAAGGGCGGTTGAGGTCCTAGACCTTAGTCTGCCCTCAGTGGCAGAGCTTCTTTGGCTATGGTGGTGAGAAGGGAGGTCGAGGTCCTAGACCTTAGTCTGACCTCAGTGGCAGTCAAGACTAACGTCTTGACAGAGGTGCTTTAGCTGGGAGTGACCCCCTCAGGACCTCTTCTTTAAAAGAAGCCCTTATGGACGCCCTGCTTAGGACCTGGTCGGAGCTCAGCAACGGGGTTTCCTGTGAACATGACAATGCTGCTGCTATTTCCCCCGCACAACACACTACCCTCCACTTCCCACGTAAACTCTGGTGATTCCCTACCACTCCACCAGATAGGGATTGCAAGAGGTTGGACACCTTAGGCAAGAAAATGTGTTCTTTCACCTGCCAGGCACTGCAGTGTAAGAACACTGCATGCCTTTTGGCTGTTACTCCCATTCACTGTGGGATTCGGTTGACCAGATCCTTCCTATGGTCCTGGAGGAGGCCTGGGCCATGCTCTTCCAAGCTATGGCAGACAGGAGAGATGGAGCCAAGTTCACGATTAGATGTGGGCTGGATATGACCAACTCGCTAGGCAGAGTGGTTTCTATGTCGGTGGCCTTTCGGCACCACGCCTGCCTGTGAACGACTGGCTTTTCAGGGGATGTCCATGCCCTTTGATGGCTCCTGTCTCTTGACAAGGCAGACTCCACGCTGGAGTGCTTCAAGGATAGCAGAGCTAGGGCCTGGTCCTTGGGCGTTTTCATGGCCCCCACCAACCCCAGACCGCCTTTTGCTCTTTTCGTGTCTACGGAAGGGCTTCCAGCTATGTCCTTACACGCCCAGCCACCATGGCTAGCAAGCTCTCCAGACCTGCATAACCGAGGACACGGTACTCCCAGACGCCGTGGGTGCAGCAGCCACAGGTCGGGCCAGCCCACCACCCCGGTTGTCTCCATAGGCATTTCTACCATATACTAAAACATCTGAAGAGCTCCTCCTGATTATAGCGGTAGTTGTAGCCTGCACCGCGATTTACTGGCACGGTGTGTAGAGAATCCCTATGATGAAACATGCCACCTCTGGTGGGTGAGGGATTTCGTTCCAATAATTGATTCATAATCTAGGTCCCTAACTTACTCTTTGTGTCAGACCTGTGTATTTCGTTGTGTGAATGATTTATAAGTTGGTACTGAATACCCACTGGTCTTCAAATCTCCCCTGGCCCTCCTTTCATGTTTGTTTTCAGTCCACCATCCCTCCGGCAGCCGCAGCCTCCAAACCTCTTTAGTTCGCCCTCCAACCTTCATGGGCAACCAGTGGGAGACAGGATACGCCATCACCTGCACCTCTGGAATTCAATAATGTTAGACGGACCGGGAGGGTCGGCCGAGGACAAGGGGAGAGGTCTCCGGGGAGAGCCGTCTCCAGCGATCGTACAGACGAGTAACTTCCCCCCCACAGATGTACACCACACAAAGATAGGTTCTAACGTTATTTATAAGCAATCTTTAGGTACGATAGAATGGTACAAGGAGGTCAGGACTCAGGGGTCCCCTCGATTCTAGTCTCTTGGTTGGGCAAAGGGGGTAGCGGGACAGTCTTGTTACCAATCTGGTAGATGCGATGAAATGATGGATAGCTCACAATCCTCGAGCTCGGTGTTCTAGTTAGACGGGCCGCGGCAGCGCCAGCAGGTCCCGGTGAAGGTGGTCGTTACACGGTTCGCGGCAGCGCCAGCAGGTCCCGATGAAGGTGGTCGTTACACGGTCCGCGGCAGCGCCAGCAGGTCCCGATGAAGGTGGTAGTTACAACGGTCCGCGGCAGCGCCAGCAGGTCCCGATGAGGATGGAGGATGCAGAAGGCCGCGGCAGCGCCAGCAGGCAGAGTGATAGTTCACAAGGCAGGGCTACGGCAGCGCCGGTAGTCCGTCAAGGATGAGTTCTTCTCGGTGTCTCTCGACTCCAGGATACAACTGCCTTCCTGCTCTGGAGCTGCCCCAGTTATAGGTCTGGCGCCCTTTGATGTCCGGACCCTCGCACTTGGAGGTCGGGAGGTCCGGGAGGAGGGAGTCCAGACACCCAGCAGGGGGGTGGAGCCAGCGCCCGGGGGAGCTGGGGGGCGATCGGCACCTGGCGGGGGAGAGCCATCGACACTTCTTTCTCCCATCGACCTGCCAAGTGGTCCGTTCACCTCCTGGGTGGATGGTGGTGCCGGGATGTCGGGGCCTGGCCAGGCCCAGGGTTAGGGTCGAGCTGAGGCCACGCGGCCTCGTGGTGCAGTGTCCAAGATGGCGGCCGGGCGAGGGAGCCGGTAGTGGTTCGGCCCCATGATACAGAGATGTCCGGGGGCCGGAGTCCCGTCTGGAGACGGGGTGCGGGTGGTTTCTGTGGGTAACACCTGGAGGGCCGGGGCTCGGGCCCTGTCATGCGGGGAGGGAGCAAGCCCTTCATGTGGCCTGTCCAACAAATAATATCAGACTGCTAAGTTCTCCAGATTGTCCGAAGGGGCTACTTCCTTCCTTTCGTAACTACCCCTCCACCCATGCCACCAACTTGCGACAGGCTGACAGATGCCCATCTATCCTTACTCCACCAGGAAGTGGTGGCTCCCTTGGCCAGAAGAGCCATAGAGAGAATGCTGGCGCTAGAAGTATGTGGTGATTGTTATTCCCACTACTTTTTGTTGGCCAACAAGGACGGAGTCCTTTGGCCTATGCTAGACCTGCGCAATCTCAATTTCCTCCTCAAAAAGGAGAAATTTCAAAATGTTTACGCTCGCTCAAGTCCTGTCTGCTCTGGACCTGGGAGACTAGATGGTAATGTTGGACTTGCAGGACGCATATTTCCGCAGTCCCGTCCTGCCTGCCCCTAGACATTACCTGTGATTCACGGTGGGCCTCAAGCACTTTCAGTTCGTTGTTCTTCCTTTGTCCTTACTAGCGCCCCTCGGGTGTTCACCAAGGTGATGGCAGTGGTTGCATCTCATCTACAGAGATCAGGGGTGCGAGTCTTTGTAGGAGAGTAGGATCTGCTTCACATGGGTACCCCCACTTTTTGCTGGTGTTTCACTGTTTTTTAACCTTAGTCTGGCTGTGGCCCTGCTAATCAGGCCCACAGCCTAGCTGCTTCCTCTCTAAAATGGTTTCCATGTACGTTAGGTACATATCTAATTGGATTCTGGAGTGCCTTATAAGCCCCTAGTATATGGTATACTATGTACCTAGGGCATAGGTACCTCAGAGGCCTACCAGGGGCTGCAGCATGTATTATGCCACCCCTGGGAAGCACTCCAAAATAACACCACAGGTCTGCTACTGCAACCTGGGTAAGGGTCTGCGTGCACCCCTTACTGTGGTATAGGCTACCTATATCACAACCTTATACAGACACATATAAACCTATAAGCCACTCCTATGGCAGGCCTTGACAATCCTGAAGGCAGAGTGCTTGGTTTTATGTGAGAGGATGCCCAAGCATGAGCTGAGCCCCTCTGCAGCATTCGGAAATGCTTCCTTATGGCTGTTCTGTGATACAGCCATACCATATACTCTTAAGTGCATTATAACCTCGCGGTAAATGCTAACTGCTGGGGGAAACTCCGGCAGGGGAGGCCTGGACAATAGGTTTCCTGTCACAGGGAGGGGTAACCACCTCCCCAGACAGGCAGATGTGTATTGGGGCAGGGTGGGTGCATTCAGAGAATGCTTTTGAGACACTGCCTGGGGCACACAAGGTGTCCCTGTGCATAGCCCAGTTCAAACTGGTTGCAGGGGCACTCAGCCCCTGCTCTGGCGCGAAACTAGGCAAAGGGGAAAGGGTGTAACCACCCTAGGCCCACCCATAGGTGGAGCCTTCGAGTTAGTTCAACCCCTAAACTTAGTATAAGTATAGGAATCCAGTCCCTAGGACTTTGGATTACCCTGGATGATCCTCTGAAACATATATCCTGGACCTTCGAATTTCTATCACGACTAGAAGACGAAAGAAATCTCCCTTGGGGTCAAGGAGTGACTCCCCTGCTTGGCAGGCACCAAAGAAGCAACTGACCGGTCTGGATTACTGAAGCTCCCGCCGGACACCGAAGTCTCTGCATCCCCAGAGGTGGATTTCCAGACTTCCCCGAGGCTACCCTGAGTCCACAGCAAAGCTGAGGCCCGTGGGTAACGTGGAACCGTGACCCCTGGGCACCGTGAACTTTTGCAGCAACAACACCTTCCTGGTCATCCTCGAAGTTGTGCTTTGGGCTCCGAGTAGAGCCTGGAGCACCTCCTGCAACAACGATTGTTGGCCTCCACTCCACGAGTGACCCGTGGGCCAGCTTCCAGTGCGACCGCTCGAGGCTCCATCGCGATCACTAGCCCGTTGGCTAGCAGGTCCCCACGAAGGCAACTCCACTCCTGTTGGGGCTTTTCTGGTTGCTCCAGACTTGCTCTTACTTACCCTCGCTGGGTGAGTCCATCAGACCTTGCTGGTCTGCACCGCAGTCCTTTCTCTGATTTCCTGAGACTTGCCGTTGCCAAGGCTTGTTGGGTCCTTCCTGGTCGCCGACACCGCAGCACTCGACAGACTTCGTGGGACAGCTCGAATCCGGCTCATGGACTTCGTCGACGCCTCCTGGACCTCGTGGCTGAAGAGTCGAGACACCCATCAACTCACCTGAAGCACCCGACATTGTGGGCATTGGTCCATCCTGCCCTAGGTCACTGGCAAGTGACCCAGACTCTGTCCCCACTGCTTTCAGGTTCCTTACATCCTAGATCCAGGCTTGGATCTCTCCGGACACTTCTCCTCTTCACGGCAGCAGCAGTTCTTTGCAGGCTTACATAGAAATCGACGACGCGACCCGACACCAAAAGACACCTATGCACCCGGCTCCCCTGGGTGAGGTAACTTGAGTGAGGGTTTGGTCCTGACTCGATTAGAAGTGTCCCTAATCTTTAAGATTCCAACCGTGACATTCTCCATAGAAAGTAATAGGAACCCGCAGTTGTGTTTCCACACTGCATACAGTTCCCGTGGGTCCCCTGTGTTCCTACCTTGGGTGGTTCCTAGGGGTCCTAGCGATTCTAGAGGCAATAGGGCTAGTGCCTATTACAGTCGTGGTTCTTATACCATGTTTTTAGTATATGGTTTGGTACGCCCCTAGGGCTCAAACGTGTATTTGTGCTTTTACTGATGCTTAATCACTTGTACTTCGAACTCCAGTCTCATAAAGAGACTAGAGGGGTGTGTTTAACCTTAAATACATACATTTTGAATATATACCTGTGTGGTTGTCTTTTCATTTGATCACTCGAGATTATAGACTGGTAAAACAAGCTGCTTTACATTCCCTCAAAACTTAGCCTGAAGGCAGCTCTCCATAGCTAGCACTAGAATAGTTTTCACATAAGGTTGTCTTTAACCATTCACCATAAGGGATTGTTTGGACTGATACAAGGTGCCCACTAGAACTAGTGGACAGCATATATCAGGCCACCTTCTCACAGTCTTTACCTATCTCGACGACTGGCTGTTGAAGGTGGGCTTGCCTAAGCAGTCATCTCCCAACTCCAGACTATGGCGGGCCTCTTGCACTTGCTGGGGCACACTATCAGCATGCCGAAGTCACACCTGACTCCCTCTTAGACACTCCCTCCATCGGAGCTGTTCTGGACATGGTGCAGTTTTGGACTTATTCCACCGAACGGCGAGTCCAGAATATTCTTGATATTTCACCCTTTATCCTGGGTTTCGGTAAGACTGACTCCAAGGCTGCTGGGCCTCATGGCATTCTGCTTGTGACACATGCCTACTGGCATATGAGGGCTCTGTTGTGGGACCTGAAATTCAGTAGGCTCAGCATCATGGGAATATCCCCGACATGGTCCAGGTCTCGGAGGGAACTGCAAAAGATATGCAGTGGTGGTTAACGAACCATGATTGGGTCAATTGCTGACCCTCCACCTTCCACCAACCAGATCTGGCAGTGGTTACAGATGCGTCACTTTTGGGATGGGGGCGGCCATCTGGGAGAATTGGAGATCTAAGACCACTGGTCTCCGGCAGAATCCGGACTCCATATCAACCTCCTGGAGCTTCTGGCAAACCGGCTGGCATTGAAAGCCTTTCAACCCTCCATCAAGGGAAGGCTAGTGCAGGTGTTCACGAACAACATGAGCGCCATGTGGTACTTTTATAAACAGGGCAGGGTGGGGTTGTGGACCCTTTGTCATGAGGACCTGCGCATCTGGACATTGCTGGAACGTCCGGGCATATGCTTGGTGTTTCAACACTTGGCGGGCTATCTGAACACCAGAGCAGATGAACTCAGCCGAAGATGCCTAGTGTATCAGTAATGGCGTCTCAATCCAAAGGTGATGCAGGGTATCTTTCAGCAGTGGGAGTGCCTTGGTAAGATCTGTTCACCACCGCCGAGAACATGCAATGTCAGCAGTTCTGCGTGCTGGATTTTTCAAGGCGGCTCTTGCTCTGAGACGCTTTTTGTTTCGAGTTGAGCTCAGGCCTCTTGTGCGCCTTTCCCGTGACACCACTCATGCCATGATCTCTCAAGAAGACCAGGAACGACTGGGCCCAAGTCTTCATTGGGGTTCCAGAATAGGTTCAGAAAGTTTGGTATCCCGAGCTGTGGAGCATTGCCATAGCTTCTCGAATCAGACCGCCCCTTCTGGAGTATCATCTGTCGCAGCAGAAGGGACAGTTCTCCACCCGAACCTTTCAACACTCCGCCTTTATGCGAGGTGATTGAGGGGCAACAGTAGACAGCTTTTCGACCTTTAGTCTGAAGTCTGCAATGTTACCTAGGCAGCCAGGCGTCCCTCCACCAAGACGGTATTCACCTGCCGCTGGGGAAAGTTTGTGGCATGGTGTGGAAAAAAGTAAGTTGACCCTCTTTCTGCACTCCTTTCTCAGGTCCTTCTGTTTATTCTTTCTCTTATCCAGCAGGGCTCTGCGTTGGGCACCTTAAAGGGCGATCTTTCTGTTATCTCAGCCTTCCTGCGGTTGCCAGATGAGCCATCCCTCTTCAAATCCCCTGTTGTAAATAGGTTTTGAAAGGTCTCCAACGTCTTGTTTCCTCCTTCACCCTTTATCATGCATCGATGGAACCTTTTATTTATTTATTTTATTTATTTGCAGCTTTATATAGCAAAAATATGACTTTTCAGGGTGTCAGACCACTGTACAAGTAGCAGTCAGGTCATACATATAAGAGAAAATGCAAGAGAGACAAAACAGAGAACAAACAACATTAAAATACAGATACATTATATGAAAAATAGCTTGGAAGATCCATGATCCTGAGGAGTCGACATGAAACAGAAGAGGCTGAATGACTAAAGATGACTAGTGAAGGAATCTATTCATCAGAATAATTTTTACTTTCTGTTCAAAGAAGGTAAGGGAGGGATTCATCCTGGTTTTAGGTGGTAGTGAGTTCTATATTCTAGGAGCTAGCCCAGATAAGGAGTGGTTGTACGTAATTTTCTTTTTGATCTTCTGTGGCTTCAGCAGTAAGCATTTAGAACTTTTTCCAGATTCCTACCTCCAGAGAGTTCACATTTTTTGGCCAGGTAGACAAGTGTGTTGTGGAGAAGGATCTTGCGTGTCATGTAAGCTATCGTCAACTGGATTCTGGCTCCAAACGAGAGCCATTTTATGTGGTTGAGGGGAGGAGTAATGTGGTTGAATCTTCTGGATCTAGTGATGATCCTGGCGGCGTAGTTGAATGTGGTTGTTTGTGGAGCAAGCTGTACTTTGGGTAAACTAGCAAGAGTAGCGCTCCCATAATCCAAACTGGAGATAACCTGGGATTGGACTGCTTATTGGAAGTCAGCCTGGGGCAAGAAAAGTTTGATTTTCCCTAATGTGTTTAGATCGTAGTTGGTTCCTCTAGTAGTGGTACTGATATGATCTTGCATATTTAGGTGTTTGTCCATTATTATACCTAGTGATCTAGTGGAATCTATCAAGTGCGGGATGCAATTAAGAGCAGTGAGTTGCTTGAGCCATTCTTCTCAGGGGCAGAGTGATTGGGCAGTGTGATCAGGAGGAATTCAGTTTTGAGAGTGTAAAGCATGAAGTGATTGCGGGTTAACCCATGTTTTGTTTTCACTAGGATGCAGTTCAATAGTAGTTGTGCGTCATAGCATACATGTGGTAATTAATGTTGGAGAGATTCAAAAGATCAGTAAGAGGTTCCATGGGCAAATTGAATAAGGTGAATGGAAGTGTGGAACTTCGGAAAACTCCAATTGTGACTGGAGTGGTGTCAGATAGTTTGATTGACCTTGATCCTTTGTGCTCTAGTATGAAGGTAAGAGGCAAGCCATTTTAAGATGGGACCAGATAGCCCCTTCCTCTTCTCACGAAGGTCAATCATACTTATGTTTGACCATATCGAAAGCCGAAGAGAGGTCAAGTAGAATAAGGAGACAGGATTCATTCTGGCCTAACATTCTCAGGGCGTCATCAACAATGTGTATTAGAGCCTTTTCTGATGGATATATCTGCCAGTGGATTCCTCACCTTGTGAATATCCCCTGCGCCAGCAACATTTGGAAACTTTTGTAGCTCTCCACGAGGACGAAGACGACGTCACAGAGGCACGGCTCCGCTCACGGCTCCGCTGACGTCACTGGATCCATAAGAAGACCTCGTCGGCGTGATGACGTCAGTTCCCTCTTTTCCACGCCGTCGACGCTAACGGTTTTCTGGGACTCTCCGTAGTTTTGGCTGGTTACTTTGTTTTTCTGCTGGTGTCTCTCTTTCTTCTGGTTTCCAGTTCAAAAATGTCGACTAAGAAGTCCGGATTCAAGCCATGCAGGGAGTGCGGTAAGCACATGTCCATCACGGATCCGCATGAGGACTGTGTCTGGTGCCTCTCGTCGGATCATGATGTCGAAGGATGCTCTTGCTGCCGCAAAAGCTTTGAAGGAAAAAGAGGCCAAGTTATTCATTGCCAGAATGAAAAAGGAGAAGAGAGGTTGAAGAAGATCAAGATCGAGGTAGAGATCGAAGTCGGGGCATGCTTCGAAGTCCAAGAAGCACAAGAAGAAGAGGCATGGTTTCTGACATCGTTCGGATAGGGATGCGGCTCCGAGATCGACCTCACCTTCTCGACGTCGTAAGGACTTTGTGTCTCCTTCTCCTGTCTCTATTCCTGCCTCTCCTGTTGGCCTGACCTCGCCTGCGGCTTCACTGGAGCATGCTCCGGCTCCATCTCCGACACCGGCTCATTCTCTGTCTCCAGTTGAGGAAGTTCCGGCTCCGAACGAGTCTTCGACTCCGCTGGCTCCACTGTCGGTGCCGATCGGCCCGAGTCCGGTTATGCCTCAGCCTGAGCCATATCCTCCCTTTGCAGGCCCGGGTCAAGATCCAACGCATTATTTAAATGCGATGTATGGGGTCTTCACTAGAGCAATGTACCCCTCTGGAGCGCCTTCGGGTCCCATGGGTCCAATGGCTTTCAACTTGGGAGTTCCTCAAGCTTACCCTCAAACTCCTTTTATGCCTTTTTTCCTGGCGACGCCGTCTTGGCATTTCCCGGCGCCGAGGAGATCGACGCCGCTTCCATCGTCACCGGCTTCGGCTCGACCTCGTTCGACTCCAGCTGCTTCTCTGGATCCAGGTTCGACGCCGGCTCTGGCGCCGTCGGAGTCGGTTTCAGCGCCACCGACTCCTGTTGTGAGAATTAGATCCAGGAGAGAAGCTCAAAGGGTACTGGAAGAACAAAGGTACCAGGTTGAGGAGATGGAAGAGGGTGAGCTCATGGAGTCTGATGATTTGTTTGAGGAGTTGAAAGAAGCTAATGGCTTGGACTTGTCACCAGAGTGGGAGATTACTCCTCCAGCTGATACTCCTTCAAAAGATGTGGCTCCCTACCACCCAGTTATTAAAAAAGCAGCGGAGCTTTTGGATCTGCAGCTACCATCTGCTGAGTTTAAGCCGAACATCCTCAGAGGTTTTACATTCTCCCTCCTCTGTATCGGCACCCTTGCTTCCATTTAATGACTCCATTATTGAACCGGTCATGGAGGTATGGCGTAAGCCCTTTTTAGCTCCTGCGGTCTCTAAAACTGTAGCAAGAAGATATAGGGCGGCTCCAGGGGACCCAGACTTTCTGACTTCCCAACCTTCTCCGGGGTGTCTGGTGGTTCAGGCTGCTTGTTCTAAAAGATCTTCAGGTTTCTTTCCCCAGGCCCCTAGCGACAGGGATGCTAAAAAAGTTGACCAATCATCCAAGAAAGTCTTCTCCTCTCCCAGTATGGCTTTAAAATCAACAAATGCCACCTGTCTTTTGGGCCGATATATCCATGCTCTAATGGATTCAGCTAAACAACTGGCCCCTAAGTTGTCAGAGGAGGATAGACAGAACTTTAATGAGATGCTATCGGACACTCAGGCAGCTGCGCGTCAGGTTATCCAGAGTGGCCTGGATACTGCGGACTCTGTCGCTAGAATCATGGGCTCTTCTGTTGCCACAAGGAGGAGTGCGTGGCTGAAGACAGCTGAGTTCTCCCCTGATGTGCAGGCAACTCTTCTGGACTTGCCTTTTGACAGCTCTGGGCTTTTTGGTGAAAAAGCTGATGCTGCATTGGAGAGATTTAAAGAAAGCAAAGCCACGGCCAAATCTCTGGGTCTGCAGACACAACCTAAGGGTTCTTTTAGGAGGTACAGGGGCTTTGGAAGATCGTCCTTTCAGACCTACAGGCAGCCCCAGCAGCAGCAGCAGCAGCAGCAGCAGCAACAGCAACAGCAACAGAACACCCTATATAAGAGCTACAGGGGCAGAATCAGAGGTCGTGCTCGAGGTCGACAGCTCTCCTCCTCCTCTTCCTCCGTCCCTCCCACCACTGCAAAGCATCCTAGATCCACCATTCTGGATCATGTTGGTCCTGTGGGGGACCGGCTTACCCATTTTCTACAAGATTGGGAATCGGTTACTACAGACCTTTGGGTTCTAGATCTTGTAGAAAATGTGTGCGCCCTTCCCTTTAGGGAATTTCCTCCGAATTACCCTCATTGCCAAGGTGCTTGCTTGGAGGACCATCTTCTTCTCCTGCAGGAGGAAGTCATTACATTACTAAAAGAAGGTGCGATAGAGGTGGTTCCAGAGCAGGAAAGGGGTCAGGGATGCTACTCCCGGTATTTCCCGATTCCGAAGAAGGATGGCAGGCTGCGTCCAATCCTAGACCTCAGGATCTTGAATCTTTTTCTGAAGCAAGAGAAGTTCAAGATGCTCACCCTTGCGCAGGTTCTTCAAGCGCTGCAACACGAAGACTGGATGGTGTCGATCGACTTGCAGGATGCGTATTTTCACATCCCCATCCTGAAGTCGCACAGGAAGTATCTCCGTTTTACGGTAGGGTCGCAACGTTATCAGTTTGCGGTCCTTCCGTTTGGTCCTCCTGCTGCACCTCGAGTCTTCACCAAGGTGTTGGCAGTGGTAGCAGCTCATCTCAGAAGGTCGGGGGATTCCAGTTTCCCCTATCTGGACGACTGGCTGGTCAAAGCGGAGTTGCCAGAGAAGGTGCTTCATCTGCAGGATACAACTCAGCTGTTGTACAAATTGGGTTTCTTGATAAACGTGCCCAAATCTCACCTGGTGCCCTCTCAGCGCAACCTGTTCATAGGGGCGATATTGGACACTACTGTGTGTTGAGCATTCCCACCTCCACAAAGTATTCTCGACATACAGGAAATGATTCCTTTGTTTTACAGTGCAGCGGTCGTTCCAGTCCTGAAGGTCCTCCTTCTGCTTGGTCTGTTTGCTTCCTGCATTCTGTTGGTCAACCATGCACGCTGGCACATGAGGGCGCTCCAGTGGTGCCTCCGCAGGCAGTGGTATCAGTACAAGGGAGATCTCAGGGAGTCTGTGAGGATCTCCAGAGAACCTGCAGTGGATCTGTCTTGGTGGAGTGTGGAGGGCAATCTGTCTCAAGGAAAGCCTTTCCATCTTCCTCCATCTGTGGCCACGGTGATAAAGGAGGCATCCACTTTAGGGTGGGGTGCGCATCTGGGGGATCTGGAGATCAAGGGTCTTTGGTCTCCAGAGGAAAGGTTGCTTCACATCAACCCTCTGGAATTACGGGCGATACGTTTGGCGCTCAAGGCCTTCCTCCCTTCCCTTCGCGGTCAGTCGGTTAAAGTCCTGACGGACAATACTACCGTGATGTGGTATGTCAACAAGCAGGGAGGGGTGGGGTCACATTGTCTCTGCAGAGAGGCTCTACGTCTCTGGTCCTGGGTTCAGGATCATCCGATTTGTCTGATGGCAAATCACCTGGCCGGGGTTCTGAACGTGCGTGCAGACAGTCTCAGTCGACAGTTTTCCGCCGACCACGAGTAGAGGCTTCATCCAGAGGTAGTTCAGCACATCTTTCGGATGTGGGGAACTCCTCGGGTGGACCTGTTTGCCACTCACGAGAACGCTCACTGCCCGTCATTCTGCAGTCTCCAGTATCCGATGCAGGGAGCTTTGGGGGACGCGTTTCAGTTGGTTTGGAGCTCACAACTTCTTTACGCGTTTCTTCCCATACCCTTGATTCCTCGGGTTCTGAGGAAGATTCGCCAAGACCGGGCCCAAGTCATATTGATCGCCCCGGATTGGCCAAGAAGGGTGTGGTATACAGATCTTCTCCACCTCTCCTCGTGCCCTCCGCTCCGTCTTCCCTGTTTGTCACCTATTGTATTACGATTCCTTAAGGGCCTTACAAACAAGTTTCCGCCTACTCCTTTTATTGTGCCTCAATGGGACTTAAATCTTGTCTTAACTTACTTGATGAGTTCTCCCTTCGAGCCCTTGCACAAGTGTCTCTTGAGGCTGTTGTCTTTCAAGACAGTCTTTCTCATTGCTATTACCTCGGCAAGGAGGGTAAGTGAGCTTCAAGCTCTGAGTTCAAAACCCCCGTTCTTGACTATTCATGCTGAAAGAATGGTACTCAGGACCGGGGCTGCTTTTCTGCCTAAGGTGGCAACTCCTTTCCATCTGGGGAAATCCATTACCCTTCCTACCTTCTATCCTCCCCCTCACCCTTCGCAGGAGGAGGAGCGGCTTCACTGCTTGGACCCTAAGAGGGCGGTGAGCTTCTACCTTGATAGGACTAAGGACTTTCGAGTGGACGACCAGCTCTTCGTGGGCTTTGTTGGCTGCAGGAAAGGCAGAGCGGTGCACAAGCACACCCTTTCCAGATGGATTATCTTGTGCATCAAGATTTGTTACTCTTTGGCCGTTAAGGAACATCCAGAGGGTACAAGGGCTCATTCTACCAGGGCAAAGTCTTCTACATCTGCCTTATCTAGAGGTGTTGCTGTGGAGGACATTTGTAGGGCAGCAACTTGGGCCTCCCTCCACACTTTCGCGAAGCATTACTGCTTGGATTCCGAGGTGAGGAAGGACGGACACTTTCCTCGTTCTGTCCTTCAGGACTTTCTGGTATAGAAGGATGGACACCCTCCTCCGGGAGTGGGACTGCTGTGGGAATCTTTTCACAAGGTGAGGAATCCACTGGCAGATGTATCCATCAGAAGAACAAGTTACTTACCTTCGGTAATGCTTTTTCTGGTGGATACAGTATCTGCCTGTGGATTCCTCACTGACCCACTCACCTCCCCGTTGTCTACCCTTGTATACCTACAATTCTGATGATGGTGTTTCAAGATTTATTTGTTACTGTCAAAGGCAGTGTTATTTATTTTGCCTTCCTATAT